>NC_066629.1:3866018-4166018 GCF_025201925.1 Gopherus flavomarginatus | reverse complement strand
ACCCCGCCCCCTCCCCAAACACTTCCCACCCCATCTAATACCCCCCACCCCGAGCACCCCCTCCCCAAATGCGTCCAGCCCCCCATCTACCTCCCACAACCCCTCCCCCTCCCCAAACACTTCCCACACTGTCTAATACCCCCCACCCCCGAACACCCCCTGCCCCTTCCCCAAATACGTCCAACCCCCCATCTACCTCCCACAACCCCTCCTCCACCCCCCGCCCCCTCCCCAAACACCTCCCACCCCGTCTAATATCCCCCACCCCCGAACACCCCCTGCCCCCTCCCCAAATGCGTCCAGCCCCACTTTCTACCTCCCACAACCCCTCCGCCACCCCCTGCCCCCTCCCCAAATGCGTCCAGCCCCCCTTCTACCTCCCACACCCTGTCTTCCACCCCCCGCTCCCCTCCCCAAATGCCTTCCACCCCCATCTAGCTCCCCACCCCCAAATACCTCCTCCCTCATCTACCCCCGTCCCCCCAAATACCTCTCACCCCCCTCTTCTACCCCGCCCCCAAACACCTCCCCTCCTCCCCTTCTCCAATCCCTGCGCCCCCCCCCCCGAGATACCTCCCAGACCAGAACATAATATGGAAAAAATCAGGGTTTTGTCCTAAACATAAGGCCAGCAAGCATTCACAGTAGAAAGTCGAGGAAGATCACCACCAATTCATTTTTGAAATGGGCTCTGTAGCCAGAACATGTTTTCATTGAATTGATGCCTTGCAGACTGAATTGTGTTTGAATACCTCTTCATGCTGCGTATTTAAACCACCCTCTTGTCTCGTGTTGGTTTTTTGCTTTGTTTTTTATTTAATAGAATCATGTTTTGCTTTTAATTGTGTTAGCAGATAAAGTGAAATCCACAAATCAGTGTGTAAGGTTAGGCTGATAAAGAATTATGCAATGTTTGTATAAAGTGCAGTTTTAAAAATGTGGTTATAATATTTTCTGTGTTTAATTCCATTTTCTTCATACTGTTTTTGCTGTATACTATTTAATTACAAAACCCTTCTCTGTTAAAAGAACATTCATGTTATGAAGTCAAATACTTAAAAGTTAGCAAATGCCAGAATTTGAAGGCTGCCCAAGCATCTAATAAAAACATTTCAGCCCCCTTTACTTCCCAGTGCATGAGAAACTAATATTGTCCCAAACCCAGGGATAAAACTTTTAGGCAAATAGGTTAAATATATACAGATATGTAATATGTTGGTCTGGATGACTACAAAATTAGAGAAGGGAGCTCGGACATAAATCCTGTCCACTGCAGAGATTCTATGGGAATTTTCCCAAGGGAGTTTTCATCCTTCAGATAGATCTTAGTGTAAAATTGCTTGATTGGTTGCCTTTCAGAGCCAAGTCTTCATGAACAAGCTATCGCAATTGATCCATCACACAGAGGAAAGTAGTACCTTAGAGGCCTTTCTGAACTTGTGATTGCTGTTTCAGTTCCACTACATGGTCAGCGGATATCCGGTCTCAGAAGCAAAGCTGTCGTTATGTTCAGTACAGTGTCTGTGCTTTGAAATAAATCAAAGGCCTTCATGGAGGTTTCTCATTGATTTTACAAGAAATGATGAGAGAAATCATGCTCTTCTTGGCTGACATTCACATGTGAGGGTGTGTACATTAATTAGGGGTTTGTGGTTATATAAAAATGGAGCTAAGATAATCAAAGGAAATAATTCTTTGAACTATAATTAATGATCAAATTAATGCAAATAGTTTGGAGAATAAGAAAGGCACATTATCCAATTGACTACGCTACTGAAGCTGCTAAAAGTTTTCTTGTGCTAAAAATACAGTGAGATTTGATATTAAATTAGAAATGTGACCAAACATTGGTTGTAAGGTGCCAAGTAAACCATTGGTGCTATCTGAATAATAATTAGGGCTCCATGTCTGTCACGTAGGTTGCAGAAGTCACAGATTCTGTGAGTTTACATGACTCTGCAGGGGCCAGTGTGGCTGATCCCAGGGCCGCCAAGCAGCTGGGTCCTTGGCCAGCCGCTCAGGTGGCCCCCAACACAGCCACACAGGCTGCTGCTGGAGTGGCCCTGGGGATAGCCACAGCAGCTGCCTCTCTGGCAGCTCTCAGCAGTGATCCTGGGGTGACCGGAGCAGCCATGGTCCACTGACCCAGGCAGCGGTCCCTGGGTAGCCAGCCAGAACAGCCACAGCTTCTGGCAGCTGGTACTGCTGGCCTCAGGTGCCTCCCCCTGGCCCCTCCCCACAGTGGCCCCCTTGTGCCCCCCAACATCATCCCCCCAAGATTTAATCACAGCTATTTTTAGTATAAATCATGGATCGGTCGGGGGGGGGTGAATTTTTGTTTATTGCCTTTGACCTGTCTGTGATGTCTACTAAAAATACCTGTGACTAAATCAGAGCCTTAATAATAATCCCAGAGAGAATCTGATTTTGATTAGAAAACTGACAGCCTCAGTCTCAGATGCCAATTTTATCAGGGCACTTCCCTTTTCAGTTTAAGATGAATAATTGTTGTAGGGTCATTACAGAGAATAATATCACAAAATATCTTTTTTTTTCTTTTAAGAATCCTGACAAAAATTCCCAATTTGCAGCTCAAACGATCAATAATAAAATGATAGTTCAGGGGGAGATTTTTTTTAGAGAGAGGGGCCAAATCCTTGGATTTCTCATCTCACAAAAGTGAGCAGGATGTAGCTGGCTACCCTTTTTTCCTGTGCGTTACCAGGATCCATTCCTCAGCTTGACTGCAGCATTTGGCCCTCAGTTGTACACTCGTGGATAGTGGCTCTGGGACCAAATGCATCTCTGGTGTAATTCCACTGCAGTCAGTGAAGTTACACTAGATTAAATTGATCCATGAAGCCTAATTGTTACCTCAGAAACATCAGTTCTCAAGTCAGTGGGGGTTATTTATGGATTTCTAAGGATATGGTAAAAAAAATGGCGTCACTGAGAGATGAAGATAACCACTGTGAAACATATAAATCCCTGGAATGCATTTTGATTATAGAGGGTAGGAAAGAAGGTCCTCTCTTTCCCCCCCATCTCCGATCCGCACATACAGACCACTGTTGCTTAAGTGCACAGTCCACAGCTGAGCATTTGCAACATAAAACAGAGAGACTGTCACTGGTATTCCTAGAACCCTGATGAGTCACACAGGTACACCTGGGGAGCTATTCTGTAGTGTACATCTGTCTCCCTTTAACCTTTGTAGTGAACATCTGATTATGTAAATGGTGTTGACCCATCCGTGGGGTTGTGAAGGAATTTCCCCCCTGGTTAGTTTGGCAGACCCCCTTGGAGCTTTTCATCTTCCTGTGCAGCATGGGGCATGGGTCCCTTGCTGGTTTGAACTAGTAAATGGTAGCTGTTCTTTGGGTGCTTGCTCATGTCCATTGCACATTGTGTGTGTGCTCTCCACATGCACCGGTGTGGGATGTTTTTCCACCAGCAGTATCCATAGGGGACCTGCTCCGGCCCCCTCTGGAGTGGTGCCTGCATGGCACGGTATAGGGGGTGCTGCCGGTTCCCCCCACTTTCAGTTCCTTGCAGCCAGTGGCGGTGCATGGGATGTTTGCCACTCTTACTAGCGTTGCTTAGGCTTTGTTCGTATGAACTAGAGTTCTTGTAAAGGGAGTGTTTTATAAGGACAAGGTCGTGCTGCAGCTCCACCCAGCCTTCCTACCAAAGCTGGTATCTTCCTACCACATGAGCCGGGACGTATTCCTGCCTGTGCTGTGTCGCAGGCCACACAAGACTGGACGTCCGAGGGGCCTTGGCTTGGCAGAACTGTATTACAGTCTGTGTTTCTGTGCACTCCCACCCACCTCCACAGGAACTGCTGGGTCACCTAATGTGGAATGGACATGAGCAAGCACTGGACGAAGAAAGGACGGTTACCTGTTCCGTAACTGGTGTTCTTCGAGATGTGTTGCTCATGTCCATTCCATGACCCACCTTCTTCCCCCCTGTCAGCGTTTCTGGCAAGAAGGAACTGAGGGTGGGGGCAGCTTCAAAGTTTACACAAATGCCTGTGTGGACAGTCAGGCCATACTCCTGTCTCAGCAATCCAGTCTAACTTGGGATCCTTGCTGCCCTGCTGTTGTCCTCCCCATGAGGTGATCAACTGAGGTCTATGTGGTAACAGAAAAAGCAGCAAAGAACCCTGTGGCACCTTATAGACTAACACGTTTTGGAGCATGAGCTTTCATGGGTGAATACCCACTTCCTCAGATGCATGTAGTGGAAATTTCCAGGGGCAGGTATATATATGCTAGCAAGCAAGCTAGAGATAACAAGGTCAGTTCAATCAGGGAGGATGAGGCCCTGTTCTAGCAGTTGAGGTGTGAAAACCAAGAGAGGAGAAACTGGTTCTGTAGTTGGCAAGCCATTCACAGTCTTTGTTCAATCCTGAGCTGATGGTGTCAAATTTGCAGATGAACTGAAGCTCAGCAGTTTCTCTTTGAAGTCTGGTCCTGAAGCTTTTTTGCTGCAGAATGGCCACCTTAAGGTCTGCTATAGTGTGGCCAGGGAGGTTGAAGTGCTCTCCTACAGGTTTTTGTATATTGCCATTCCTAATGTCTGATTTGTGTCCATTTATCCTTTTCCATAGAGACTGTCCAGTTTGGCCGATGTACATAGCAGAGGGGCATTGCTGGCATATGATGGCGTATATTACATTGGTGGATGTGCAGGTGAATGAACCAGTGATGGTGTGACTGATCTGGTTAGGTCCTGTGATGGTGTTGCTGGTGTGGATATGTGGGCAGAGTTGGCATCGAGGTTTGTTGCATGGATTGGTTCCTGAGCTAGAGTTATTATGGTGCAGTGTGCAGTTACTGGTGAGAATATGTTTCAGGTTGGCAGGTTGTCTGTGGGCAAGGACTGGCCTGCCACCCAAGGCCTGTGAAAGTGTGGGATCATTGTCCAGGATGGGTTGTAGATCCTTGATGATGCGTTGGAGGGGTTTTAGCTGGGGGCTGTATGTGATGGCCAGTGGAGTCCTGTTGGTTTCTTTCTTGGGTTTGTCTTGCAGTAGGAGGCTTCTGGGTACACGTCTGGCTCTGTTGATCTGTTTCCTTATTTCCTCATGTGGGTATTGTAGTTTTGAGAATGCTTGGTGGAGATTTTGTAGATGTTGGTCTCTGTCTGAGGGGTTAGAGCAGATGCGGTTGTACCTCAGTGCTTCGCTATAGACAATGGATTGTGTGATGTGTCCGGGATGGAAGCTGGAGGCATGAAGGTAGGCATAGCGGTCGGTAGGTTTTCGATAAAGGGTGGTGTTAATGTGACCATCACTTATTTGCACCATGGTGTCAAGAAAGTGGACCTCCCCTGTAGATTGGTCCAGGCTGAGGCTGGTGGTGGGGTGGAAGCTGTTGAAATCGTGGTGGAATTTTTCCAGTGTCTCCTTCCCATGGGTCCAGATGATGAAGATGTTATCAATGTAGCGTAGGTAGAGAAGGGGCGTGAGTGGACGAGAGCTAAGGAAGCGTTGTTCCAGGTCGTCCATAAAGATATTGGCATATTGTGGGGCCATGCGGGTGCCCATAGCAGTGCCACTGATCTGGAGATATATATTGTCATCAAATTTGAAATAGTTGTGTGTAAGTATAAAGGCACGGAGCTCAGCAGCCAGTTGTGCTGTGGCATCATCAGGGATAGTGTTCCTGACAGCTTGTATTCCATCGGCCAAACTGGACAGTCTCTATGGAAAAGGATAAATGGACACAAATCAGACGTTAGGAATGGCAATATACAAAAACCTGTAGGAGAGCACTTCAACCTGCCTGGCCACACTATAGCAGACCTTAAGGTGGCCATCCTGCAGCAAAAAAACTTCAGGACCAGACTTCAAAGAGAAACTGCTGAGCTTCAGTTCATCTGCAAATTTGACACCATCAGCTCAGGATTGAACAAAGACTGTGAATGGCTTGCCAACTACAGAACCAGTTTCTCCTCTCTTGGTTTTCACACCTCAACTGCTAGAACAGGGCCTCATCCTCCCTGATTGAACTGACCTTGTTATCTCTAGCTTGCTTGCTAGCATATATATACCTGCCCCTGGAAATTTCCACTACATGCATCTGAGGAAGTGGGTATTCACCCACGAAAGCTCATGCTCCAAAACGTCTGTTAGTCTATAAGGTGCCACAGGATTCTTTGCTGCTTTTACAGATACAGACTAACATGGCTACCCCTCTGATATGTGGTAACAGAACTGGTTTGTAACAGGTTTGTCTTTCACATTCTTCTGTCAGGCTTGCTGGCAGACTTGTCTGAGGATCTGACAGAGGCAAAGCACAGGGACTACCCAGAAGAACACAGGCAAACCAGAATCACTCCTCTCCTGCAGCAATGGGTTGGCTGGAAGCATCAAACTGGCAGCTTCACGTTTCCTTGATCGTGCTACTCTCCATGCACATGAAGGGTAAGGAGAAAAAAGTGTTCCACAATGTAATTCTAACAGGGTGGTGAGCTGAAAGATAAAAGGTAACTGTTCAATTTTATTATGAAAGGAAAAGTTTAGTGTGGAGTATCGCAGCTTAAGACTCTCCAAACCACAGTGCAGTCTGGGAAAGTACAGCATTTTAGCTGTCAGTATGGCGCTCCTCCTGCCACACACCCCAAAGGATCCTCTTGCGCACCCCACTTTGGAGACCACTGTATGAAACAGTTCAGCATTCTGTGATGCACCTACAATCCTTCAGTACTTGACATGTGGTTTGTTTGAGAGTATTTTTTTTTTGGTGCTTTAGGAAATCTTACTCTGGCTTCCTAATAGGACATGATACAGTTAAACCAAATGGCCAGAAGAAACAGCAGTAGTACCTTTGTAGAGTCAATTTGCTCTCAAAGATTGAATGTGTGGTAGGAAGGTAATAATCAGTAGGAGAAAATTAACTTCATGAGTCTGCTCTGTGCACCGAGCCCAAATAAAACTGTGGATCCCAACACCCTGAACTATGGTGAAGTTCAGCTCAAGGTCCCACCTTCCCTGATGACAACTAGCTTGGAATATGGTTCTTAACTGAGTGATTTGGACCAATCTCCAGTTTATATTGCGGAAACTGTTTATGAAGCATAGACGCCATCTTACTTCTTAAAACTCTGTGTAGTAATTGAGTAAATCTTGCTAAGTTAAGCTGAAGCTTCAAAATTCAGTTCTGTATCTTGGTTAAAAGTACCGCGTTAAAACTGTCCAATATGGAACCTGAGTGAGGTTGTGTCTGACATTTTATTTTTCCTCAATTCTTTTTAAAGGTTGGGGATACAAATGCAAACTGTGCTTCCTGTCAAACGGAGTAAGTCAGTACCACTTGCTCTTGAATTCACCCATCTTTTCAGCCAGAGATTTGTTTTGTACCTCAGCACTCACTAACTACTTACAGATTCTTTTCCTTGCTTGGTGTTTCCACACAGTCAGTTCAGAGGATGGTTATCGTAGGAGGTAAAAGAATGAGACTTTTATTGCATGTCAAAAGCAGCATCCTTGTTCAGCATGTGTGTGGTTAGCCCCACAGGAGCTTCAGGCAGTTCAATTCACTCCCTATTTTGACAGCTAACCAGTACACTAATTTATACCGTTAGTTATTCAGTTACATAAAACACTGACTTGCTGGTTGGCCTGGTGACTTGGCAGGGTGGCATTTGCCTCAGAGGAGTTAAAATTCTTGCAAATGGTTGAGCAGCTCATTCGGCAAAATATGGAAATTTCAGCGCATCACTGAAGTCCATGAGACTTTTGGGCGTCGGGTGTCACTTTCCCATCAAATAACTCAGCACACTGTGTTGGTGTTTTCTGGCGGGATGAACTGATGCATCCACCCAACCCTCGCTGGGTACAGCTTAGGTCAGGATAAGTTATGTTGCTAGGGGTGTGAGAAAGCCACCCCCAGTGTGACATAAGTTAAACGAGTTAAGTGCCAGTGTGGACAGTGCTTCTCCTGCCAACATAGCTACCACCGCGTGCGTGGCCTGGAGTAATTAAGTCGACGGGAGAGCTCTCTCCCGTCAGCCGAGAATGTCTGCTCTAGCAACGCTACAGAGGCACAGCTGTATTGGTGCAGCTGCGTCCCCATAAGCTCTGTAGTGTAACTGTAGCCTTTGGCACCAAGGGAAGAGGCAGTGAGTTCTGGCGAACAGGGGCTTGGGGCTTGTGGAGAGATTCAGGATGGATTAATCAGAGAGCCAAATATCATAAAAGTCCCGTACATTTGTAATGTCAAGTGTATGTGTATAATCACTTGCCTGCACAGAGGACACAATTTGTGTCAACTACGGTAGCGTGTATTTAAATTCTGCATGCCTGAATTTCGCAGCTGTCTTGGGATTCATTTGAAAATATGTCCTTAAGAGAGGGGAGACGACACAACTCATGTCATGGAACTGAAAAAGAAATGTCTCAAATATAAATCTATTTCAAAAAGGCCTTGTTACTCTGCGGCGCAGTCTGAACTGATACTGAATTTTACTTCTAGCCATGAACAGCTAAAACACAATTAGTTGGAAGGGCAGTGGCACTTGTGTATTATGTCAGCGCAGTGTTTTGTAAGCTTGGCTCATCCGTGCTGTAATTATATTTTAATATGCAGATATAGACTCTGCTTTTTGGCAAAAAAATCCAGTTGCTATTTTGATTTTTGTACTTAGTATTTTCTCCTGAATCCAAGTGAGATGATCCTGGATCACTTTTTAATTGGAATAGGGAAGAGGAGCTATGATGATTTATCAGTTGTATGGGAGGGACAGCTCAGTGGTCTGAGCATTGGCCTGCTAAACCCAGGGGGGCCATTTAGGGAACTAGGGTCTGAGGATGGGTCCTGCTTTGAGCAGGGGGTTGGACTAGATGACCTCCTGAGGTCCCTTCCCACCCTAATCTTCTATGATTCTATACTAATAATATTTTTATTTAGATTTCCTGCCCCATGAGCCAGACGTCTGAAAATATTTGACTGGAACATTTTAAAAGTTCAGTCCTTATCCACAAGGAACAGTGTGATATAGTCAGAAAACATGCTTTGTGAAGGCTTGTTGAATGAGGATTTAGTTTAAAAATCTGTGTTCCGGTGAGCCACAAAGAGAACATCTATTAATGTTAATTTGTTGCATATAGGCTGGATTTAAAAATCTGATAAATACATATGTAACCCTTTTTAGAGATGTAGAAGCAGATCATAATGTAAATATAATTTATTTAAAAAAGAAAATAATATTAATCATCGCTACGGGAAAGTAGAGAATACATCAAATGCAGTGAATTCCTTGTGTAAATTGGTTTTAATTTCTGATTTTGCTAAGATTAAAAAAAAAAAGAAACAGCAGCTCTGTGACTCTGGGGAAGCCAAGTGTATTGTGCACCAAATGCAAATACTTCACAATGAGTTTTTGGTTTGGCTTTCAGGAGTTCTGAGTACTCAGAGCTCTCATGGGGTTGAGTGGGATGAGGGCCCAGGCCATTCATGTATATTCCATGGGTCTTTGACTGTACATTCCATGGGCTTTTCTTTCTCTTTCACATGCATTACATTGCTGGTTGTATTCAAATGTTTTTCCTGATAGGGATAGTTTGATATTTTCTGCCATGGTCCATGGAGGTGAAATTGGAATGGGAGGGCTATAATCTCCGCAAATCCAAGTTTTCTCTGTAGATCAGTGGTTCTCAGGCATTTCCCCATCAGGTCGCACTTTTATCAAAGCTTATGAGCTCAGAACCTTTTTTCATAGTTTGCTGAAGACTGTGTTCATTTGTGTCACTCAATGAATGAGGAGAACACTAAAGCTTGTACAGCCTTTGTAGCTGTTATCTGGACAGGTTTCCTTGAGATGGAAAAGCTAAGCTCTGTGTGCAGAGTTTATCCAGGTGTAGAGAGAGTGACCCAGTCTGAAACCCAAAAGCACCCTATGAGTCCCATGAGGAGACTGGGCCTAATAGGGGGAAACAGCCCTATGGTTCCTGTCCCTCTAGCCTTTTACCCCTTCAGCCTCTGCCATCCCATTCTATCCTGATCACCTTCTTGCCATTAACATGCTGAAGCAGCTGCTTTCATAGAATATCAGGGTTGGAAGGGACTTCAGGAGGACATCTAGTCTAATGCCTCACTCAAAGGGGGACCAATTCCCAAATGGCCCCCTCAAGGATTGAGCTCACAACCCTATGTTTAGTAGGGCAATGCTCAAACCACTGAGCTACCCCTTTCTACCACCCCTTTGCTGCTTCTTTCTCCCTTTTTTTCTGCCCAGCAACTCCACACCGGTGGAGAGAGCAGAGAAGGAAAGCTAGTCTCCCTGTCCTGTCCTTAGTTGCATCACAGCTACCCAAGTGGTAAGAAATAGTCACTGCAGAGGAAACTATGCTCATTGCCTGCAGACCTGCTGGAGGCATAAGAAAAAGTGTTTGGTTGGATCTGGAGAAACAGACCAGGAATCAAAAATATGAAAATGCAAATGGTTTCTGAAGATTGTAAATAAAAAAGTAAGACAAGAGTGTTTGGTGTGTGTGTGTGTGGAGGGGGTTATCCAGATGATGTCTAAGCTCCACGGGTCCCATATGAGGAGAGATTAAAGAGACTCAGAGTTTTCAGCTTGGAAAAGAGGAGACTAAAGGGGGGATGTGATAGAGGTCTATAAAATCATGAGTGATGTGGAGAAAGTGGATAAGGAAAAGTTATTTACTTGTTCCCATAATACAAGAACTAGGGGTCACCAAATGAAATTAATAGGCAGCAGGTTTAAAACAAATAGAAGGAAGTTCTTCATGCAGCACACACTCAATTTGTGGAACTCCTCACCTGAGGAGGTTGTGAAAGCTAGGACCATAACAGAGTTTAAAAGAGAACTGGATAAATTCATGGAGGTTAAGTACATTAATGGCTATTAGCCAGGATGGCTAAGGAATGATGTCCGTAGCCTCTGTTTGTCAGACGATGGGGATGGACGGCAGGAGAGAGATCACCTATATAATGTTGTTATAAGAGTTGGCTCTAGATGACACTTGAAAGAGATTAGAGGCAGGGGAGGAGGGAGAAAATTAAAAGTAAGAATGATGGTTTTAATGCTGAGCTAATTTTTTTTGTCCTTGAGACTGAAATGCTAACCCTGTGTAAGTTTTTAGTGCTGTGTGAGAGAGAGTATCCCAGTCTGAAACCCAAAAGCACCCTGTGAGTCCCATGAGGAGACTGGGCCTAATAGGGGGGAACGGTTGAGGGGGATAGCCCTATGGTTCCTGTCCCTCTAGCCTTTTACCCCTTCAGCCTCTGCCATCCCATTCTATCCTGATCACATTCTTGCCATTAACATGCTGAGGCAGAGAATTCTTTGAACCCCCTGCCTCCCCCAAAAAAGACAGAGCCCTAAATCACCTCATGCTTGCTGGTTTGAGAAGGGATTAATAACCTCCATAAGGCTTGCAATTGTTCATCCTAAAGTGCATTCCTACTCTGTAGTTACTACATAAAACCTGGCACTTCCTTGCTTAATAGACTACACTATGTATATTTAAAGTAATAGTTCCTTGCTTTTGGTGACAAAAATAAGTTGGTTTTAACAATTTGTTTGTTTTTTTAAATTGAAGGTAGTGGGGCTGCACAGGTACAACTGAGGGTTAAGTATGAAGCCACGTTTGCAAAGGTGTAACCAAGTACAGAATTTGTTTTACAGAATCTGGTACTGGTAATGATGCATCAAAAGCGGAGGGAGGGGGACCATTTGATTCTCAGCTAGGGTGACCAGATGTTCTGGTTTTATAGGGACAGTGCTGAATTTTGGGTCTTTTTCTTATATAGGCTCCTATTACCCTCCACCCCCTGTCCCAATTTTTCACATTTGTTGTCTGGTCACCCTATTTTCAGCTCCCACTTGAGGTTGTGTGGATGGCTGTTAGAAAATTTATACAATTAGAAAATTAGATATGGAAACATTGAGGCGCAATAAATGTAAAACCCCACAATTACATTTTTAGAGTCACCTTTCAACTTAAAACTGCGCTTTAATCTCCAGCACAAAACAAAGAACTGTCTGAAAGTTTTGAGAGTAAGAAAAAATAATGAGACTAGTTCAGAGTCTTGCATGTCCCCCTCCCACCTGGAAACTTACATTTCTTCTTTCTTTTGTAGCCAATGGTGAGAGTACGGTACCTGCTCCTACCCAGAAGCCAATGTGGTGTCGCTGTAATCGCCATTGTAGAGCGGACTCGGTCAACAGCACCTGCAGGTTGATGGGACAACTAGTATTTCAGATATTCTGCGGGGGAAGGTTATGCACAATAATCAACCTTTTAAAACTTGGGTGCCTCAAGTTCGGCATCTAAATCGCTTTAGGCACCTTTAGTACAATCAGTATCAAATGAAATGAGTGGTGGGTGCTCTATAAATCAGACCATTTTTATTTAGGTGCCTAAATACAGATTTTTAGGGGCTTAACTTGATGCATTCAAGGTTGAACATTTAGGCCAATACTTGTCTTAATAATTTGCATATGAAACAGAGTTGAACTACAAATAGGTTATCAAAAAGAACAAGCCATAGCTTATGGATGGATGGCACAAATTGCTCTTCCCCTGTGCATAAGGACCAGCGTTAAAGAAATTGTGCTTCTCCTGCAGTAGTGTAATGCTTTGCCTCTTTGGAGGGTTAGTGGTGGTTAGCGGGTAAATAATGGCACAATCTAACCCAGGATGTATATGAGGTTAGCCTCTCTTGTAGCAACATGAGGGGAAAATGCTGCTGTCAGATTGGTGTGGTGAATCTCAACTCTGTTGTTCTCTTTTCCCCGTATGTGAGGAACTCTGAGTTCTGCTTCTGTAAGGAATGTGGAATACTGAAGATTTTGCTATTTAATGTTAAGTCCCTACAGCTTTTAGGCTTTCATCAGAGTCCAGTGGAGTATTGGGTATGCAAGAACTCTAGAACTGGGACACAGATATATTACTGTGACCGGACATTCCAGCTGGGTATGCAGTTCAATCTGTGGAGGTTACAGGGAGTCTGATATTTTAATACTACTGGACTACTTTTCAAGGCAAAGTGTTATAAAAGAACAGGATGAAAGGAATCTCCAAGATTGTTCAAGATATTGATAGAGATTTGGAGGGTTTTAAAAAAAAACAAACCAGTTGCTTCTCAGTTCAACGCTATCCTGCACAGCCTGCAATTTCAAGACTTGTCAGATTTAAAAGTGCCAAAGCTTTGATAAAAGCCTTGGATAGTATTTTTCTGTCCCACTTTCCACTCCTCTTCCAAGTCCTAGCGCTCTGTCTAGGAGCAGCAGTTAACCGCTATTGCGTGGTCTTTTGTTTTTAAGGTTTAAAACTCCACACATGACTATGAGTTTGCAGGTTCTCTGCTGTGGGAATCAGTCATTTCCTGGTCATGTCTAAGGAGAGCCACTGTTTTTACATATACCAGCTTTCACAGCAGAGCACTTGTGAAGCAGTAACTAAAAAGTTGCAGCTGATTAGAAAATAAGAAAACACAAAGGTATCCGCTTCGGAAACATTCAGTTAGCTGGTGGAAGCATCCCCAGGAGCTAGAAGCAGAACCTGCCACCAAGCTAACACCTCATTAGCAGTGTAATGTGGAGTTTCTGAGGGTTTGTCTATACTTAAAGCACTACAGTGGCAGCAGATGTGCCACTGTCGCATCTCAGAGTAGGCACTACCTAGGTCCTCCTGTCACTATAGGTAACCAACTTCCCTGAGAGACAGCAGCTAGATCAACAGGAGATTTCTTCCATCGACCTAGTGCTATCTATGCGGGGACTTGGGTCGGCTTAACAACACAGCTCAGAGGTGTGAATTTATTACACTCCTGAGCAACATAGTTAAACTGGTGTAATTTTCTAGTGTAGACCAGCCTACGGCGATAGCTACATTTAAAGTGCTGCAGTTGCAGTGCTGCAGTCTAGACTCTCACTACAGCAATAGGAAGTGAGGTTCTCCTGGCCCTGTAGTTAATCTACCTCATCTCCGAGAGGTGATTGCTAAGTCGATGGACGAATCGTTCCTTCTGGTGACCTAGTACTGTCTCCACCAGGGGTTAGGTCATCAGAACTACGTCTCTCAGGATGTGATATTTTCACACCTCGGAGAGACACAGCTGTGCCGATGGACGTTTTCAGTGTAGCCAGGAGCACAAGTCCCACAGAGAAACATCAGGATTTATTCAGAGTCCTTCGATGTCATACTTTTAAAACATCCCTTTAGTTTTACATCATAACCTCTAGCTGTTTTCAGCTATGTGTACTTAAAGCTAACCACTTACAAACAGTTAAAAAAAAAGTGAAATACCAGAATACGATGTCATGTCAGCCCGAACGAGAGGGGAAATTAATGTTAAATTTATGTTCTGTTAACCCGAGTCTCCCGTTGTTAAACACCTGTCGCAAAATCATCCTTATTGGAGTCACACCTCTCTGGAGCTTTATTTCCAGTTTTAATTAAGGTGTCAGATGTTTAGTTTAAACCGGAGTTTACCTCACAAAACCTTATTCTCCCTCCAGCCCAGCACAACCCTTCGACCCCTGAAACGCTTTCATTTTCCCCCACCAGTTGCCCTTTCCTATGTCATCTGAACACAGTACTCTTTGTTCATTTCACACTGAGCAGCGGCATAAAAGAAGAAATTGCTAAGCCAGTAGCTGGAAAATGGAAGTTTGTACCATACTTCTTATACTATATTTCTTTGTAAAGATACCCTATGATTTATCAGCAATAAAGTAAAGATATAATTCAAAGGGGCCTCTTACCAAATATAATATACAAGGACTCTTTTCAAGGATAACGATTTAATATTTGTACACCTCCCATCATTGTAGAATCTATGTCTGAGCTCCAGGTGACCCCGATTTTCCTTATATTTGCAGAGTCCAGTTACTTTTTAATATTTTTTTTCTTTCTAAAATTTTCCGCACATAATTCAGAATTAAGGCAGAGAGATGCAAAGGGACCTCTGTATTGCGAAGGGTGCCCAGCTGCTGAAGGTGGGAAGGAGTGAGTGAGCGATATTAGAGAGACGAGGTGGGTGAGGTAAAATCTCCTACTGGACCAACTGCCATTGGTGAAAGAGATAGGCTTTCAAGCTGCACAGAGCTTTTCTTCAGCTCTGGATGGAAGGATACCAAGATGAAGGGGATAGCACTGAGAGAGATTGTGAGGTCACCAGTCAGCTGACTGTATTGTAGTCAGTTCTCAAGAGACTTGGCGGAGCCTACCCTGCTAAACTGGAACTCCTTTTACTTTGGGATCCTCACACCATAGAACCTTTAACCATTTTCACCCTTCACTGTAGTCTGAATTGCTGTTTGCACATTGCAGTGCCTTAAAACAAGCAGGAACTTTCATTCTGCTTCTCTATAAACAATGTTTCTCCTTGTAGCGGGGTGGACCTCCGCTCCTGCCCTGAAGGGTTAGAAACAGCCCTGGGAGGGGGCTGTGGCTGGAGAAAGCAGTTTTTAGGCTGGGCTGATTGAGGGAAGTGGCTGCAGCTGGAGCCATTCCCCAAACAGACTCAGCTGGCCATATAAAGGCAGAGAAGCCAGGGGCAGAAGAAACAGTCTTCCTCTGCTTGTAGAGGGAGAAGGGCCTGGTTGCAGGGAGCTAGAGACAAAAATACCTAAGTGGAGCAGGTCTGGGGAAAGGCAGAAAGTCCAAACCCTAATTGCCAGTGATGAGTAGGCTGATACTGCTTGTCGACCACAATGAAAACCCAAGAGTAATGAGGGGCTACGTCAAGTCTCATCTCCCTGTAATTTGGAAGTCGAACAGAAAGGCCTGGATGACATGCAGTATTTTCCATGAGTGGTTTGTAGACCATGCTGTCCCTGAATTTAAGGCTTATTGTCAGAAGGAAAATTTGGCCTTAAAGATTCTCCTTCTGCTGGATAACACAAGCGTCCATGAACTGGACTATGAAGCCCTCTGCCCAAAGGTCAATGTCCTATTTTTGCCGCACAACAGCTCATTGTTGCTGCAACCTATGGACCAGGGTGTGCTGGCCACTTTCAAGGCTTATTACCTACGGAGGACATTCTCCATGCTGATTAAGGAGACGGCAGGTGAAGGAAAGCCCAGTGTAGAGGAGCTCTGGAAGTCCTACAACATCATGAACAGCGTGGAAAACATTGATCCGTCATGGGAAGAAGTCACTTCGCAATGTATGAATGGTGTTTTGCGCTGTGCAGTGCTAGATGCTGTCCACAGCTTCATAGAATTTGATGCCATTTCTGCTTTCGAGCAAGGAATTGTCAAGTTGGGGAAGGATATTGACTTTGAGGAGGTGGAGGAAGATGATGTACAGGAGTTGTTGGAGTTTCACGCTGAGCAACTGACAAATGAGGAACTGATTGAGCTGGACGAACAACGGATATCTGAAGAAAGCAAGGACGATGATGAGGGTGACATAGGGCAGGAAGCCAGGAGTCTAATGACAAAGTATCTCTCCCATTTCTTTAGATTGCTGGGTGAGATGACGGAAATCATACAGAGGGGTGATCCTTTTCATTTTACGGTCTGCCAAAGTCTCCAGGGCTCTGTGATGCAGTGGCCTGCTACAGGGAGATCTATCATTCAAAGGGTCATGAAGGAGAGCAGACATCGACAAAATCCTTTTTTAAGACTTCTGCAACCGAAAAGCCAGCCCAAGAAAACCCAGCCGCCACCCCTAGCTAAGTTTAGCAAAATTGGCATTGTTGTATCCTGTATCACTGTACTGTATTTACTGTGTTAAAATGTTCTGTGTGTTTGAACAGTGTTAGTGGGATTCTACATTCTTTTGTTCAATGTTTTTGTGTGTAAAATGTGTGCTGTATAAGCCATCAGTGTAAAAAGGTAACACTGTTCAGGTGAAAAGAGCGTTGTCATAGGCGAGTGTGGTGAAGTTGTGAACACATCCAGCTCTTATTCCATTATTTCTTATGGGGAAAAATTCACCGGTATACGTCATTTCGGTGTCCACTGTCCTCTTCAAGAACACAACCCCAGTGTATATAGGGGACCCCCGTATTCATCATTCTGTCTTATACACGCATACTTACATGTAATATGCAGTGAACTACAGCATAATAGATGTGCTGCATGCTTGTTCAGATTGCTTTTAATGATGGAAAGATTTTAATTTCTGACACGGCTGAACAGTGCAGCTGGAGTATGCTATGCACTCCTCTGTATGTAGAGTGTGTTATAGTCACCCTTTGAGGATCTGTTTCCCACCAGCACAACAGAGCTCTTCCAGGGGTTCTAGGAGACACTCTCTCTTCTATTCTCTTGCCCAGATCTCTGGGTGGCTTTCCAAGGGGTGAAGGTAACTTTTACACTGAAAATTCTCCCTCTCAAATCTCATTTTTCCTATATAAAACGTTCCCCTTTTAATTTCGTTCCACATTCTTCATTCATTGTATCATGGGCTGAAGATTGTGCGACATTCTTCTATTGCTGTCTCTGAAAAGAATCATTTCCTCTATCCCTCAAAGTTTTTGAGCTCTCTCCCCCTCTGCTTTCCATGATCTAACTTGCTTTGTCATTTTACATCAGAAGTAAAATTTTCACAAGCACTTAAGTGACTTAGGAGCCTATGTCCCATTTTCAAAACTGATTTATGAGTCTATGTCGTGTTGAAAGTCAGTGGAACGCCAAAACTTCCTGAGTCTACTCTTTCCCTTCTTAATAGCACCTCTTCTAATGATATGATTCTTTTCTTTCTCCTCCTTGTGTATATTGACTTTATTAGAGAACATCAATTGTTGACTTCTTTTCTTTTTCAGTTGATTGCAGTTCACTGTTTCGTTACTGTGTCCCTGAGTTACATTTACTCATTGCTTTGAATCTAAGGCACCATGTAAACAAATAAAATGTAGTATAATATAATATTGTATGCTAATGGATTCTTTTCAGTCTCTTTTCTTGGCAATCCTGTCATTCCTATCCTGAGACTGAGTAATGAAGTCATGGGAGTTGTTACCCAAAAGGGTTGTTGTCTTCCTTACTTTACTCATGCACCACATCTAAGTAGTATAAAAGTAAATTGTGTGCTTTTGTGAGAAAGTGATCTGTAGTGTGCAACTGGTTACTATTCAGATCCAGAAGTTAGTAACTTGTCCTGTTGTTGAAAATAACTGTGAAACAAGCTTACTCTGACTAGATTTCACACAGTTAATTTAAATACGTGCCACAGCAAATGTTTGGTGTTTTCCTATCCGGCGTCCTTCTGTGCCACAGCTAATATTTCCAAATTGTGTTTATGCCTTCAGTGTGTAACAGGATGTTCCTCTTTCCCTACAATGTCTTTATTGGCATTCGTGGTTTTGTTTGTTTGTTTTGTTGAGTTTTCCTTTCTTTCAAGTAAAAAAAATAATGATTTGAAATTCCAATTTATATAAGTCTTGTAAAACCATTTAGTTACTTCTTCTGTCTGTTTCTCTTTTATTGTCCTTGTTCATTTGTTCTTTTGTTATGAAAATATCTAATAAACATAAATATTCGAAAGAAAATAAGAGGTTAATAAAACATTATATTGCTCTAGGACTTGATTGTTTGAGGATAAGGGGCTATTTCTTTTTTATTATTTGTTTTATTTCTTATGATCAGGACAATTTTCATTCATGTTGATAGGGTGTTGAGTCCCCAGAAAGTGATGAGAAATGAGCAGAGAAGATTTTCACTCGGATGCAGGCGCTCTTTTTGTTTCCCTGATAACATTCATGCATTTGACCTTCATTAGGGAAGGACATTTGTCACCAGCACCATCTCGCCATCTGTTAGTATACTTGTCCTCTGTTGTACATGTTCTTGTAAACGGAAGTATAATGGATCACTTTAGGCTTATAACCCAGGTAAGCAGTTATGAAGGATATTGATAAGTCAAGAATTTGGACGCAACAGTGTTGCAGTTTGCAATATGGTTAAAGTAAGAAGGACCACTATCACTCTTAATAGTGTTTCATGGTCATTAGCTCAGTGACGGTGGCCTCTTCAGGTCTGCTTCTGTACAGTGTGTGCACGCACAAGTGGGCCTGCCTTAGCATTGATGCTTTTCCTAAGATAGGCTTTGCATCACTGGAGACCCATCGATTAGGAGAGACCAATGGTTCCCAACCTGTTTACTACTGTGGGCTGCATATGCAACTCTCCATGCGTTATGTGGGCCATATCCACACAATATATTACTCTACCTCTATGGCCCTGAGGATATCACACGGGCCGCAGCTGTGCGCTGATTGGGCGCAAGCGGCCTGCAGGCCATGGATTGAGAGCCAGTGGGATAGACATTTGTACAGAGGGGACGGGCCTTGGGTGAAGATTTTTAATTACGGGGGTTAGGGGTTTGTGTGACAATGTCAGCTTTGTGGCCTGGCTTCTTTATGAAGAAAAGTGATCAGTTTGTGATTGCCGTCTGTCTTAGTTAAAATTAAATCCAGCAGTGTATGTGTGCCAGGAGCCTAGGATAAGCATTTGTTTGTTTTGTACGTTGAAATAACACTGCGTAAATAAATAAGATTTTAAACGTGATAATAGTTTAGTCATACGCATTTTGTTACATTGCTGTTCAAAGTGTGTTGATTTATCAACGGTTTGTTTGTGGGGCACAGCATGTCCAATAGCAAATCTCTCATTTTAAAAAAAAACTAACTCTGCTTTGCTCTTTCCAATCTTCAGGACTGATGGCTACTGTTTCACCACAGTAGAAGATGAAGAATCTGGAGGACATACAATTGCCTCAGGATGCCTACACTTCGAAGGCTTAGACATCCAATGCCGGGTAAGAAAACAGTTATGATCAAGGTTTGGTCTGGCTATTGTGATAGTTTTCATCCAGCAACAGTGTGGTCAGGATGAATGCACACATCTGCTGCTTTGAATTTTGGTCATGTGGGGAATGTGCTCTCTGCACGGAATGCTGAGGAAATGGAGTCTGCTCCCCAAAACTCTTGCTACTTCTTCAGGCACACCATATTGCTAGTTCACTAATGTTAGCCCCTGCTCTTCTGGTGAAACTACCACTCTGGTAATTCCATTCTGAATCTCTAAATTCCCCCTGCAGCTTGAATTAGGTAAGACATTCTTCCCTTCCTTTCCCAAACTGCTGTGTGCTGCGTAGCCATAAAAAAGTTGCTGTTTTCACATGCGGAGTTGTTGCGTATCACTGATGTGTAACGTAAGTCCTGTAGGTGTAGACAGTCCAGCTGGTACATTTGAGGATCCACCTTTATGAAGGTTTTCTTGTTCCAGGGAGAGAAATGTGTGTCCATTTCAGGTACTGCCACCAGCTTCTCACCCTATGTAGCAATTCTCTTTTGGGCTTCCATGTTTAACACAGAGAAATCACTCGGGGTTAAGTCCCCAGCTGTTCCATGCAGACCTCAGCATGACGGTGGAGGCAGAACAGCCGGTGGAATGAAGATGACTCTGAGTACCTCTACACTGCAAAATAAAACAATAAAAGACCACGCCCATGGCAGCGATCCTCAGAGCCTGGGTCAACTGACTTGGGCTCTTGCTACCAGCTGTTGAATAAGGGTACAGGGTAAGAATAGCAGTGTAGACACTCCTGCTCAGGCTGGAGTCCAGGCTTTGACACTCTACCCCTTGCTGGGTTTCAGAGCATAGGCTTCAGCCCAAGCAGAAACATCTGCAGTGCTCTAGTGTGAGCCCAAGTCAGTCGACCTGGGCTCTGAGACTGGGCTGCCGCATTTTCTTTGTTTCTTTGTTTGCAATGTAGATGTATCCTTAAGTAATCTTTCAGCACCCACACCTATATCTGGGCCTGTCCAGGGGGACAACCAGCTATTGGTTCAAGTTAGAGCAGGCTAAGGGTTGCTCTTATTTGCACCTGCTTGTAATAAACTCCTAGGAGCCATTATTCCAGTAAATATCTCCAAAGTATAGTGCACTGTGTTCTGTCCCCTCCTGCTCCCTCTTCATGCCCTTCACAAATCTATTTCGCTGGGGGGAATAGATGACAGAGTTGACTATGTTGGCTTTAAGCCGTCTGAGGATGCCCCTACATGAAGGGAATCATGCACTAAAGCCAAGATTTTCAAAAATAGGAGTCTAAAATGAGGCTTCTAACTGCTTACTAAATAAGTAGCCAGATTTTCCAAAATGCTGAACATCCTAAAGTCTCTGAATTCATGCCTGACGTTAGGCATCTGTTTCTGGAAATCTTGGCCTTGGGGCAAAATTCTGTCTGCTTTGCTCTGGGAGGTGTGATGCTGTTTCCCATGTCAGGTCTGTCTCCTTCTCCAGCGCCCAAACAGCAGTGTCTGTTTAAAAGAACCAAGTTGCTCACACAGTTCTCTGTGATTTTCTCTGTTGCAGGATATGCTCATAATACATGAGAGAAGAACTCTTTCTATTGCGTGCTGCAGAGACAAAGATTTCTGCAATGAAAACCTTCACCCAGCGCTGCCATCTCTGAGAAATAGCGGTAAGAGGAAGAAGAAAATATAGCCTTAAATCAGTAGGTCCATGTGCTTCTCCTAGAAAGGAAAAGAGAATTAGACGACCTGCATGGAAAAACAACTTTTTTTTATATCGTGTAGCTGTTCTGGTAATATTCAGAAACAGTATCGTCTTGGTTGTTGCTGGTGTTTACCTCTGTTTGTATTCCCATCATGCCTACAGGCATCAGTCAAGAATCAGAGACCCATTGCCCTAGGCACTGGGCGTAGTAAAAGAATGGTTTCTGCTCCAAAGCGCTCACAGTCTAGCTTGGGCTGGGGCAGGGACTATCTCTTACTTTGTACAGTGCTTAGCGGGGCAGCGAAGGTGACTTACTGAGGCCTCTGGGTGCTCATGCCATACAAATATAGAATAACAATCATGAATGGTGTCACGTAGTATGTGGGGAGACCAGGCCCTGCACCCCCCACTTCCTGCGATTCACCGGGACACTCAGCCAGCCAGTAACACAGAAGGTTTATTTAGACAACAGGAACGCAGTCCAAAACAGGTCTTGCTGGTACAGACAACAGGACCCCCTTTAGTTAGGTCCATCTGGGGCCCCAGGGAGATCACAGCCCCAGTGGGAAGCCCAAACCCCGTCGGGCGCCCCTCTCCATTTCCCAGCTAGCTCCAAAATGAAACTCCGTCCAGCCTCTCACTCAGCCTCTCCCCAGCTCCTCCCCCAGCCTTTGTGTCCTTTGTCCAGGTTCCTGGGAAGAGATGTCACCTGGCCTCCAACCCCCCTCCTGGGTTCTCATGTTACATGTTCAGGTGTCCTCCCTTCCCCAATGCAGCCAGTCCCAGCAAAACTCCCTTGCAACATTCCCAGGTCAATACTCCTCACTCAGCATTCCCATAATACAGCAAGAACATTCCCACTTCGTCACAAATGCCCTCAGTCATCTCAAAAGATTGTAATTTGTAGCTACACAACAGTTTCTGAATGACACTTGGGACCAGATCCTCAGCTGCTATAAATCAGTGTAGTGCCACTGAAGCCAATGGAACTAATGACAATTTATAGCCGCTGATAATCTGGCCCTCTGAGAATAAGGTCTAGGCGTCGCCATGACCTCTGTGTTTCAGAGCTATAGAACAAACAATACAGTAACACTCTGCACAAAAGCATGTCCAGTTTGGGTTAGAAGTTGTACAATATTTGTTTTTTTAAATACAGCAGTTCCTTGGTAAGCACGACATTTATAGACATTGGCATAGCCTCCATGGTGCCCTATATAGTGGCCCGCCGACCCTCCACCTTCTTACCGCCGGTGACAGCTAGCTGGAACTTCACTTACTCTTGCAGCAAGCCTAGCAGTGTCTCGTTTAAGTGTATATAGTTGTTTCCTCTCTCATAGTTTAGAGTTAGTGTTAGTTCTAGATAGTTAATAGTTGTTGGGGGCTTCCCCCCCGCAACATATTCGTCGCCCCACTAGGGCATGCCCGGGTCCCCAGGGTTTAAACTCTGCATGGACTGCATGAAGTTTATGCCGAAGAGTGACCTGCACTCATCCTGCTTGAGGTGCCTCGGGGAGAGCCACCAAAGAGACCGGTGCGGTATCTGCAGGGGATTCCGTCCCAGGACTCTTAAGCACAGAGAGCAGAGACTCAGAGTGCTCCTGATGGAGGTGGCTTTACAACCACACTCGGACCCTGAGCCTGCCAATCCGGCCCCCAGCACCTCATCCTTGGTGCACAGTGCTCTGGCACCGCTAACGAGACAGGAGGCCCAGTCTAAGATCTCTAAGTCCCAGCATCGGAGAGAATCGGGACATAGAAAATCGGCCTCCGTGTGGCACCGATCACCATCTCCAGTGCCTGCAAAAAAGAAGAGGCCGGTGAGGGACCAATCACCCCACCAGGACCTTAAAAGGCCAGCGGCATCCACGACTGCGGTGGGACAAGCCGAGCCACAACCGGACCCTCCCAAGGTCCCGTTGACTGCTGCTCCGGTGGGGGTGCTGTCGAGTCCGGACCGGTCTAGATCCCCGGACCTCAGTGAGAGTGTGCATCCCCCATTGACGCCGGAGGCGTTCAAGGTGGCCTCTGACTTATTAAGCCTCCCGATGCCAGCCTCCCCACGCCTGTGGAAAGAGCTGCTAGACACGGCCCTACCCCCAATTCAATCAAGGGGCAAGCAGGCCAGGATGTTGCCCCAGTTCCCACCTTGTGCCGCTCCGGCAGCACCGGCACAGAGAGAGCACTCCCTGGCCTCATGACACCACTCCCCGGTGACAGTGGTTACTGCTCCCCCTCGGTCCTCCTATTTGGAGACCTCGGACTCAAAGGCGGAATCCTACCACTCCAGTAGATGGAGGAACAGGAGTTCGGCTTCTCAGGCAAGCTAATGACCTTACCCGGCATAGTGGCAGCAATAGTGGCAACTGCCGTCCCAGTGGCCGTTCTGGACTCCCTGGGCCTACCGTCAGTCCCTGGGACATGTGCATGGTCTGTGCTCCAAGTCTGTGTCGGTCTCCTCGACGTCGGTGGCTCTGGCGCAAATGCATCTACCACCGGCACCATTGTCTGACAGGAGTGTGCCACAACAGAACCCAGTATCGCCTAATCAGACACTAGCACCGACAGGGGCCATGTTTCCGATGCTGCAGGCACCGCCCAGCACGCCTCGTCGTTTAGCGTTGACCCTGGTACCGGCCACAGTGCCGCATCCTACATCTGCACCAGCCACGTAACCAGAGTACTGTGTGCTGCAGAGCCCTGCAGAGGCTGAGGGTACAGAGGAAGGTCCTTTGCAGGTGCTCATCTCCTCTTCCTCACCAGATGAGGCACTTGTGGCAACGTCAGTGGCACCAGCCCTAGAGGACAACCAGGTGCTTCAGCAGCTACTTAAGCGTGACGCTCAGAGCCTGGCGATCCAAGTGGAGGAGATCAAGGTGGATGTAGATCCGGTAGTGGATATCCTGGCCCCCTCGGACCTATCTAGGCTTGCCCTACCATTGATCAGAATGCTAGCTGATACATCCCGCACCTTGTGGCAGATGCCAGCTTCGTTGGCCCCTATGGCCAAAAAGACAGAGAGACGCTACTTTGTACTTTGTACCCTACAAGGGCCATGCTGCAAATGTATTTCCCTAGTCTCCAGAGTATGAAGAATTCTCCCCCTATAGTCTGCAGACTCTGTTTGGCCTCTCCTGAGCCAATAGACAGTGACAACTTCAACTGTTCCAAGCCACACCTTTAGAGAGAAATGACCGGCAGACCCAGACTGCTAACAAACCATGAAATAGAAGCTTGGCCCCCTGAGCTGCCACCTCTTTCACAGAGAGAACTGGACTCCCCAGCGGGCTCTCAGTTTCAGCTCCTGGCACACACAGAGTGACAGTTCAGGTAGAAATCTGCTGCTCCAATGAGAATGATGTGCTCTAGGTTTTTTTCCTGATAGGCCCTGTGTTGGTGTCTCCTTTCAAAGGCGATGGCCATTGCTTGAATGTTTACATTGTTAATGCTCCAGGACCAGGTAATGTCAGGTTAAAACATGACCAATGTGCTCACAAGGCAGATAATGGTAGGTCATCTCTGCTCATGATGGGAAGGAGAGGGAAGGAAAGAGTTGGAAGCAAAGGTGGGAGAGGGAAGTGGATCTTTAAAAGAAAAGTGCATGACAGTAAGCCAAGAGTCCCCTAGGATCCTCTTTGTCTCATTACCCTAGTACAGGGGTAGGCAACCTATGGCATGTGTGCCGAAGGCGAAACACAAGCTGAGTTTCACACTGCCCGGGTCCTGGCCACTGGTCCAGGGGGCTCTGCATTTTAATTTAATTTTAAATGAAGCTTCTTAAACATTATAAACACCTTATTTACTTTACATACAACAATAGTTTAGTTATATATTATAGACTTATAGAAAGATCTTCTAAAAACGTTCAAATGTATTACTGGCATGCAAACCCTAAATTAGAGTGAATAAATGAAGACTCGGCACACCACTTCTGAAAGGTTGCTGACTCCTGCCCTCGTAAATCTGAAACATAATAGTATTATTCCAGGGTGAGTCAATAAGGCTAGAATTGTCACAGTTTACTGTGTGTTCAGCATTTGTGTGGAAGATGCAAGACAATCAGATGGTGAGGACTTGAGAAAATCTCATCTTTATCTGCCTAAGAGTGAACACCAAGCTGGAGGTGGGGAGTGTGCTAAAGTATCACAGTTTTGAGACTCTGCAGTTTTAAAAGAAGATGGTGCAGGATTTCTTCAGTTTTCAGCATGAGAATATGCACGACGGTCCAACACGTGTGTTTGAAATGCGTCTACAAATTTGGAGATGACAGCTAAATTTTAGAGCAGAAAATGGGTATAGCGTGCAAGGATTAATTCAAACTTTTCAGTTATTTTTATATAATCACAAATCTTACGTGTTGCTTGGTAATGTTGCATTTTGAAGCGGTTTTAAAGAATGGCTCATCTGCAATGATACATTTTCCCACAATTGCAAGAATAAAAAACAAATAATTTTTCCTGCTATAGTGCTATGAGAGAGAGAGATCCTTACATTGATGTAAATATAATGTTAGGGACTTTAGCTCTATGCCCTAGCAGGGATTAGACATCCCTTATATGTCTTCTGTGCTGGGGTAGATACAGTTGGGTATAGGAATTGCTTTTGTTAAGACTCTCAGTTTTCTGAAATTAATAAAAGTTAGTTAAGATAAAGAGGCATCAAACAGGACAAAGTCTGTGTCCCAGCTGACAAGATACGTAAGATACAGGAGTGTAAATCCCAGGTTTGAGGCGGTGGGGGTTAGTGGATTGGTCATGAAGGGCTAAATACTCCCTTACAAACTCAGTCACAAGCACTAGAGTTACCAGTGAGAGCTTTGACTGAGTAAAGACTGCAGGGTCAGTCAGGCCCTCGATTGCTGTTCCATGTGCTGTGTTTGCCCTGTTCAATGAGAGCTAAAGAAGGAACACCTCAAATGGGTCTGAAATCAAGTGCTGCGTTACGCAATGCTGCAGTAGAAAAGAAAGGGAACAATTCTCTTGCTTAATATAGTTATAAATTCTTGTGTGTCTTTTTACATGGGAAACTAACCCCAGGAAGGCAGAATGCATGTTACACCCAACCTAATGGGAAAGACATCTCAGATGTGAGAGAGCAGCGTTGGCTTCTAAGACAAAAACACAGCCATTGTACAAAGCTTTTTTTGATTTTTTTAAATCAGATTGTGTTGAAGGAGACATTGGTCATAGGGCCTTGCTGATCTCAGTGATCGTTTGCAATATACTCCTGGTACTTCTCATCATATTCTGGTACTTCAGGTAAGTGGGAAGTATTTCAACTTTGTCTGCTTCAGATTTCTTCCTAACATCACTTTCCCCTCCCCCACCCCGGCTTATGAACTGTAAAATTAAAAAAAAATTAACAGGAGGGAATTGGGGAACAATTAAAAACACATTGTTTTTATTATAGGGAAAAATTGTATATTTTGTTAATGTTAAAATCACAAAGTCATCAATATAATGTCCCATAAAATAGTTGGTCTTTTGTATAGCATCCTTCATAGAAAGTATGTCCTAAAAAGCTTTCCAGTGGGAAACAACACAGAGTAGTATACACTGAAAATTAAAGAAAACAATAGTGCAAAGACACGCTATAGTAAATAAAGCTCACAACCCTTTTAACCCAGTGTACACAAGGTTGACACAAATTCACAAACTCTACCCAAAGAGGCAGGGAGATTCAGAAAGCACAGGTAAATTCATAACAATACCTTTGTTTGGTCATAAAAAACCCACAACATTCATAACTAAAAGGCGAGGGATTTACTACATCTCTGTTTTTAGGACTATTCTCTGAATTAGGGGTTTAAAGTTGGTACTTGGCTATGCAAAATTATGCTGGATTCCCCAGCAGATGATAGTCATCCCCTTTCATAGACCGAAAGCGTTCTAATGTTGCGAATAGATCAGAAAATAGTCGGTGATGAGACTAGCTCGTACTTTGGGTAATTGCTGGGGACTTCTGAATGACTAAAAATTAAATGTGAGTAGCATTTTCTGTGTAGCATCTGTTCCTCATTGCACTGTCAACTAATTTAATTTTCACTAAAATCATAGGCACAAAAGGCAAGCAACCAGACCTCATTACTGCATTGGAGTTGAACAGGATGAGACTTACTTTGCTCCAGGGGAAACCCTGAAAGACTCGACTCAATGGTCTCAGAGCACAGGAAGTGGGTCTAGTTTCCCTATGGTAAGAAAGGAATGTAATTTAGATACACACACAGAGTCCTGTGGCACCTTATAGACTAAAAAGTATTGGAGCATAAGCTTTCGTGTGTGGATACTCACTTTGTCAGACGCATGTAATGGAAATTTCCAGAGGCAGGTATAAATATGTAGGCAAGAATCCATCTAGAGATAATGAGGTTATTTCAATCAGGGAGGATGAGGCCCTCTTCTAGCAGTTGAGGTGTGAATACCAAGGGAGGAGAAACTGCTTTTGTAGTTGGCTAGCCATTCACAGTCTTTGTTTAATCCTGAGCTGATGGAGTCAAATTTGCAACTGAACTGAAGCTCAGCGGTTTCTCTTTGAAGTCTTGTCCTGAAGTTTTTTTTGCTGCAGGATGGCTACCTTTAAATCTGCTATTGTGTGTCCAGGGGGGTTGAAGTGTTCTCCTACAGGTTTCTGTATATTGCCATTCCTAATATCTGACTTGTGGCCTGTGCATTCCAGCTTTGTGCAAGGGTTCCTATGTTTTAGCATGAGAGAAGGAGATGGACAAAGAGAGATGAAACCCATGTTGTGGAGTATATTTAAACGACATTTCTTGGGATTTAACAGGTCGAAATTACTATAGCAAGGCAGATTGAGATGGTGAAACAGACCGGTAAAGGTCGCTATGGAGAAGTTTGGATGGGAAAGTGGCGTGAAGAAAAGGTAGCTGTAAAAGTGTTCTTCGCCACTGAGGAGGCCAGCTGGTTGAAAGAGACTGAAATCTACGAGACTGTCCTGTTGAGGCATGAAAACATTTTGGGTGAGTGAGTGAAATAAAAGATAGAAATGATGCCGTTTTAAGTTTCTTAGTTATTCTTGCTAATAACTTTGTACTTGCTGATGTCCTTTTCTTCATGCATTTTGTCACCTGCCATGCTTTGCCATTAACCACAATATGCTTCTCTCAATGGGGCAGATATCAAAAAGCAAATCGTTTTAAGGGTCTCCATGCAGATAGGGAGTAACTGGCTTTGGGAGGTTGTAATCCCCAACAACCATACACCTGTTTTTCCCACCTGTGTCTGGGGTTCTTTTTTTAGAAAGCAAATTCCAGGCCACTGAACTGACATTTAACAATGACACCATGTGGAACTGAAAAAGAAGAGACACTGAAGGCATTCTCAGGGTATTTGTTTAAAACTCAGTTATGCACGTTGTACAGAGCTCTCTGTAGGGGCCGATGTGGAGCCACGCTATGCTAGGGAGAGCCGTCAGGAGGTATGTCTCCCTTGTGGCTGCTGGATGTTTGTGTGATCCTTCCCCACAGAATTATGTCCCTAGAGTGACCAAGAACTGAGCAGACATAGGAACATAAGAACGGCCGTACTGGGTCAGACCAAAGGTCTATCCATCCCAGTATCCTGTCTGCTGACAGTGGCCAATGCCAGGTGGCCCAGAGGGAGTGAACCTAACAGGTAATGATCAAATGATCTCTCTCCTGCCATCCATCTCCACCCTCAGACAAACAGAGGCTAGGGACCCCATTCCTTACCCATCCTGGCTAACAGCCATTAATGGACTTAACCTCCATGAATTTATCCAGTTCTCTTTTAAACCCTGTTATAGTCCTAGCCTTCACAACCTCCTCAGGCAAGGAGTTCCACAGGTGGACTGTGTGCTGCATGAAGATCATCTTCCTTTTATTTGTTTTAAACCTGCCGCCCATTAATTTCATTTTGGTGATCCCTAGTTCTTGTATTATGGGAATAAGTAAATAACTTTTCCTTATCTACTTCCTCCACATCACTCATGATTTTATATACCTCTGTTACATCCCCCTTAGTCTCCTCTTTTCCATGCTGAAAAATCCTAGCCTCTTTAATTTCTCCTCATGTGGGACCCGTTCCGACCTCCTAATAATTTTAATTGCCCTTCTCTGAACTTTTTCTAATGCCAGTATATCTTTTCTGAGATGAGACAACCTTGCTTAACCGAGTGGTTTCTTCGACTCTTCCCTTGAACAAGCAAAGGACAGAGAGGGTGTTTTGTTTTGTTTTTTTTGGTGAAGTCCCTGTCCCCCTCGATCACAATTTAACCTTTAACCTGGGGATTAGACAGAAACCAGCGATAACCTTTAGCTTGAGCTGGTCTTAATATAGCTTTGAAATCACTCAGAGTAATTGTTGCACACTTTTTTCATGCAGTATAATCCACATTTTTAATACATGCTGATGCAGGCATGGTTCATATCCTTACTAACTGAATACAATATAGATAGAATAAAGAAGTTGAACTTTGTAGCTGAAACTCACAAGTGGATGAGAGAGAATGTAGAGTCGTGTGTGGTGTTCAAAAGCCCCAAAAATATTAATCTGAAAACATTTCCTCCCTCCCCATAGGGTTCATTGCTGCGGACATTAAATGTACGGGGACTTTGACCGAACTGTATCTTATCACAGACTACCATGAGCATGGCTCCCTGTATGATTATCTGAAATCCACTCCCTTGGATCCAAAAGCCATGCTAAACCTGGCCTATTCTTCTGCTAGCGGCTTGTGCCACTTGCACATGGAGATCTTTGGGACTCAAGTCAAGCCAGCTATTGCCCACCGGGATCTGAAAAGTAAGAACATCCTAGTGAAAAAGGATGGAACCTGCTGTATAGCAGACCTAGGCTTGGCAGTTAAATGGTTTAGGTGAGTAAAATGAGGTGCATTTCTTTGTGGGTGAATTCTTTCCTGCCCCCAGGCTTGTTAATGTCAGCAATAAAATGGGTGTTTTTTAATTGAAAGGGATCGGAGAGATACCACGGTATCTTTTTGTATCATTGACATGCATCCGACGAAGTGGGTATTCAGCACGAAAGCTCATGCTCCAATAGGTTTGTTAGTGTATAAGGTGCCACAGGACTCTTTATTGTTTGTGGGGTGTAATATATATGATACATCCATATACTGTACTAGGGGCAGGTACAAGTCTGTGACATCTTACGCGCATTTAACTTGCACAGTTTCAGTTTTATGCAGTTGGCAAAAACAAAAAAGGAGAAAAATAACAATTTTAATATCGTACTTGTAGTGCGGGCGATTCCGCCCGCCATTACACTCAATGTAATTTTGACTAGACGCGATTTTCGCTTTATGCTCTGAGTGCGGAACGTAACCCCAGTGTAAGATGCGACAGACCTGTATATTATATATTGCATGTTTATAAACAGCGGTTTTGTATTTAAATGGTAGTTCTAATAGTATTTGCACACAAATTCCATTTTCAGTAAGTGTCCTTAATAGATAACCAATTAATATTACTGTATGTGAAAACAACATGTTAAGAAAACAACATTTAATGAAGATTTGATTGGTATCGCCTGCATTAGCGTTAAGTCTAATGCTAAACAAAATCTCCTAAATGTTGCCAGGGTCCCTATTGAGTCTTCTCTCTGTTGTGGTTCTGCATTTGAATGCTTAATACTACCTGAGGCAAATAAGCCTTTTAAGAAGTTGGGGGCTGGTCACAGTCTGTACCTTTCTCTAGAAGAACTGTTCCATTAAGATTATGCATTATTTTTGACCTTGTTCAAGAGTGATTTTTGTTTGAATTTGTTTTTTCTCCACATCCAGTTGGGTTTTCTGAGGTGATTTTTTTTCAGATTACTTTTTGTATGTTTGATTCTTCTTTTTCTTTTCCTTTTAGTGATAAAAATGGGGTGGACGTACCACCTAAAAAACTGGTAGGCACAAAGCGCTATATGGCTCCTGAGGTGCTGGATAAAAGGTTGAATAGGAATCACTTCCAGTCATATCTCATGGCCGATATGTACAGTTTTGGACTCATCCTTTGGGAGGTAGCAAGGAGATGTGTGTCAGAAGGTAAATGGCAAACATATTGTTGGTAAGTGGGACGTGACTTTTCCTTGTAGCAGCAAACTCCATTTATAACCTGAAGCTTCAAGTTCCGTCCTTTCTTTCTCGGTAGTAGATTTTGTTGCAATAAACTAAGCTGGGTAGACACCTTGGCAGTCCTGGGCCTATTCATTTCTGCTTCCTTGCACTGAGGGCTTCTTATCTTCAGTCTTAGTTTAACAACAAAGATTTACACTATGTTTTAGTAGCCTATTTAAAGATGCAATGACTCATCCCTGTGGTGGGAATATGGAGCTAATTTGTGGGCTTTTTCAGGGAAGGTCTACACTGCAGCCAGGATTGACTCTCTGAGATCAATCCACCAGCGGTCAGTTTAGTTGGTCTAGTAAAGACCGACCAGATCGACTGCAGATCGCTCTCTAGGCAACCCCTATACCGTAACCCTGATGAGAAAAGTAAAGTAAGTCGATGGGAGATTTTCTCCTGTGGCCCCCCACCCCCACCCCATGGTGTAGACCCCGCGGTAACTCCACCTAAGGTACGTCGACTCCAGCTACATTAGTCACGTAGCTGGAGTTGCGTAGTGTAGGTCAGCTTACCGTGGTAGTGTAGACATAGCCTCAGAGTGGTAAACATTTCTGCTGGAGTAGGAACACTCTGCTGTTTGAGCAGAAAAAAAATGAGGTGATTTTGCATAGGTGTTACAGTTGACAAATGATTTAAACAGACAACTATTAGGCAGTTGACTGTTGTTCTCTCTCTGTTATCTTTAAAAAAACACAAGTTGCTTCCGTGGCAAGCAGAAATGCAGCCAGGATGCAGGAATTAGTAAGAGGGAAGAGAGGCACCTATTCAGTCATCACCATTCCAACATCATCCTGAATTTTCCTTGGACATCTGCTATCCAGGTACAGAATGAGGCCCCGATATTACAGTTGGATGCCATATGAAGTCATCGAGGCTCTCTGTAGGCCCATGAATCCACCCATGTGTATCACATTGCAGGATCAGGTCCAAAATCCGCTCATGCTCAGATTGTGAGATCTGGATCCCAAATGGTATTATTACAGGCCGCAAACCCAGAAAAGCAACAAAGAGTTCTGCGGCACCTTATAGACTAACAAATGTATTGGCGCATATGCTTTCATGGTTGAATACCCACTTTGTCAGATGCATACTTCATTTTCTTCAAAAAGATGACCCCCTCTCCAAAGCAAAATAGAATAGCTCACATGGCTAATACTCTTTAAGCCTGGTCTACACTGGGGCAGGGAGGGGATTGATCTAAGATATGCAACTTTAGCTACGAGAAAAGCGTAGCTAAAGTTGACGTATCTTAGATTGACTTACCTCCCATAAGGATTGATGGCCATGGCTCCTCTGTTGACTCCGCTTCTGCTGCTCACTCTGGTGGAGTTCCGGAGTCGACGGGAGCACGTTCGGGGATCGATTTATCACGTCTGGACGAGATGCGATAAATCAATCCCCGATAGATTGATTGCTACCCACTGATCTGGTGGGTAGTGTGGACGTATCCTTAGTGTCTATGCTGAGCAAGACAGAGGTAAGTGTGACTGGTAGAGTCCAAAAGGGTGTAGTTGATATAGTCCAGACATCCTTAGTCCCCTGGGATTTTTATCCTGCAGTTATGATGCATCTGGAAAATGTTTCTTTCAGGAATAGTTGACAAATACCAGCTTCCATACCATGATCTTCTGCCCACCGACCCCTCCTGCAAGGACATGTGGGAGATCGTGTGTAGAAAGAAGCTCCGTCCCGCATTACCCAGTAGATGGAGAAGTGACGAGGTAAGAAATCCTTTTAAAATAAAGCAAGTTTTATTACGTTGCCATTTATCTGTCTTCAAAACTGTTGTGATTTCACCCAGAATGGACACGTGGGATTTTCAAACATAGCACTGTGCCTGTTAGGATCAGTGAGATGATTATATTCGATTTTAGCACCTGCCATGTTGCCCCAGAACGGAAGGGCCACTGAGGTAGATGCTCTGATTCCCTGAGGAGCTGGCCTGAAGTCTTTTCAGAAAGATGTGTTATGTTTTTCCTACCGACCGGAATCACATCGTGAAAGCACGCAGACTGTATGTTTCAGCTCTGCTCTTATGCATGTTTTCCCTTTCCCTTGTCAGAATTACTGTTGTTAAAGACTGGCTGGCCAGAAGCTCAACCTACTTGCAAAATTACCCGCTGCGCAGTGTACTGGGGACGACTGTTTGTTTTAAATCAGGGCTACGATTGTCAGTGGCCCTTTTTCTGAGAGCCCTGGTTCTGTTGCGATGGGGGCAATCCCAGGCTTGCAGTCCTGAGGGCATGATTCCAGTAAGTTTCATTTTACCATTTGTACACAATACCACAGCGTCCAGGAATCGCAGCCAAAACCCTTACCTAGTGCACTTATTTAGAAATACAGCTAACGGGCTACGTTGGGGTCCACTTGCCTTTACACTGTACCTTTTAAAAAAGAGATTGTATTGTATCCGCAACCGATCCGCCATCTGCAAAAATTCAGGGGGGGTGCGCTGGCAGCTGTGAGGTGTCTGCGTGGACTCGTCAGGTGGAGACACAGCTGGGGGCTGCTCTTGGTGCCCCCCCCCGCACCATGGGCAGGAGGAGAGTCCGCTGCAGCTCCCTGCCTGGGTTCCACGCCAGCGTGGCCGAGGGGAGGGAGGAGACCTGTGGAGCTGCACTGGGGCTGCTCGAGGGCCCCCGGCCAGGGCAGGAGCTGTGGCTCCTCACTGCTGCCTGCCCAGCTCTTACCATGGCCACGCAGCAGCTCTGAGCTGGCAGCTGTGAGGAGCCTCCACTTACCCTGGGCCTGAGGCCCAAGCAGCCCCGGTGTCCCTGCCACGGTTCCTCACAGCTGCCTGCCAGCTCTGACTGTCTGAGCCCTGTGCAGATTTGTAGCCACAGCTGCGCTGCTATCTGCAGAAATAGTCCGCGGATCGAAAGCGGCTACTGGTGGATTTGCAGGGCTCTAGGTATCGATGCATCTCTTTGCCTGCACATGTGTATGTTTCCCCTAAGAATGGGCTCTAGGAAACGGCATTCCCAAGTGTACTGGTGTTTTTCCTTTAGGGATGCTGGGTTTGAGGGGAGGGGAGGATCTGAACTCAGTCCTCTGAGAATTTCTAGTGAATCTAAATGGCGTTTCTGCTCAGTAGAGCAATAATGGATGTACCTCAGACAAACTTGCCGACTGACAATGACGCTCTGCGGAGGTCACTCATCTTGTGAAAGGGGATAGTGTAGTGCTGTTATTGTAGCAGACAGGTGTGGTTTGGGAATAGCAGCGTTCGGTTGAGCGTTTGGCAGTTGGATCAAAGATCTCGGCTGCAAGAGCTGTAAGCGGTCAGAGAAGTGGGGTGTGGGTTAACACCCCCCCCACACTCCCATCCCTGGAAATTTGAGTACTTGTTTAACAGTGAAGGAACCACCTGTCTCGCACTGCCGCTGACCAAAGCTTAACGGGGACTTCATCTTGGGAGTCAGGCAAATGGGAAGTTGTGTTGTAGTGGGGCTGGTTAGAAAGGATTTAGCACAGAGAAATAAAGAATCTAGTCTGGCTGCTACCACCCATCAGGTGCTGGGCAGGCTTGCTGAGTTAGCTACTCTTCTCCGAGCAGTTGGCATCACCAGCTCCAGGATGGGGACCACACTGCCAGGTAGCAAACCTAGTAAATTAGTGCATGCGACCACATGGGTTCCCAACCCATTTTTATCTAAGACACTTTCAGAAAAGAATCTGGCTTCGTTGGTTATTTAGTAAATGCTGCTGCACTTTTATGCTCTGCACCCACTTTTCTGACCTGTGCTGTTTCACTGTTCTTGCCATTAACGAAGGAGGGTTCATGGAGGTGGTATCAAGGAGTGGTGATGAGCAGGGCCATCCCTAGGGGTGTGCAGGGCCAAGACATCACCCCAATTCACCCTATCCAGGGGATGGCTCTGGTTACAGGACACTCCTATCTAGGGCCCCTCTCAGGCCGCTAAAGCCTTCCTGGCCTTATGCAAACATCAGGAAGGGTTTTTTCCAAAACCATTTTTTTTCAAATATAGCAACAGGGACTTGCAGTGATTTAAATCCTAGGATTCACCCCAGTGCAGATGGCCTGCGAGGGCCCTCTGTGACGGAGCAAAGAATAGGCAGAAGAGCTGTGCATCACGTCCTCTGTACCTCCTTTCCCATGTCAAGAGCAGTGACTGTCCCCCAGTGGGCCAGCACGAAAGAAGGAATCGTTGTGGCAGACAGAAGACATCGACCAGATCGTCTCATACTATGGGGATAAGGGTAACATAGAATAGAGTCGGGTGAGTGAGAAGTCCTGCAAGATGACTCAGTGGGACAGCAGCTGGAAAAGCTGCCATGCTCAGGCTGTGCTGAAGCCTGGGGTCACTTTGCAGGCTGAAAGAGTGAATTCTACCCTATCGTCCATGTTGCATTCCAGACCCAAAGCCCTGCTGCACAAGGGTCATGCAGCCCACATTAAGGGGAAGTTATCAGAGAGGTTTTCCTTAGCATCCAGGGAAGGCAGATGGGAAAAGTGCTTTTCTGATGTTGGATTTTTGAACCAAATGTGGAGCCCAGTTTGTTATAAATGTTCAAATTGAGTGACCTGCTGAGAACTGCAGTCAATATACAGAAAATGTCATCCCATCCAGCGTGTACCTTTCTTTGTGGCATAGCAGCTGGCATCGCCTTTAGAATACAAAGCAGTTTTTCGGGACAGCAGTCTTACATTCCAGCTGACCCAAGTATGAGCCTTTTTAATCTTTTCTTTCCACAGTGCCTGAGACAAATGGAAAAACTCATGACAGAGTGTTGGGCTCACGACCCTGCTTCTCGGCTCACAGCCCTGCGAGTAAAGAAAACACTTGCCAAAATGATGGAGTCACGGGACATTACAATCTGAATCAACAAAAGACATCTCTGGCGAAAGCCCATCCAAAACGACTTTCCCTTATGGTCAAAGGACACGAAGAGGAATCAGAAGCATTCACTAATATGGATCCTGAACACAGTCATGCTTCAGAGCAACTGTGGATTTAACTAACATCTTTTGAGGAGAGTAGCCTTTGCAAAATCAGCGGCCTTTGACACACAAGATCAGAAAAGGCTCGTCTGCTCCCTGTTTGCATGGGGAACTACCATTTCAGTAACTGGTTTGAGATTATGCATTTTGTTTTCTGTGAAAGCCCATTATTTTTATTTTATTTTATTTTTGATTGTTTAAAAGAAGACACTGTTTTAAATTTTTATGAAAATGAAACTTATCGTGAGAAGTAAAGACCTATATTGTTACATTAAAAAATCAGAAGAAACTGTGCCTGAAGATGAAAGTAAAGTGACTTTTTTTTGATCTATAAAAAGATTTGCATGCCACCAGAAAACAAAAATATTGAGGAGCGGCTCTGAAGTTAAAAGAAACTGTCTTAAAAGTTACCTTCGTATAGAGACTACTTTTCACAGTCTCGTGTGTTCTGTTCTCTCGGTGTAGATGTACCTTGGTTAGAAAGCTTCCCTATGTAAAGGTACTACTTTCTTGACTTTCTGCCGGTGGCCTGTCACAGGCAGAACTTACTGAATTGGAGAAAAACAGAAGCCATGTAGCAATGGCAGTTCTGTGGGCCTTGTGGTTTTTCATACACCCTTTGGATTTCTGGTTTCGTTAGTTTCTAGGATAAGCCAAAGCACACTTTTTCTAGCCTTTTTTACTGAAAAGTAAAGAATTTTGATGTGAAAGGAACAGGTTCACTCAAGAACGAGTTTAGTTCATCTTAACAGCCTTTCATTTACCAGAGAAACCACTGGTGAGTGAAGCTGCTGTGAACCGCATATGAAAATGTTGCATAGGAGACACTTATACACAACACGAGTGAGAGTTCCCCTTCAGCATGTGAAAGAAGCATTAACGCTTTTAGGAAAAAAAATATCCCATTTATTCTGGGAGATTATTTGTTGTTACTTTTTAAAATGTAGTGAGACTTCTTAACTTCCTGTTGATAAGGACTGAAAGGAGAGAACTGCTGACAGTTAGTTGATCATGCGGTTTGGATTTATTTAGGCAGAATTGGACCCAGTGCTGCGTTTCTCTTTCAACCAAAACCTCCCGCTGCAGTCAGTGGAGGAGGTGAGGGGTGGGCAATCTGGTCCAAGCTTTCGCCCATTATGAAGTGTTACTGTTTATGAAGAAAAATTCCATGGTTACTGCACAAAGAAACATTAGTTCTCAGAGTCCCTTTTGAAACACTGTTTGAATTATTTCTTTATTCTGACCATTATCAGGTCCTATCCCTTTTTTTTAAAACCTAGAAATGCATAGAGAATTCTTTTTCTAAAATGCATACAAGGTGTGACATTTCTAATATTAGGAAAACATTTCCCACAATATGTTTTTCTTCTCCAGTTATGTTTAATAGAAGGTATTTGGGAGAAAATTAACAAAAATTTGAGCTGAACGCTTTCAAAAATCTGAGACCAAAGTTCATTCCCTAAATCTGCGTTTAGATGCAGGAACAAGAGGCCCGATTTCCAAGAGCACTCAGCCCTTTTGGAACAGGCCACTGATTTTGAACACCTAACTATGGATTTAGAGCCTAATGTTAGGCTCATGGTTTTTTTTAAATCTTGGTGTGAAACTTTAGCGTTCTTGTTACTTTAAACAGCCTTTGCACTAACCTCTGGATCTCTGGGTGGCATTGCTCAGTCATGGAGTCTTCCACCTGAGGACTTGTAAGTCATAGTGCTTTCATAAGGAATGGAATTGTGTTTCCCTTTTTGGACAAAACTGATTTATTTGTATCACCCAGGTAAACGTCATTTGAGTTCAGCTTTATCGCTTGCCTCAGTTATTTATAGGTTGAAAAATTATGACTTCATATTTTAAAGCTGATAAAAATGTGCAAAGTTCAAGACGTTTGAACAGAAGAGTTTCAGTATTGGTTAAGCATTTTCTAAGGTCAATTTCCATGGGCTTCAGTGGATGATGCATATGGTTATCTGAGAGCAGGATCTGGCCTTCTAAAGCAGTGGGGTTCTGTGCTTTTCTTTACTGAAATGTTTGTTTTCCAAAGTGGAAAGAATCGCACAAACCCTTTCTCTTTCTTCTCCTGTGTGCACTGAGTCTAGACAACTGTACTATAAATTACCCCTTTTGTGGTGTCACCATTGGTGATTAGATAATAGTGGTTAAAAATGCAAAACCTCAAAGTAATTAACGACAGTAGACGGGAATGGGAAAGGAAATGAACCAGCAATTGAACAATTCCTCATATACTGTGCCTCTGCAAATTATTTTAATCCTGAGGTCCTCGCTCAAATGAATAGAGAGAAATTTGTCAGGTTGAATAATAACCGAGGGACAGATCCTGGTCTCTGCCACTGCTCTAATTCCTCAGTAACTCTGATGAATGCAGTGGAGTTAAATCAGCTTTTGCTGCAGTAACAGACAGCAGAATTAGGTCATGAATAAGAAATGCCCAAAGAGGGGAAATATGTTAATCTCCATTTTGAGGACAGCGAAGGTGCTAGAGGTAATCTTCACAAGTTCCATCAGTCATAGCTGTGTGAGTTTCCAGCAGTAGTCCCCAGCAGTATAGAGATGAACATGCTGCAGGGAGGGTTCTCCCTAACAACGACCCTGCAATGACCCACTCCAAAGCTGTGAGGCCCAGACCTTGCTAGTTCTCCTGCAGATGGTATCCCAGGTGGTTTTTCCTTGTCCATTTTTCCCCAATAGAAGGAAATGTGCATCTCATTTATGTTAAAATATTCAATTTTTTTTTAATTTATTTTTCCCAGACTTATCTTAGAGCGGCTCAGCTGCCATTGTTCTGCTGATTGGCAGGCACAGTGCAACCTCGCTGTTCAGCAGGTTTCAGATAGACTCCTCCAAGTGCCCTGAAGCAGATGCTCTCAGTATGTAGCAAGGGAGAGAGGCCTCGCGCCAGCCACTCGCTGATTGTCCCAATGAGTTCCCAAGGATTTTAATTTTTTTGTTCCTGAAAGGAAGGGATTCTAAGATGCCGGTTGACAAGTCATAATATTTGTTATGTTAAAATGTTCAGGTTTATATGTTATAGACATAGATATATTCAGTTGGGAGTTAGAATAACTCTCATGTGGATTAAGAGGAAAATATTGTGGATGATAAAGCACTAAATGAAATATAATATTTATGAAAATGTGCAGATTGACAAGTAACAGTGACAGTGCTATGTGGGAGGAGGGGAAAGAAGAATACGAGGAGATGCTGGGCCAAATTTTGCCCTCAAACCACACGCAAAATGGTCCAGGGTCTTCTTCAAACTACTGCAATGTCACTTTCAGTTTTAGCAGAGGGCTTCATCCTGCACCAGTGGAAGTCAGCGGCTTACGAACGAAAAGACTTCATGGAGAAGCTCAAGTGTTGTCCCTTCTCTAGCATAAACAAAACAGTTTCTTCTGAAGGAAGGTTGCCAATGTAAAGACTTTTCAGAGACTAATGTGCCTTATGGAACCTGTCAAATTAAAAAACTTTATCGGGGTTGTGGGAAAATCACTTGGACTGCATGGACTGTATTGTAAGTTCAGGACATCAGTAATTGACCTCACAGTCCCATGCATCATAATTTGTGCCATATACACAATAAGTTGGCAGAAGTGTTAGCGGGCTAGACTGGACCTCAGCATTGTCAGGCAGCTTGTCCACTGCACCCCCCCGCCCCCGTTTTCTGACTGTCAGAACTGCTGCCTCCATAGCACAAGGTAAGCCGCGGTTCATTGTTCACAGCCAGCTGACCCTGACACTACCAAGACATGAGGCTCAGAATCAGATGGGCATCTTGGGCCATCCCCTCTCCAGTGCAGATAAACCCTATTGGAAGCTTCTGAGACTCTTAGGAAGAAACTGTGAGGACAAGGCTCTTTGCTCCCCTTCTCCCAGTATGGAGACCCAAAAACCATGGGTTTGGGATCTGGTAGACTTGCTATTAATCATAGAATATCATGGTTGGAACGGACCGCAGGAGATCATCCAGTCCAACCCCCTGCTCAAAGAAGGACCAATCCCCAGACAGATTTTTACCCCAGTTACCTGAATGGCCACCTCAAGAATTGAGCTCACAACCCTGGGTTTAGCAGGCCAATGCTCAAACCACTGAGCTATCCCTTCCCCCACAACAATAGCTCTCACCAAGGAGGAAATGAAAAGCTCTGGCATAATTTCATTGGGTCAGGAAAATTAACCAAGGAGAAATCAATGGTTAAAAGCTATTCAGGAAGGCCAGTACTAAAATACATTTTAAAGAGGAACTGTAATGTGGAGATAGACTATAGACTAACATCCAGACCCGTGAGATAGATACATGTTGCTATAAAAAATGCAAACAAACCACAATCGAGGAAGAAGGGTGGAGTGGTGTAAGCAGCTATGAAAAAAATGGAAGAAAGTTGATAAGGGAAGTAAAGAGAGATAAGGAGAAATCTGCCAGCAGAGTAAAGGTCAACACGGAGAAGGAGTTTTTGAAAAGGGTAGTGGGAGAATTATCACTAATAATTCAGAGCAGGCAGAAGTGTTAATTAGTGGAGAAGGAAAAGCCCAAGATTAAACAACTACTGTCTAGTTAGTGGTAACAGGCCAGTGTTCCAGCCCAGTCAGGTCTCCGCGATGAGGCGGGTGCATGGCACGAGATCAAGGGCCATACCAGACAGCACTGTGGGAGGCCCTTTAGTACAGGTGAGCCCTGTCACTTAGCAAGCCTCTGAGTATGAGCCCATCCCACCCATCGCCCCTTCTAAATTAACAGTACATCCCCCCATCCCCATGTAATAACCGGGGGGGGGGTGTCCCAGCCCCCAGTCTGAGACCCCCGAGTTAGATACCTCTGTCTGGGTCTGTTTCTGTGCAACTGTAACTAATCCAAGGGTGACGCGGCTGCACTCCAGCCCCGCCGGACTCCAGCTTTTTCAATCCTTGTCCCCCCCGTGTGCGGCCGGCAGAAAGCCAGCCCATGCCACAGCGTTCCTGTTCGGCCTAACCTAGGCCAGAGATGCACCCCCCCAAAGCAGGGAAGTTGTAGGCCCTCCCTCGTCCTGCCCGTTGACCTTGCCGAATGCCAGGGGGCCTGTAGCACCGAGCCTGAGTAGGGAGCGGGCCAGGTGCTCCTGGGGGCCCGGCAGCCACTTGCCTCTCTGGCCTCTTCTGTACTCTGGATGCTGGAGCAGCTGCTGCACGTGAGCCGCTTCCTGCTGTATCCTCCCGCTGTCATGGCCCCAGCCAATGGGAACGCTGGTCCCAAATGCCGCGCTGCGCAGACCGCCGGGTAGCGCGGGACATGGACTGGTCCAGGAGGCAGGGGCGGGGCCTGGCTCCCCGACAGAGACGTTGCTTTATTCCCCTGCACAGTGTGTCTGCACCCGGGGCCGATGAGGGAGGTGGGATCACGTACAAATTACCAGGGCCTGGCGGTCCAGAAGGGGACCCGGGGCTCGGCTTCGTGGGCCCTGTTTAGCCGGTCTGCCCTTGCTGGTGGGCCTGTCTGCACCACCACCACCAGGCCAAATCACTTTCCCCACGTGCTCCGTGCATGACCGGGAGCAGCCGGCTTGTTCCTCGCCCCTGCTCGCTGCTTCCCTGTGCCAGCGCCTCGGTTCCCGGTGAGGCTGCTGCTTTCCCCCACCCCTGAGACCGCACAGGCCAGGCTCCCGTAATGGGTGTTATCGCTTGAGGAACCTGGTCACCGAGCCGGGCCAAGCCCTGCACAGACACAGAGCCAAAACCAAAACCCACCAAAAAGCTGAGAAATAGGCACACGCCAGCGGCTGGGGCGCAGCAATAACTGAGCCACTCACACTGATTACCACCCCCCACCCCCGCCGCTGCACGTGTACACAGCCCACACTCACTGGAGACAAATGGGAGAGTGTTGTGCTACCCACCGAGAGCAGAGTCATTGAGTTCCACCAGGGACTAGTACCTGCGCGCGCGCATGCACACACACACACACAAACACACTATAACCCCATCTCTCTCTCTCTCTCACGCACGCACACACACACACTGTAACCCCATCTCCCTCCCTCCCTCTCTCACACACAAACACACACAAACACACTATAACCCCATCTCTCTCTCTCTCTCACACACACACACACTATAACCCCATCTCTCTCTCTCTCTCTCTCACACACACACACACTGTAACACCATCTCCCTCCCTCTCTCATGCACACACACAAACACACAATAACCCCATCTCTCTCTCTCACACACACACAAACACACTGTAACCCCATCTCTCTCCCTCTCTCTCTCTCACACACACACACACACACACACACACACACACACACACACTGTAACCCCATCTCTCTCTGTCGCTCTCTCTCTCTCTCTCTCACACACACACACACACTCTGTAAGCCCATCTCTTTCTCTCGCTCTCTCTCTCTCGCTCTCTCTCACACACACACACTCTGTAATCCCATCTCTTTCTCTCGCCCTCTCTCACACACACACACTCTGCAAGCCCATCTCTCTCTCTTTTCCTCCTCCCCCTCTCTGTGGGGCCCTAGGGGCACCTCACTGCTCTTAGCATGAGGGAGTCTGGCTATGGAGCCGCTCTCTGATGCCTCCAGCCTCTAGTTACAAGCGCGAGGTCCCCACGCCCAGTGCACTGCCCAGCCTGTGCCGCTCAGCACTGTCCCAAAGGAACAGCACATGCGGGTTTGTAAGGACACGGCTTGTCATGGAGTGTGGAGGAGTCAGGGTCCAGCACCCCCGGCTCCCTGCGATTCATCGGGACTCTCAGCCAGCCAGTGACACAGAAGGTTTATTTAGATGACAGGAACACTGTCCAAAACAGGTCTTGCCGGTACAGATAACAGGACCCCCTTTAGTTCAGTCCATCTGGGGACGCAGGGAGGTCACAGCCCCATTGGGGAGCCCAGGCCCCGTCGGGGCCGCTCTCCATTTCCCAGTCAGCTCCAAACAGAAACTCCCTCCAGCTTCTCCTCCAGCCTCCCCCTGGCTCCTCCCCCAGCCTTTGTGTCCTTTGTCAAGTGTCCCAGGCAGAGGTGTTACCTGGCCTCCAACCCCCCTCCTGGTGTCCTCCCTTCCCCAATGCATGCCTGTCAAGGTATGATTCCCCACTCTGAACCTTAGTGTCCAAAAGATGGGGTTCCTGCATGAACCCCTCTAAGCTTAATTACTAGCTTAGTAATGGTAGAGCTGACATCACCCAAAAATATAGTGTTTTGGGACACTTTCTGGCCCCGAAGCCCTTCCCTGGGGACCCCAAGACCCAAAACCCCTTGGGTCTCACAACAAGGGGAAATAAACCATTCCCCCCCCTTTCTTCCTCCCAGATTTTCCCCTCCCTGGGTTACACTGGGAGATCACTGTGATTCAAACTCCTTGAATCTTAAAACAGAGAGGAAATTCACCTTCCCCCGCCTTCTCTCCCTCTCCCAGACTCTCCCTGAGAGAGAGACAGTGATTTTAACAGAGAGAGAAATTGGGCTTTTCCTCCCACCTTCTCTCCTTCCTCCCACCAATTCCCTGGTGAGTCCAGACCCTGTCCCCTGGGTCTCACACAAGAATAAAAAAAACATTCAGGTTCTTAAAAAGGAAAAGCTTTTAATTAAAGAAAGAAAAAAAAAGTAAAAATTATCTCTGTAAAATCAAGATGGAAAATGTTACAGGGACTTTCAGCTTATAGACACCAGAGAGAATCCTCCCCCCAGCACAAATACAAGTTGCAGCAAACAGAGATACAATCCTTCCAGCAAAATACACAGTTGCAATAAAGAAAACAAACATAGGCCTAATCTGCCTTATCTACCTAGAACTCACTATTCTGAACATATAAGAGCCTGTATTGGAGAGATTGGAGAGAAACCTGGTTGCACGTCTGGTCCCTCTGAGCCCCCAGAGTGAACAACCATCAAACACTAACAGCACACACAAAAACTTCCCTCCATCAAGATTTGAAAGTATCCTGTCCCCTGATTGGTCCTCTGGTCAGGTGACAGCCAGGCTTACTGAACTTGTTAACACTTTACAGGCAAAACAGACATGAAGTACTCCTGTTCTATTAACCCTTAACTATCTGTTTATGACACACACCCCAAATTTCCCTCCAACCCCCCGCCTGGGGTCTCAGGTTACATGCTCAGGTGTCCTTCCTTCCCAAATGCAGGCCACTCAAACTCCCCTCCAACCCCCAGCCTGGCGTCTCAGGTTACATGCTCAGATGTCCTCCCTTCCCCAGTGCAGGCCCCCCAAACTCCCCTCCAACCCTCCACCTGGGGTCTCAGGTTACATGCTCAGGTGTCCTCCCTTCCCCAGGACAGGCCCCCCAAAATCCCCTCCAACCCCCTGCCTGGGGTCTCAGGTTACATGCTCAGGTGTCCTCCCTTCCCCAGTACAGCCAGTCCCAGCGAAACTCCCCTGCCACCTTCCCAGGTCAGTATTCCTCACTTAGCATTACCATAATACAGCAACATTCCCACTTCCTCACAGCTCCCCAGTCACTGCTCTGCCAGTGCCCCTCACTCCCGACCCGCACCCCTGCTGTCCCTGCCCTGAGGTACCTAGTCGCAGCTCTGCCGGTGCCCCTCACTCCTGACCTGCAGCCCTTTCTATCCCATCCTTGGACTCCCCAGTCACCACACTGCTGGTGCCTCTCACTCCTGACCCATAACTCCTGATTCCCAGTCCTGGGCACCCCACTCACTGCTCTGCCACTGCCCCTCACTCCTGACCCGCAACCCCTGCTATCCCAGTCCTGACCTCTAGACTCACAGCTCTGCTGGTGCCCCTCACTCCCGACCCGCAGCCCCCTGGGCTCCCTGCTAAGCTCCCCAGTCACTGCACTGCCAGTGCCCCTCACTCCCGACCCGCAACCCCTGATTCCCAGCCTTGGGCTCCCCACTCACTGCTCTGACACTGCCCCTTACTCCCGCCCCACAGCCCCTGCTATCCCACCCCTGGGCTTCCCAGTCACTGCTCTGCTGGTTCCCCTCACTCCTGACCCACAACTCCTGATTCCCAGTCCTAGGCTCCCCACTCACTGCTCTGCCACTGTGCCCTCTCACACCCACCCCACAGCCCCTGCTATCCCACCCCTGGGCTCCCCAGTCACTGCACTGCCGGTGCCCCTCACTCCCGACCCGCAGCCCCTGCTATCCCAGTCCTGACCTCCAGACTCACAGCTGTGCTGGTGCCCCTCACTCCCGACCCGCAGCCCCTGCTATCCCAGTCCTGACCTCCAGACTCACAGCTGTGCTGGTGCCCTACACTCCGGAACCGCAGCCCCCTGGGTCCCTCCCAGCTCTAGTGGTGCCCCTCATTCCCAACCCGCTGCCCTCTGGGCTCCCCGCTGAGCTCCCCACTCACTGCACTGCCGGTGCCCCTCACTCCCGACCCGCAACCCCTGATTCCCAGCCTTGGGCTCCCCACCTACTGCTCTGCCACTGCCCCTCACTCCCACACCACAGCCCCTTCTATCCCACCCCTGGGCTTCCCAGTCACCTCTCTGCTGGTGCCCCTCACTCCTGACCCGCAGCCCCTGCTGTCCTAGCCCTGGGCTTCCCAGTCACTGCTCCGCTGGTGCCCATCACTCCCGACCCGCAGCCCCTGCTATCCCAGTCTTGACCTCCAGACTCACAGCTGTGCTGCTGCCACACACTCCCAACCCACAGCCCCTGTTATCCCAGTCCTGGGTTCCTGCTTCACCGCTCTGCCAGTGCCCCTCACTCCCGATCCGCAGCCCCTGTTGTCCCAGCCGGAGGGTCCTCACTCACCGCTCTGCTGGTTCCCCTCACTCCCAATCCGAAGCCTCTATTAAACCAGTCCTGAGCTCCCCCATCACTGCTCTGCTAGGGCCCCTCATTCCTGACCTGAAGCACCTGAAATCCCAGCCCTGAGCTCCCCTGTCACCCTTCTGCCAGTGCCCTTCATTCACGACCCACAGACTTGCCACATTGTATCTGTGAATTCTGCTACCAAACCACCAATGCACTGACTCCTCTCATGAGACATTTCTCTGCACAATACTGCTGCTATTTCACCTGTTGACTCCAGGAAACATTTTCATTACCCTGGCTCTGTGTGTCACTGGTTTCTCTAGCAAACGCCAGTCCCTGGCCCGGTGGTCCCGACACCCTCATTCACATCAAGCTTTCAGTTCAGAATCATTTCCCATTCCCGCTCTGTGGGAGGGGAGACTTTTCAAAGTGCTGTCTGTGCGATGGCACATGGCTAGGGAAAGAGAACAAACCCCAAATCCCCCAGATGCTTTGGGAGCCAGGTTTGCTGTGGGAAATCTGGATTTCAGATGACGTCACGCCTGGACATTGGGATTCTTCACCAGTTTCTGTGGTACTGAAGCATTATTGTGCTTACAGCTGTGATGACCAAGTGGTTAAGGTGTTGGACTTGAAATCCAATAAGGTTCCTTTCCGCAGGTTCAAATCCTGCTCACAATGAGGTCTGTGTTTTAGCCAGTCCCTCACCCAGGCAATACCTCTGTACAGCCCCCTGAGACACTCTCAAATCTCTCCCCACCCCAAGCAAATCCTGCTCTGCTCCTTTCCTGGAGATGCCTGGGACACCACCTCACACTGTGTCCCTGAGGTGTCAGGGAAATTCTCAGTCCCTGAAGCCTCTGCTGCTCACCTAGCGCTCCACAGATTAGCCATAGCCCTGGTTCTGCTCCTCTCTCTAGTGTGTTAAAGGAGCCGACTCAGCGACTCCATGGGTGCTATCGGGCTGCAGAACCAACAGGAAAAAAAACAGGTGCCTGGCAGCCAGCTCTGCCCCTGCACCTGCCATCTGCTAGCAGGCTTGGCTGACAAGCTCCTCCTCTTCCCCTGCAGCGCCTCCTGCCTGCCAGTGATCGGGTGTGTGAGAGGCATGGGGAGATGAAGAAATAGGGTGTGGGGAAGAGACTGGACAGGGTGGAGGTTTGGGGTCAGGGCCTGAGGTGGAGCAGGGGCCAAGCAACCCCCGGGAACTCGGAAAGTCAGCGCTGCAGTGCAGAAGCCTTCCCTGTGTCTGAGCAACCAGAAGCCCTGCACAAAGCAGGTGCCACAGGGCTCAGCCTCCCTGGCCCACAAGTGGCTCTAGGCACCACCAGGAGTCATTTGGCTCCTGGCACACAAGGCAACTGAAAAGCTGAGTCCCTGGACAGCAGCTCAAACCCTGGCCCCTCCCATTAAGAGCCTGATGCTCTCCTGACTGAGCTAGCCAGGCTTGCTGAGAGGCTCCACCCCTCCTCTTCTTCTCCACGGCCACTGCCAATTCCTTGTCCTCTTTCTCCCTTCTGCACCTCAGGGTCACTAAATCTCTGCACCTAGACAGCCACTCCATCTGCTGCCCCCCAATTCTCCATACCTGAGCCTCCCTGTCAAAGTCCTGCACCTGGCTCCATAGAATTAAGTCTCACATCTTACTGGGAACTCTACTTCTTGCACCCAGAGAGTCTCATCCCCTGTCAGGGTTCCTTCCCCACTCTGAACTCGAGGGTACTGATGTGGGGACCCACATGAAAGCCCCCAAGCCTATTTCTACCAGCTTAGGTCAAAACCTGGTATGCTAAAACCACCAAGCGATTTAACAAGAAACATGGAAAGGACCACTTGGAGTGCCTCTTCCCACAAAATATCCCCCCAAACCCTTACACCCCCTTTCCTGGGGAGGCTAGATAATAATATTCTCACCAATTGGTTACAAAAATGAACAAAGACCCAAACCTCTGAGTCTTTGGACAGTGGAAAAATCAGTCAGGTTCTTAAAAGAAGGACTCTATTAGAAAGAAAATGTAAAAATCATCTCTGTGAAATCAGGATGGAAAATAACTTTACAGGGTAATCAGATTCAAAGAGTCCAGAGGAACCCCCTCTAGCCTTAGGTTCAAAGTTACAACAAAACAGAGATAAACTTCCCTCTAGCAAAGGAATGTTCACAAGTTGAGAAAACAAAGATAAACTAATACGCATTGCCTGGCTGTTACTTACAAGTTTGAAATGTGCGAGACTGGTTCAGAAACATTTGGAGAGCATGGATTGATGTCCTGTCCCTTTTAGTCCCAAGAGCGAACACCACTACCACCCCCCACACACAAAAGCCTCCCCCTGTCATAAACAGATAGTTAAGGTTACTGTCTCTTTTACCTGTAAAGGGTTAACAAACAGGGACCCAAACACCTGACCAGAGGACCAATCAGGAAACAAGATACTTTCAAATGTAGGTGGAGGGAAGCCTTTGTTAGTAGTTTTTGGGTTTTGCTTTGTTCTCTCTAGGCTCTGAGAGTGACCACACGTACCTACAGGCTCTCTAATCTTCTGTTCCAATTTTGTAAGTACAAAAGTAGAAAGACAGTTTAGTCTTTTTAATTGTTTTTCTGTATTTGCAACTGTGTATCTGGCTGGTAGAGTTTTAATGTGTATTTGGGTGAAAGTATTTTAAATTGTATTTCTGCTGGAGAAAGCTTTCTTTCTATTGTCTATAAGCTGAAAAACCCTGTACTTTTAACCATCTAAATTGCAGAGATAGACCATTTATTTTTCCTTTCTTTTTATTAAAAGTTTTGCTTTTAAGACCTGCCTGATTTTTTCCCCCTTGTTGAGGCTCTAGGGAATTGAGTCTGTACTTAACAGGGAAAGAGAAGGGGGGGAAGGGTGGAATCCCTTTGTTTTAGATTCACGGAGCTTGAATCTGGATTGCCTCTAGGGTAAGGTATCATTCCTCTCTGTGTGGTGATTCAAGGAATTGAATCACGGTGATCTCCTAGTGTACCCAGGGCGGGAAAGATCTGGGAGGAGGTAAAGAGTGGGGAGGGAATGGTTTATTTCCCTTTGTTGTGAGACTCAAGGAATTTGGGTCTTGGGGTCCCCAGGGAAGGTTTGGGGAGACCAGAGTTTATCAGGTACTCAGAATCCTGATTGGTGGCAGCCTATCAGATCTAAGCTGGTAATTAAGCTTAGGAGAATTCATGCTAGTACCCCTATTTTGGACGCTAAGGTCCAGATTTGGGAATTATACTATGAAATATGAGAGACTGGTTCAGAAAGATTTGGAGAGCATGCATTGATGTCCGGTCCCTTTTAGTCCCAAGAGCGAACACCCCCTCCCACACACACAAAAGCCTCCACCCTCCCATAAGATTTGAAAATATCTTGTCCCCTTATTGGTCCTTTGGGTCAGGTGTCAGCCAGTTTACCTGAGCTCCTTAACCGTTTACAGGTAAAAGGTTTTTGATGTCTCTGGCCAGGAGGGATTTTATAGTATTGTACACAGGAGGGTGTTACTCTTCCCTTTACAGTATGACAGCCTCCCTCATACTGTAAAGGGACGAGTACCACGAATCCACTGCCAATCCCAGAAGTGAGCCAGCGTGGCTTCGTACACCCATGGGGGGGGAGACCTATAACCCCCCCCACCGAACTATAACCCCTGAGCCCTGAACCCACTGAACTGGATTCCACCATGTGAGGATCATTCTGTCCCCATTACCCGGCCCCTTACCTTACTTTACCTTGATCCCACCCACCGTATACCCCGCACTGAGGACATTACAGACTGTATATATTATGTGCTAACCAATATCCAAATACCAGCGTCCCCCTATACTCTGTATGTTACCCCCGATGACCAATAACTGACGCTTCAAACTCTCTGTATCATCTTTATTTAAATATTCTCTAATAAACTTTTAAATCTCGATTTAAATACACTGTACTTACTACTCTTAAAAAAGTGTAATGGTGGTCAGGGATGCACCCTATTGCTCCTAAAACGCAGGCCAAGGCACCGATCTCTTCCCCGGTACGCCATACCGCCCGACACAGGATCCCGGTGGTTACTCGCCAGAGGCTCCTGAGTGCTGCCCTTGTGGTCCCACGGACACGGCAGGTTGGTAAATCCAGGGGGCAGAAGAAGACCAAGAAGGATCTCCCCCGAGATGCCGCTACACGTGGCTCCCACACCACGAGACCAGCCTGCCAGAACATTACCACGGAGAAGGGCTTGCGCCCCGCTCTCCAGCCAACGGAAGACCGCCCTGCAGTGCTCCAGCCCTGAGGAACCCTCAGCTGCTCGCCCGCAGCTACAGCCACCGGGAGTCTGCCCCACTGGGCTCCCAGCACCGAAGGAACCTCCCCGATGGCCAGCAGTTACAAGGAGCCTGCACCACCACGCTCCTCCCGCGGGAGGAATCGCCTCCCGACCACCAGCAGCCACAGAACGACGACGCCCCCACGGCCCTACCGCCGGAGAGATCTACAGCTGCCCAGCCGCTGATGCAGCCTGAAACTTGTCCCTCAGCATCCCAGCTGCCTGCAAGAAGCCCCGTTGCCCAGCTACTGCTCTCAGCGATGGATGAGTGCCCCACTGAGCCCCAACACCTACTCTCACGGGGGACCCCCCCCTGCGGCCCTGCTACTATCACCCATACCTGCGGGGGATCCCTGTCCCATGCCGCTGCCGCGTGCTCCCTGGAGAGCCCCGCCACGTGCTCCGGCCGCTGCTGCCCTAGTCGCCCGGGGATCCCTGCTCCACGCCCTGGCAGGTTGTCCGGCCTGGGGAGCTTCGCCACCCGCTCGGGCCGGTGTGGTCTGAGCCGCTGGGTGATCCCTGCCCCGCGGCCCAGCTGTTCGCATGGCCTGGGGGGCCCCGCCATGTGCTCTGGCAGTTGCTGCCAGCGTCGCCGGGAGACCCCTGCCCTGCGCCCCGGTTGCCGCTGCCCGGGCAGCCCGGCGAGCCCCGTGGCATGCTCCAGCCGCCGCTGCTCAGGCCGCCACGGGATCCTTACCCCGCACCCTGGCTGCCGCTGCCCGAGGGGCCCGGGAGGCCCTGCAGCATGTCTCCGCCGCCGCTGCTTGGGCTGCCGGGGGATCCTTACCCCGCGCCCTGGCTGCCACTGCCCAAGCGGCCCGGGAGGCCCCGCAGCATGTCTCCGCCGCCGCTGCTCGGGCTGCCGGGAGACTCCTCCGCTGCCGCTGTTGGAGCGTCTGGGGTAGCTCCGAGGGGCGCCCTGCTGCTCGGGCCGCCGGGGGACGCGGACCCATGCCCCAGCCGCCGCTGCTCGCGGCGCCTGGGGAGCTCCTTAATGCACTTCAGGAGGCAAGACCCGGCACCGGGGGACTGCCCCGCCACGTGCCAGCCATCCCAGAGGCAGAGAAATGCCCCTGCTACACCCCAGCTGCAGAGGGACTCCCCCGTCGCCCCCCAGTGGCTGCAGCCGCCAAGAGTCAGCCTCACCAGACAGGAGCTGCCCCAGGCACCGAGCTCCCCTACACTTCAGCCACAGGGGGGTCCCCCACCACCCACCAGCAACTGCAGCCACTGAGAGACTGCCCCCCTGAGGACAAGCTGCTTCAGTTCACGAGAGACCTGCCCGCCGATCACCAGATGCTCCAGCTGCCAAGAGATGTCTTTCTTGTCCTCCTGTGGTCGCTGGACACCCCCCCCACCGCGCTCCAACAGCTCCAGCCACTACAAGATGGCTCTCCTGTCCTCATGTAGTCACCGGACACACCCCCTGTGCTCCCACAGCTCCAGCCGCTATAAGATGGCTCTCCCATTCTTCCGCAGACACCGGACATGCCCGCTGCGCTCCAGCAGCTCCAGCCGATTCGAGATGGCTCTGCCGTTCTCCTGCAGTCACCGGACACACCTTCTGCGCTCCAACAGCCCCCGCCACCGAGGGGCAACCCCCCTGACCTCCAGCGGGACACCCCACGAGATGACTACTCAGCCTCAGACACTGTCTACTTTAAGTACCCCCTTGCCGTGGATGCACTCATCTGTCCCATCTGTTGGCAGCCCCGACACTTCCCTCTCCTCGGAGGGGTCACCACGCATCTGAGAAGGTGCCACAACAAGTCCACCGCCTTCAGCTGTGCCCTCTGCAGCCTGCCCTCCGAGTCCCAGAAGAGTTTCAAGGAGCACCAGGCCAGCTGCAAGAAAGTCCACACAACAGCAGCTCCAGCTCTGACCCCCCGCCATCCTATGTCCTGGCCCGCTGCTCCTACCCTGCAAGGGAACAGTACGACCCCAGCAGCCGCTGCCCAGAAACCTACCCCAGTCCCTGAGCTAGTGGACCAGGGCCCTGCCGCCAGGACGAAGCCTGCTGCAGAAGGAGACGCCAGCCAAGCCCCTTCCAGCAGGGGTCCTGTCACAGCCTCGCAGGTCGCTCGGAAGCTTTCCGAGCTGAGGCGTCTCAGTGCTTCCTCAAGGCTCAACCAGCGTGACCCCACCTCAAGAAGGGTCAGTGCTCCACCACACATGGCCGCCCGAAAATCTGCCGCTGGCCCTCGGACCACCCCACGAACACCAGCCACAAGGGGAGCCAACACAACTCCCCCACCCGCACTACGAACCACACCCGCTGGGGGAGCAGAAACCACCCCCTAGACCACTCCACACACTGATACTGTCGCAGGATCCACCGCCACGACCAGACCGCACCACCAGTCCCTCATCATCGGACGGACCGACACCGTCCCAAAAGACGCCAGGCCGATCCCCGCCACCAGAAGGTCACGTGCTCCTACAGGTACCCACCAGATGACAACCATGCACGAAAGACCAGGCGTCACCTCCACACCCACCAACCCAAACCAAGTCCCACCAACAACCAACAACGGTGCTACCCTACTGGTGACACTGCGTCAGGAACCAGCCGAAAGGTCCCCTGAGCCGCAAGTGAGACAACCTGTTGATCACGCGGCAAACCCACTGCCCACACCGGTCGAAGAACCCGAGGAAGAGCAGCCAGATAGGCCAGCCACACCTTGGCAGGCCACCTGGATCGAGGAGCTCCAAGCGGCAGCTTCCTTCGAGGACTTTGACTCGCTCATCGACAGGCTCACCCGCGAGCTATCTACAGAGGCTGCTTCAAAGAGGGCACCAAACCAAGTGACTACCTGGCCTGCCTTCAGATGGCCCGTCCCGAATCATGCCACCACCTCCAGAGGAACTGGAAGAAGGAACACCAACCATCGCTACGACCCGACAGCAGCCTCCAAGATCCAGAAGCTGTACAGAGCGAACCGCCTCAAGGCTGTAAGAGAGGTCCTCGATGGCCCCCCATCCTACTTCACGATCCCACCCGAGGGCCTCTACAGCTACTTCCTTCGAGTGTTTGGCAGCATGCCCAGGAACGACGCGCAGCACCCGGACTGCCTCCGCCCCCTTCCCCATGTCACCAATACAGGCGACCTAGAGGCCGACTTCACGCCCAAAGAGGTGACAGCCAGGCTTTCCAGAACAAAGAACACCACGCCCGGAAAGGATGGCATCCCCTACAGCCTGCTCAGAAAGCGAGACCCTGGCTGCCTTGTGCTCTCTGGCATCTGTAACTTATGCCGGCGCTTTGGCAGGTCTCCCATCTCCTGGAAGAAGGCCATGACTGTCCTGATCCACAAAAAGAGCTAGCGAGACGACCCCAGCAACTGGAGACCCGTCTCCCTCTGTTCCACGATGTACAAACTGTACGCCAGCTGCCTGGCAGCCAGGATCACGGAGTGGGCAAAGGCTGGGGGAGCCATCAGCCCGGCCCAGAAGGGCTTCATGCCGTCGGAGGGGTGCTACGAGCACAACTTCCTGCTCCAGACCGTCCTCCAGATGACCAAGAGGGCGCAGAAGCAGTGCGCAATAGCGTGGCTTGACCTGTCCAACGCTTCCAGGTCCATCCCCCCCCACCACATCTTCAGCACGTTGGCAGAAGATTAATGCCCTCAACACTTTCTTGATCCCCCGCATAGCCTTCATCTTGAGAGTTTCCGCCGTGGCAAAGGTGCCCCTCAACAAGGCAGACAACACCATCCAGCAGCAGGTCAAAAAGTGGCTGTCCCTGCCCCAGAGAGCCAGCAACAAGCTCATATACATTGCCCACAGGCACGGTGGTGCCAACATCCCCCGCATGGGTGACCTCTGGAACATCACGGTCGTCACGCATGCCTTCTGCCTCCTGACGTGCCCGGATGCCATGGTAAAGAACGTCGCAGCAGCCGCCCTACGCACTGTCATCGAGAAGCGAATTGGCAGGCCTCCCTCCAGCGCAGATGTAGCCACTTTCCTGAGCGGCTCCCTGGATGGCAAATTCGCCTGGGACGGGGGCAACATTGCCTCGCTGTGGTCCCGTGCCTGCAATGCCATGCGGCGGCTGGGAAAGCGACTGGGCTGCCTCTGGGTATGGAGCGAGGAGCAACAGGAGCTGGGAGTCCTGGTGCCGCTGATTGAGATGGAGGGCAACACCATCGTCAGCCCTGGAGCCAGAGGAGTCCTGGAGAGGTCACTGAAGGCCGCCGTCCGCGTGCTGTACATGGACACCCTGAGGAAAAAACCCGACCAGGGCAAGGTCTTCGAGGTGACCAGCAAGTGGGACTCCAGCAACCACTTTCTCCCCGTGGGCAGCTTCACCTGTTTCGCTGACTGGCGGTTCATACACCACGCCCAACTGAACTGCGTCCCGCTCAATGGAGCCGTCCACCACAGGAACCGTGACAAGCACTGCAGGAAGTGCAGGTACGCCATGAAGACCTTGCCCCACGTCCTGTGCAGCTGCAAGCCCCACGCCAGAGCCTGGTAGCTGTGCTACAACGCCCTCCAGGATCGACTGGTGAAGGCCATCGCCCCACATCTGGGTGAGATCGCAGTCAACCGCACCATCCCCGACACCAACAGCTGGCTGCGCCTCGGACATCGTCGTCACGGACGAGGAGCGGAAAAAGATCATCCTCGTCGACGTGACGATCCCGTTCAAGAACAGGACCCCGGCCTTCCGGGAAGCCCGAGCCCATAAACTCGAAAAATACACCACCTTGGCTGACACTCTGTGGACAAAGGGCTACAAGGTTTACACCAACACCTTGATCGTCGGGGCGCTGTGTGCCTGGGACCCCTGTAATGAACGTGTACTTAGGGCCTGTGGGGTGGGCTGTCACTATGCGCGGCTCATGAGATGTTTGATGGTCTTGGACACTATTCGATGGTCTAGGGACATTTACAAGGAGCACATCACCAGTCACCACCATTACCAGGAGTGAGCCGGCGTGGCTTCGTGCACCCACAGGGGGGAGGAGACCTATAAACCCCCCCATTGAACTATATCCCCTGAGCCCTGAACCCACCGTACTGGATTCCACCCTGTGAGGGTCATCCTGTCCCCATTACCCAGCCCGCTTACTTATACCCATGACTGAATGTAACCCACTGTATGAGCGATGTACCCTCACTGCTTCCTTACTGTACCTTGATCCCACCCACCGTACACCCCGCACTGGGGACATTGCAGATTGTATATATTATGTGCTAACCAATATCCAAATACCAGCATCCCCCTATACTCTGTATGTTACCCCCGATGACCAATAACTGACCCTTCAAACTCTCTGTATCATCTTTATTTAAATATTCTCTAATAAACTTTTAAATCTTTTTGTATCAGTTTGATATCTGGTATGTTCCCATTGAAAGCCTTATATCAAATAGATCTGTGGAGTGGGGAGATGGATTAGGGGCTTTCTCTATCCACTCCGTGCATCATCCTGGTATTGCAGTATCTTTGGGTGTGGTGAATCTTCCTGGGGAAAGCAGACTGGTTCAAAAACAGAAAAAGCAGGTGCTGGGTTGTGCTTTTCTTTTGTGTTTTTTGTTAGTTTCTCTCTTTTCTTTTTGTGATGTAGGTTTATCAAGCTTTGCAGCTGCCCTGCTTATTCCTGCTCTAGTGTTGTATCGTAAAGCACTTAGGAGATTGTGGATGAGCATCTCTCAACAGTGTCCCCCAGGACAGAGTTATTCCAGGAATAGTCTCTATGACTGGTTTCCCCAGGGACTGGGGATAGTTTATAGGATCAGAAAAGGAAGGTTTGAATCATATTCATACACCCAGAGGCTGAATGGGGAGAGAGGCCCCAACTCCCTAACAATCCCCCAAAAGAAACTGTTCCCTGCTGTCCCATCCACACCCAACAACCCTCCAGGGTCACTCCCAGGCTCCTTCCCTCTCCCTCGGCTGCTCCACTCTCCCCTAGACTGGAGCACCCCGGCGGCGCAGCCATAGCTGTTTAGGGGGAGCCATACCCTCAGCCAGGCCTTCCAGCTTTGTCCTGCCCTAATGCTGGCCCCGGAACTGCCACAAGGTGGCGTGGTTGTAGCCCAGAAAGCCTCTGGGCAAAGGCAGAGGAGCCGGAGAGCTGACAGAGTGGGGGCGGGCACCAGTCAGTGCTGGGCTTCCCCAAAATCTACCCTCTGCAGGGGCTGCTCCCCTTGAGAGCACCAGCCTCGGAGCCGCTCACATGGGAGGAAGGATCAAGTGACAGGGGCGGTTCTGGGACTGCTGCCTAGGGGTGCTGGAGCCTGGGACTAGGGGAGCTCACAGGGGCTGCCACAGTCCCTGGCGGGAAGCAGTTTCCATCCTATCCAGGGTTTGCAGTTCGTTCAGTGACTCTCAGTCCTCCCCCCACTGTACACGTCTCAGCGCCCTGGCCACTGCCCCACTTCCATAGAGGGGTGCCCCTTTGTGCAGCCGCCTCCCAGAGCTGCCCGAGGGCAGGCATGTCCCAGCCCCACGCTCTCAGTGCCAGGAATTAGGACAGGACGTCAAACACCCTCCTGGCTTGTCAAGTGCACGGGGCCAGATGGGTGTTCCTGAGCCATGGCTGTGGATGCACCAAAGCCTCTGTGTCCGCCGGCGAGGAAGAGGAGGGCGCCCTGGATGGCCTCACCTGCAGAAAGGAAGCCTGGGAAGGAGGGAAGCTGGGTGGAGAAGGGGCTGGGGGTGGGAGGCAGAGTGGGGAGAGGGAGATGGGGGGTGGTAGCTGCTGAGGGAAGCAGAGTGGCTCTGATAGCCGTTGTCTCAGGAGTAGCAGGGTGATGAGTAGCTTCTGGGTCCTGGGCAGTGGGTGAGGTTCTCCGGGGGGCCTCCTCCTGAAGAGCTGGTGAGATGTTGCTCCTGGCTGTGAGGTCCCAAAGAACCGTCCTCGTGGTGCAAGATCTCCCTGCAGAGGAACCCCGGGGGGGTTTCTTCAGCCAGGCACTGATTTTTTTCATCCTTGCTGGTTGTCCGTGTCTCCCTAGAAGAGCAGAGGGTGGTCTTTGAGGTCAGTTACTGCTGAGTTTTCCACGAGGCAGTAGATGCAGGAGCAGCTGCAGCTGAAAATTTCTGCAGAGCTGGCAAGAGAGTGATCCTCGTCTTGGTCTGTCCTGGAGCGTAGTGGTCTTCTTTCTTAGTCTTCCACAGTGCGCCTTCCCCTGAATTCCTGGGGTTGTGCTTCCTCTTCTCCTCAAGACACTGGCCCTGCACCACCCCCTCCCCCCAAGGCTCCATCCCTGCCCTGCCCTCACGCCACCCCTTCTCCCAAATTCCTACCCTGCATTGCCCCTCCCCACTAGGCCCCGCCCCATACTGCCTCTTCCTCCAAGGCCCCACCCCTACACTGTGACTTTCCCTGAGACCCCACCCCTTCAACTTAACCCCCACCCTGACCCTTCACCCCGAGACCACACACTTGCACCGACCCTTCTCCCAGTCCCATCCCCTCATCACCCCTTCCCCTGAGGCTCCACCCCCGCACCTGTTGCTGCTGGCCCTCTCCATCCTGCCTGGTGAGTGGTGCTGGTTGAACTGGGCCTGGGGCTGGGATACAGTAACAGGGATGAACTGGGAGCCAGGAATGTTGGAGACTCTGCCATGGCACCAGCTCCACCTGCCAATGCTTGGAATCCAGCAGGGGGCATATGGAACGTCTGGGGTTCAGTTGCAACATCTAAGGGATGCTGTGCTGCAGGGGGCAGGGTAGGGGCTCTCCCCTGGCAGTCAGGCTGGCCTCGATGTTCCAGGACATTATGAGGGGGCGCTCTGCTCAGTGAGCGGGGTGGTCCCCTGGCAGTCAGGGCTGGCCCAAATGCCCCATGGCAGCACCAAGAGGTGCTCTACTGCAGGGGACAGGTTGGGGTCTCTCCCCTGGCAGTCAGGGCTGGCCACAATGCCATAGGACAGCACCAGGGGGCCCTGCTGTGCAGGAGGCAGGGTGAGGGCTCTTCCCTAGCAATCAGGCTGGCCCCGATGCCCCAAGGCAGGACTAGGGGGTGCTCTGCTGCAGAGAGTGGGGTGGGGACTCTCCCCTGGCAGTGAGGGCTGGCCCCGATGCCCCAGGGTAGGACTAGGGGGTGCTCTGCTGCAGAGAGTGTGGTGGGGACTCTCCCCTGGCAGTCAGGGCTGGCTCTGATGCCCCAGGGCAGGACTAGGGGGTGCTCTGCTGCAGAGAGTGGTGTGGGAACTCTCCCCTGGCAGTCAGGGCTGGCCCCGATGCCCCAGGGGAGGACTAGGGGGTGCTCTGCTGCAGAGAGTGGGGTGGGGACGCTCCCCTGGCAGTGAGGGCTGGCTCTGATGCCCCAGGGCAGGACTAGGGGTTGTTCTGCTGCAGAGAGTGGGGTGGGGACTCTCCCTTGGCGGTCAGTGCCGGCCCCAGTGCCCTAGAGTAGCACAAGGGGGCTCTGTGCTGCAGATAGCAGTGTGCTGCTGCCCCTCCAGGTACTGGCTGTCAGGGCTGGGGGCTGACCCTGCCTGTGGGCCCCCTGGCTGGATGGAGCGGCTCATGCATGATGATCCTTTGCTCCTACACCTACCCTGAGGGGCAGCTCATCAGAGCCATGCCCTGGAGGCAGGACCAGGAGAGAATTGTGCTGCTCACTGTAGCATTGGGGCAGGGCTATGACAAGGCTGAGCATGCCCATTTCCTGGGTGACCTGCAGCACAGCTGCACCCTGCAGCTCAACCCGCTGGCCCTCGGAGATGGGGAACCGAACTTTTTCGAGTTCCAGACCCAGAGTCAAAACTGGAGAAGCCCTCGAGCCCTGTTTCTCAAGGCATCAGGTAATCCCCAGCTCCTCTTGCAGAAACGTTTCACCAACAACTCAGCCTGGCCCCATGTGTGTTATGTGGTACTGTAAGAGAGCGCTGCCCCATCTTACGTGCTGTGGCTCTGGGGATGCTGGCTGAGGTGCTGAAGCCGGAGCTTCAGTGTGGGTCAGGGTTGGAATCGGCAGGGTGTCATGAGGAGTCCCTTGAATGTGGTCTGATGATACTAAGATTTCTTTTGAGTCTTGAAGGGTAGATTGCAGCTGCTACACTGAAAAGCAATTTGTTTGTTGTAGGTCTTACGAACGTGTTTGCTGAGGACCCTGAGGGTCTGGTCTGCACAGAGGGGGAGGCAGAAGGGGAAGAGGAGGAGGTCTGTAGGGATCGGGTACTGGAGGTTGATGCAGTCATCTTCCCCTGCCTCATCCTCCGTGGGGTGGACCTCTGTTGTGCCGGCAGACTTGCCAGGTGGTTCCTCTCGGTCTGGCAGAGAAGCTTGAGGAGGTGAAGTCACTCCGGGGTGGGGGCGCAGGACTCGTTGACCACGATATTTTTTTGCCTGGAAGGACAGCATGTAGAATCGAGATCCTGGGCTGTGGAGTGCATTCCTCTTGGAGCGGCCTTCCTCCGGGCAGGGTGGTAAGTAGTTTCGGGGTCTGGGGTTGAGGAGGTGGTTCCTTCAGGAGCATCCCTCTCTGGAGCAGCAAGGCAGCACTCAGCATCCTCATCCTGGGTCATCGGGAGGACTCCTCTGGTAGCAGCCTTCCCAGCAGGGCAGCGCTCAGCATCCTGGTCCTGGGCAGTGGGAGAGGTTCTCCGGGTGTCGTCCTCCTGAAGAGCTGGTGAGATGTTGTTGCTCCTGGACGTGAGGTTCCAAAGAGCCATCCTTCCAGGAGGTGTAAGGATCCAGGACTCTAGTGCCTGCAAGAAGCTTCAGCCAGCTTCTCAGATAGAAGCCACTTTCTTTCCTACAGTGCCACTAGTGCCCTTTCTGCTCTCCAGGCCTGCTCCCTCCAGCAGGACAGAGACACCCCTTAACTCCTCGAGTCCTGATTTCCTGCCATTCAAGGGGCTGGGGGCTTCCATTGCCCCCACCCCCTGCCATCAGATACTTTTCCTATGGGAATCTCCCTAGAGCAGGGAAGAAATCTGTTCTTCCCTTCGAACTAGTCTGCTCAGTAAATCAACCCACACTGACCTCATCTTGGCTGCTTTGTTTATCCGAGATTAGTGGTATCTTTGGAAAACCCTTAGTGTGCGGACGAGTGAGGAGATCCGGGAGCTCCAGCAGATGCCCCTGAAGAACACCACCCTAGCTTTCTCTGGTCAGGCTCAGACTCACCGTCCATTAGGAGGTGAAGACCAGATGGGAGCTGCTGGATTGACCTTGATGTGCCATGTCCTTGTGTGGATGAAGGACCTACATCTCAGGGATGGCCAGCAGCAGATGTCAGATGTGTCCAGGAATAGTCTGAACAACCTTCACTGATAGGTAAGTAAAGTCATGGCCACATGTAGACCCCACAGGAATTGGGTGGGATTGAACCAGGGTCCTTCAGCACCAGCTGCGCTCCCTCAGTGTCATCCAATCCAGCTCCACCCACTAGAGCACGCCCCCTTCCAGAGTCACAGAACCCAGGAGCCCTGATTCTCGGACCCGGGCCTCACATCACAAGGCCAAACATCCTCCCATTATGGGTGCTGGAGAAGGGACTGTCTGCACAGTCCCCTCAACATTCACCCGTCAGAGACTTCAGCCACGGGTGACCAGTGAATGAGCAGAGATCTCCACTGTGGGAACCCGAAGGGCTGCGCATTTGGATTTCCCAGGGAAGGCATCTGGCAGCCACTGACAGAGTGTTCCTGTGAGGAGATTTTCCATCTCTAACAAAGGTTTTCTGTTCCCACAGATCTCAGCCGCTCAGCAGAATGCAGGAGAGCCGAGTGCTGACGGGCTAGAGGGGTCCCAGGTGTCTCCCTGCGGCTGTGCAGCAGGGGCAGTGTCTGCAGTCACCATGGGCCAAACTCTGTGCTCCAGACAACCCAGGCTAAGGCTCCCTGGATTGCGAAGGGGACTTTCACTTGGGGAATCAGTTATGCTGGTATGCCTCCTATCATCGTGGACCCCACTTTTTTCAACATTGCATTCCCTCCCTGCCCCCTGGGGGGGCTGACTCAAGTCCCCCTGCAGCTCTCCAAACATTCCTCCATTCCCCCTTAGGGGGTCAAATCCCACAGTGTGTGGACCCCCACAAGGTCCCAGGTGCCATTGTGAGCTAAGGCTCTTGTGGTGTTGGCTTAACTATAAAGGGAAGGGTAACAGCCCTCCTGTGTAAAATACTATAAAATCCCTCCTGGCCAGAGACACCAAAATCCTTTTATCTGTAAAAGATTAAGAAGTTCAGGTAACCTGGCTGACACCTGACCCAATGGACCAATAAGGGAACAAGATACTTTCAAATCTTGGTGGGGTGGAAGGCTTTTGTTTGTGCTCTTTGTTTTGGGGGTGGTTCGCTCTTGGGGCTAAGAGGGACCAGACATCAATCCATGCTCTCCAAATCTTTCTGAACCAGCCTCTCATATTTCAAACTTGTAAGTAACAGTCAGGCAAGGCGGCTTAGTTTTATCTTTGTTTCCTCAACTTGTAAATGTGCCTTTTGCAAAGAAGATTTATCTCTGTTTGCTGTAACTTTGAACTTAAGGCTGGAGGGGGTTCTTCTGGGCTCTATGAATCTGATTACCCTGTAAAGTTATTTTCCATCCTGATTTTACAGAGATGATTTCTACCTTTCTTTAATTCAAAGCCTTATTTTTTAAAAACCTAATTAATTTTTCCTTGTTTTAAGATCCAAGGGGGTTGGATCTGCACTCACCAGGAATTGGTGGGAGAAAAGGAAGGGGAATGGTTAATGTCTCCTTGTTTTAAGATCCAGGGGTTTGGATCGGTGTTCACCAGGAACTTGTTTGGAGAAGTCTCTCAAGGCTACTGGGAGGGAGATAGTCTGGGGGGAAGGTAGACAGAGTTTCCAAATGACTCATAAATAATTTGAGTGGTGGCAGCAAAACCAGATCTAAGCTGGTAATTAAGCTTAGAGGTTCTCATGCAGTCCCCACAGCTGTACCCTAGAGTTCAGAGTGCGGAAGGAATCTTGACAGCTGTCACTATAAAAGCTGATTTTGCATTCACCCTGGGACCAAGGTAGTTTGCATTTAAATGTAAATTCACTCAGCCAACATCCCATTCAAGGGGTTGACTGAAACAGATGAAAGCTAGGAAATTCAGGGTGACACTTGAGCGATGTCTGCTCTTGCAGAGTTCAGTTTCAATGGGTGAGAGTGACCCATGAAAGAAAAGCACTGGTTTGTGTCCTCACTTCCACAGGCCACAGAGAGCGTTTACATTTGCAGCACTTCCGTGGCCCTGAGGGGAACTCTCCCACAGTACAACTCTCTCCATTTTCACCATGGGCCTTGTGGGAAGGGGGTAGTGGTGATCTCTGGACATTCTAGGTCCCTGCACAGCCTCCTCTCCCCAAACACTGATTAGCTCCAGTAGCTCAGCGTTGCTCCAAGCAGGGGCTCCTTTGCTGCAGATAAGTGAGCACTTGCCAAGAATACAGGGTTCTTTCAAAGTTCCCAGGGCTTCACAGAGGGAAGGGCAGGTGTCTGTTTACCTGATGTCAGAGGAGCAGAGCTGCTGGGCAGAGTGGTCACCTCTGGAGGCTAAAGCTCTGTAAACAGGGAGAAGGTGTCTTCACGTGCACATCACCACAAAAGCATCACCGGTCAGAGTTGGATGTCCCTCAGTGAGGTGGCTTTCGCTTTGCGGTGAAACTTCTGGAGTTTCACCGCAAAAAGTCATTGGCAAGTGTAGATGCTCCCACTGCTTTTGCACAGAAACAGGACTTTTTCCACTTTAAATGGCGAGTGTAGACACGCCCTTAGCTCTTGGGCATCTTCTTGTGCCTGGCTGCCGACATCAAACGTGGTATCAAACCTCCTGTACTGTCCGCAGGTCCTTGCAGAGGACGGAGAAGCTCTGAGGCAGCATGGAGAGGCACGGCCTGGGAGCCATGAAAGCTCGGTTCTAGCACTGTTCTGCTGTGGGGCCTTGGGTAAGTCACTTTCCCCTCACTCTGCCACTGTCCCCTAGTACCCTGCGTTTGTCTTGTCTATTTAAACTGTAAGTTCAAGGTCAGAGACTCTATCTTAACTATGTGTATGTCCAGTACCTAGCACAATGGGGTTCCACATTCGGCTGGGGCCTGTGGACACTACTGGAATATATAAATAGGTCATTCAGGGCTGAGTGGCAGCCTACACTCAATCACTTCTGTCAGTTCTAACACAGTTTGTATTTTTTCAGTTTTGAACTTTCTTCCTTTCATTATACAGCTGAGATCACAAGGGATAAGTTTTGATGCAAAACTTCAGTAGGATCATTTTTGCTGTTAAACATCCATTTTCTGAGCCCCTGGTACACAGAACAGAGAATAAGCTTCTGGGGCAGGGGAGGAAGAACATAGAGCACAAGCCTTTAGCGCTCACTCAGTAACATTTTTTCAATCTAGGAGATGAATTCCACTGTAATGAATTGGAGTTTACAGCAAGGCTATCATAGCTTTTGGCATATATTCTCACCTTTGCATTGGCAAATCATTTGGACAAGACACATCCATCAGGGGATTTTTTTATTTCAGAGCAAAGGAACATAACTCAAATTCCAATCTGATTTAAACATTCTGCACATATGTTGTACAGACAAAACTACACAGGATCGTTTTAGGGGTCAAGACAAAGATGCCACATTTATTGTGATCTATAACTACTAGCAAATACCTTAATACTTACACACACACACACACGCACACACACACACCAAATGTTCTGCAGCTGCTGGATAGTTACCAGTCCCGATTGTAGCTTGAGTTCACATCTGGGGGATCGTAGCTCATGGCAGCTAACTGGCAAGGAAAGCCGAGCATGAGGAGAAGCCAGGTCTCTGTTGGGCGCTCACCGATGCCCCTCGATGTTGATAGCAGAACGTTACCCAAAGTCTCTCATCTCACCCTTCTTTTTATAGGCTTTTAGTTTGGATTCAAAGTCTATAGGTCTTGCTGTGTCACGCTGCCTCTGGGTTTGGTGATTGATCATCCATCAATTGCAGGCGTGACTTTCATCCTTGAACCTGGCTTTGATCTTCCTTCTGTTGTTTCTTTTGTCCTTTCCTTTTTAGGGTGGATGCTTCTTACTTTGTTTAGGGCTATTGTCTAGGTCTTCAGCCATTGGTACTTGAACTTTATCTCATCAAGATGGGCTGGCGCTGGAGGTTAATTCTATCATCCATACATACCTCATTCACACATCTAAACTAAACTAATAAAATTACAGCATGGCTCGCAAAAATGAAGGCTGCAGCACAAGCCTTCCACAAAATGGAGTAAGCATTTTAAAATGGGTTTTGAATGACAATAGTGCCCAGAAGTTACAATGTAGGCAAAATGGCAAGTGTAATGAAATGGTGAACAGAAGTTACAATGATACAGTGAATAACTAAAAACAATTTCATTTACATCCGTTCTAGATTGTCCCGCTTTTGACCCTTCAATCCAGGGGTATTGAATGGGTCACACTTTATGTAATTGTTTTAAGGCTATATATTGGGGAACAATGTGAGCTTGTGGTTTTAGCTTAAAATACAGCCTTTTCATCCAGCAGCACCTGCCACACATTATAATTAACATTAAACTTATCACAATAAAGAAAACAACAATTGGGTGTAACATAATTGTTAAAGTTGAAGACCAAGAGGGGGACCATCCGTTTAAAATATCATACCAATGGTGCGTCATGATTTGTTCTGCTTGTGCAGATACTCTTAATATTTCAGATCCCTGATGTAAAACAGCCAAACTGCGTGTCTGAACCTGGGTCCGTGTGGTTTCAGTCAGTTGGCTAATTTGTTTATTTTCCTGCATTAGTTTGTACAGATTTGTCCAATTGACCCCCAAAGTGAAGTTAAAGTCTAGAATATTACTGGTATCCAGTGTGTTAGTTCTTTTATCCTCATGAGTGGGGAAGTAATAGGTTAGGGTGGGAGTTTTTAACATAGTTATATTACACATACACTGTTCTACTGGCTGTTCTGAGATGTATTTGTCTTGCCATACAAGCTTCTCTAATCCAATAGACACAACTTTTCCTATCAAAATACACTTTTGTGGTACTGTTATCTAGTTCATTCCAGTAACAAGTTGCCAAACTTTTATGTTGTAGGGAGCAGGGCTCTTCTAATTTTGGTAAGGTAGGACATACCCATTGTTGTGCAGTCCACCTGGAACACAAACGATGGTCTATGATTTCCCCTTGTTCGTTCAAATATGTTCCCACCAATCAAGGGGCCCAAGGATGTTTGCCCTGGAGAACTGGGAGGGCTATGAAGGGCCACAGAGTAACTTTATATTTGTGGGGTTGGACCCATATTACTTGTATAGTGATGTGCCCCATGAGAGTCGATGTGTATACCTTTGATTCCAGGGCCTTGTACCATCCAGAAACATAAGGAAGGAGAAGGTTATTTTTATGTTTTGTCAGCAGAGGACTTAAGACTGTCATATCTTTAGCTCGTACCCAGTCCATTTCCCTCTCTGTCAGCATAATAGCTAATATTTGTTGTTCGGAACACCATAAAGCTAACGCTGTTTTGTTTGTTAAGTCCCTCGTGGTGGTATATTGAGCCCAGAATGCCCGGTTAACATGTTCCCACATCTGCTATTGCAAGATCATTGTGTCTACCCCAGTTTGCACCAATTCAGCGATCTGGTGCTCTTGCCCCTATACAATAGCATGATGCAATGTTTCTACCACATTGGCCTTATTTTTCAGTGCTTCTAGATCTACCAAATTTAGAATTCCGGTCCCTGCTCCTTTACCTCCTAACAGGGTATCTGTTATCCCTCATCGCTGACTAGGGAAGGGATATTCTGGTTGTAAGGATTTGAACCATGCTTCAAATAGAGGGGAGCTATGGTGTTCTGGCCGAGTTAGAGTTAAATTATTCCTGGTCCAGTTTATTGAAAGGTGTAAGGTTACAATTAATGACACCACTTGTGCCTCTATGGGAGGCTGCATCTTAAGCAAATGAGGACAGGGTACTTTTATGGGTTGTGGACCATTTAAAAACAGTACTGTTGTACTTCCTACTAATTTGGTTTCTTTCACCCATACTGTTATTGTCCGAGTCTCTCGGGGTCCTGGTTTAAAGGGTGGGAATGGATGGTATCCAGGGAGGATGGGGTGACGATGATGATTGTGATCTATTATAGGCTGAGTAGGTGACAGCGATACCTACAAGGGATGAAGCACATGCTATTAAGAAAACAGTTTGATCTGGGATACATGTACCTATTTAAGTTTCCCATCTTTCTCAAAGCGGTACCAGAGGGCTGAGATGGTCACTATGCAATAAGGACCTACCCATTTAGATTCTAAGGTGTGATCCTTCTTACCTAATTTTAAATACATTACCCGATCTCCAACTTCCCATAAAGTGGGTTCATTGGTTCTTTGTTTTTGCATTTTTTCATTCATGTGCTCAATAGCTTGATTGATCCTGTACTGTAATGTGGTTTTATCCTCTTGTAATTGTTTTAGCCATTGGAAATAATCATTCTGGGGGGCTGTAGGATGATCCTCTGGGTGTGTAGTAAAATGTTCAGGATCAATCATTAACTTCATTGGTTGTCCAAAAAGAATTTGATGTGGCTGGATCTTAGTTCTCAGCCTGTCACTACTGCGAATGGCAGCTAAGATTAGAGGTAGTTTCTCAGGTCAGTCCTTACCAGTATGGTTTATTACTTTTCGCAGTGCCTCTTTAATAGTGCATTTCATCCTTTCCACCTGGCCAGAGGACTGGGGTCGGTATAGGATGTGGAATTTCTGGGTGATCCCTAGGACATGTAACATCATTGTGAAAATTTGCCCCACAAATGCACTTCCATTATCTGAGTCTATAACCTCAGGGGTTCCATATCTGCACACCACTTCGGTGAAGAGTTTTAGCTGCAGTCCTAGCACTGTTATCCCTAGTGGGGAATGCTCCCACCCATCCTGAAAATGAATCTATAATAACCAACAAATATTGGAATCCTTCTTTACTTCTAGGCAACTTATCAATAAAATCCATCTGTATTCTGTGCCATGGTCCCAACCGTCTCTGGTGCATCATTGGTTGCCAGTGAGGGAGACGAGCTTTGACTTTGCACAGCGCGCACAATTTTGCACCCATGTTTTTCCATCATCCTCCACCCCTTGCCAGTCTGCTACCTGCCTTAGCCTTCTTAAGGTCCCTTCTGTCCCCTCATGCATGAAGTGATGTGCCACGCTAATCAGCTCCTGCCGTTCCGTTTTTCCTGCAGTTTGCTGCCATGGTCACTCACATCGCTAAATGGCAGCAGAGTATCAGAAATGAGCTCCCTAGCGGTTCTGGCAATAGCATCGGCTGGCCTGTTCCACGTGGTCTCTCAACACTCGATCAGTGACTCCCTGTAATTCGGGTGCTGCACAGGTAGCCATGAGGCGTTTAAGCTCAGAGACTGTTAAATCTTTTCTGCTTGCCAATTGCAGCACACGCAGAGCCCATTTTGAGAAATTTTCCAAGTTAAGGGGTCCAAGCATTTTTGCCATCTGATATGGAGACGATTGTAGTAGCTGTGCTAGTCCCTGCAGCTGTGTCTGTTCTTGTTACAGTAATTCTGTTAACGGCTGCAACCGGCCCCTGGGGCTCAGGATTGCTGCTCTGGATCTCTCTTTCCCAGCCCTCGCTAGATTCCCTCGGGTCATCTTTCCAGTCAGGGACGTCCCTCTGGGGATCAAAGTCCCACTCTCCTGCCGTCACTGCTGCTATCTGGCGGTTTGCGAATCCAAGCCTTTGTTTAAGGTGCTGGATAAGGGACTCGCATCGGCTGTGATTAGCGGGGAGAGTTTTACTTTGTTCTATAGTTAACCTCTTTACCATGCCCTGCAATACTTGATTTTCTTTTTCTGTTTTTGCCTTTTCCTCGACCTGTTCCTCTAGCCTCTTCTGTCTTTCTTTGCCCTCCCTGATTGCCTCCCAGAGAGGGTCTAACTGGCTTTGCACCCTCATAGCTATCGCTTTCCATTTTTCTCCCTCTTTTTCCATATGAGTGAGTTTTTCGTGCAGGGAGGTATTCTCCTCCTGGCAGGATGCCAAGCGGGAGTTTAAATCCCTGCATGCGTCCCACAAAAGCCAGATTGCTGCTGAATCCCTTTTAGGCCGAATGGGCTTGTACAGGATTATAACCGTGCCAGCCTATCCTCCAAATCTGAAATAGTCCACACATTTCCCAGCCCCTCGTCAGTTCACGGGCTGTGTCTAAACCTCTGTAGTACTTCTTTAAAGGGTGTGGGTTCTTGTACAAAAGACAGCGTTCCCTGTTTCTCTCTAAAGATGTCTTTAGACTGTGTCTTCTTAAACATTTTCCCTAACAAGTGTGTCATAACCAACTACAGCACAAGAAACCGAACTGATAAATATCAAAACACTATAACGTCCAGTTCCTAAAGGAGTGACTTACAAATAGCAATTTTCCCTTTTTAACTCCTGATAGAGCAAGTTTACAACCAATGTCCAAACCTAAACTCCTATTTCCTTCAGAGATTATGTGGTTCCTATAGTGCCAGGCTTACTAAAGCTGGTGATGTGCACACCAGATTTTATAATAACTGTGGATTCTATGCTTGCTCCTCCTTTGCATTCAGTTCTACATGACCTCATCCCCCACAGCCCTGACCCCCCAGCTCTGAGCCTAGCCCCTCTGAGCTGGGCACCCACCAACCCCATCCTCATCTGACCAACCCCTGACCCCCAGCTCCAAGCTGAGCCCCTCTGAGCTGGACACCCACCAACCCCATCCTCATCCACCCAACCCCTGACCCCCAGCTCCGAGCTGAGCCCCTCTGAGCTGGGCACCCCCCAGCTCCAACCCCTTTCCCCACAGCCCTGACCCCCAGCTCTGAGCACAGCCCCTCTGAACCGGACATTCCCCCGACCCCATCCCCCACAGCCCTGACTCCCAACTCTGAGCCCAGCCCGCCTGAGCTGGGCGCTCCCCAGCCCCAACCCCTTTCCCCAGAGCCCTGACCCCCAACTCTGAGCCCAGTCCCTCTGAGCCAGGCACCCCCCGAACCCATCCTCATCCCTCACAGCCCTGACCCCCAGCTCCGAGCCCAGCCCCTCTGAGCCGGACACCCCCTCGACCCCATCTCCCACAGCCCTGACCCCCAGCTCTGAGCCTAGCTCCTCTGAGCCGGGCACCCCCCCGACCCCATTCCCCACAGCCCTGACCCCCAGCTCTGAGCCCAACCCCTCTGAGCCAGGTACCCCCCAGCCCCAACCCCTTTCCCCACAACCCTGACCCCCAGCTCTGAGCCCAGTCTCTCTGAGCCAGGCACCCCCCGACCCCATCCCCATCCCCATGACCCACAGCTCCGAGCCCAGCACCTCTGAGCCAGACACCCCCTGACCCCCAGCTCCGAGCCCAGACCCTCTGAGCTGGGCACCCCCCGACCCCATCCCCATCCCCCTGCCCCCTGACCCTCAGCTCTGAGCCCAGTACCTCCGAGCCGGAAACCCCCTGACCCCCAGCTCCGAGCCCAGACCCTCTGAGCTGGGCACCCCCCTCACCCCATCCTCCCCAGCCCTGACCCCCAGCTCCGAGCACAGCCCTTTTGAGCTGGCCACCCCCTGACGCCATCCCCATCCCCCCGACCTCTGACCCCAGTTCCGAGCCCAGCCCCTCTGAGCCGGGCACCCCCCTACACCATCCCCAACCCCCCGACCTCTGACCCAAGTTCCGAGCACAGCTCCTGAGCCAGCCAACCCCCTGACCACATCCCCATCCCCACCAGCCCAGACCTCCAGCTCCGAGCCCAGCCCCTCTGAGTCAGCCACCTCCCTGATCCCATCCCCATGACCCTTGAGCCCAGCGCCTCTGAGCCAGACATCCCGTGACCCCATCCCCCCAGCACTGACTGCCAGCTCCAAGCAGGGCCGGCGCTTCCATTTAGGTGACCTAGGCGGTCGCCTAGGGCACCAGGATTTGGGAGGGCGGCATTTTGCTGCCGGCGGTGGCAATTCGGTGGCGGCGGTCCTTCCGTGCTCTGGGTCGGTGGCAGCAATTCTGAAGTGGGTCCTCCACTCGCTCCAGGACCTGCCATTGAAGTGCCCCAAAGACCGAGAGCGTGGCAGGAACCCCGCCTAGGACGCCAAAAACCCTGGCACCGCTCCTGGCTCCGAGCCCAGCTCTTCTGAGCCGGGCAGACCCCATCCCCATCCCCCCGACCCCTGACTCCCAGCTCTGAGCCCAGCCCCTCTGAGCCAGCCACCCCCCGAAGCCATCCCCATCCTCCCCCAGCCCTGACCCCCATCTCTGAGCCCAGCCCCTCTGATCTGAGCACCTCCTGTCCCCCAGCTCTGAGCCCAGCCACTGTGAACCGGACACCCCTTCGACCCCATCCCCCATAGCTCTGACCCCCAGCTCTGAGCCCAGCCCCTCTGAGCCAGGCATCCCCCCAACCCCTGTGATGAAATAGAAATGTTCTTAATGTATTCTCTCAATACGGTGTTGGTGGCTCAGTGTCCCCTAGGCAGTTCTTAAGTATCTGGCAGAGCAAAGGGCCAGTGCCCCTAAATGCCTGAACCTCTGTCTGCTAGCAACTGATGGCCTGGGCCCCTCCCCTGCAAAGGTGCCAGCTGAAGGTGTTGGAGACAAAGAGATCAGGTGACCTCCTGGCCCGGGAAAGGGGCTGAGCAGAGAGGAGGGGCTGGAGGGGGTGGTTAGTCTGGAGCTGGCTGGAAACAGGGAGTGAAGTGCAGAGGTGGGGGTCTGGCTCACTGCCCCCCAGAATGGACCCAGCCGAGGGATCCAGTTCGCTGTATCTACAAGCTCTGTGTTAGACCCTGTTCCTGTCATCGAATAAACCTCTGTTTTCCTGGCTGGCTGAGAGTCACGTCTGACTGCAAAGTGGGGGTGCAGGACCCTGTGGCTTCCTCAGGACCCCGCCTGGGTGGGCTCGCTGTGGGTAGCACCCGGAGGGGCAGAGGATGCTGAATGCTCCAAAGAGACCCAGGAGGTGAAGCCATGTGAGCTTCTTGCCCTGAACAAGTCTGCTCCAAGGGAGAGGAGGCTCCCCAAAGTCCTGCCTGGCTTGGTGGGGAGCAGTTCCAGAGCATCGCCAGGTGACTCTGTGACAACCCCATCCCCCCCATCCCTGACCCCCCAGTTCCAAGCCCAGCCCCTCTGAACCATCCACCCACCAACCCCATCCCCCCCAGCCCTTTCCTCCAGCTCTGAGCCCAGCCCCTCTGAGTCGGGCACCCCTCGACCCCCAGCTCCAAGCTCAACTCCTCTGAGCCAGAACCCCCCCGAACCCATCCCCATCCCCCCCCAGCCCTGACCTCCAGCTCTGAGCCCAGCCACTCTGAGCCAGCGACCCCTGACCCCATCTGCATTCCCCCGAGCCCTGACCCCCAGCTCCGAGCACAGCAGCTCTGAGCTGGGTCCCCCTGAACCCATCCCCCTCAGCCCTGACCCCTAGCTCTGAGCCCAGCTTCTCTGAGCCGCGCAACACCCCAATCCCATCGCCTCAGCCCTGATCCCCAGCTCTGAGCCCAGCCTCTCTGAGCCAGACACCTCCTGACCTCCAGCTCCGAGCCCAGCCCCCTTGAGCAGTCCGCCCTCGACCCCTGACCCCCAGCTCTGAGCCCAGCCCCTCTGACCCAGACACCCCCTTACCTACAGCTCCAAGCCCAGCCCCTCTGAGCGAGACACTCCTTGAAACCCAGCTCCGAGCGCAGCCCCCCTGAGCTGTCTGCCCCCGACGCCTGACCCCCGACCCCTGACCTGCCACTCCGAGCCCAGCCCCTCTGAGCCAGACACCCCCTGACTTACAGCTCCTAGCCAAGCCCCTCTGAGCCAAACACCCCCTGACCCCATCCCCATCCTCCCCCAGCCCTGAACCCCATCGCCGAGCCAAGCCCCTCTGAGCTGGGCACCCCCTGACCTCCAGCTCCGAGTCCAGCCCCCCTGAGCTGTCCGCCCCCGACCCCAGCCCCCCGACCCCTGACCCCCAGCTCTGAGCCTAGCCCCTCTGAGCTGGGCCCCCGCTGATCCCCAGTTCCAAGCCCAGTCCCTCTAAGCCGGGCACCCCCTGACCCCCAGCTCCGAGCCCAGCCCCCCTGAGCCGTCCGCCCCCTGACCCCTGACCCCTGACCCCCAGCTCTGAGCCCAGCCCCTCTGAGCCAGACACCCCCCGAACCCATTCCCCCCCAGGATTGACCCCCAGCTCCGAGCCCAGCCCCTCTGAGCCGACCACCCGCCGACATCATCCCCATCCCCCGACCCTTGATCCCCATCTCCGAGCTCAGCCCCTCTGAGCCGGGCACCTCCCCGACCCCATCCCCATCCCCCCGACCCCTGAACCCCAGTTCCGAGCCCAGCCCCTCTGAGCCATCCGCCCTCGACCCCATCCCCCCAACCCCTGACCCCCTGCTCCGAGCCCAGCACCTCTGAGCCAGTCACCCCCCGAACCCATCCCCATCCTCCTCCAGCCCTGACCCCCAGCTCCGAGCCCAGCCCCTCTGAGCCAGGCACCCCCCCGACCCCATCCCCATCCCCCCAACCCCCAGCTCCGAGCCCAGCCCCTCTGAGCTGGACACCCCCCCAACCCCATCCTCCCCACACCCATGACCACCAGCTCTGAACCCAGCCCCTCTGAACCAGGCACCCCTCCAACCCCACCACCCCCACAGCCCTGAGCCCAGCCCCTTTGAGCCGGGCACCCCCCAACCCAGAGCCCAGCTCCCCACCCAACCTTGGGTAACAGCAACTACCCCCAAGCAGCGACAGGCCATTGGCACCAACCATCACCATCACCCAGCAACAGCCCATTATGTAATTGCAAATGTATACATACCAGTAAAGCATTTAATGTTTTTAAATAATGTATTTGGTGTATTTTCAAATTATTATAAGTTAATTTTTGAATGTATTTCCCTAGTTAATTTTTACATTTCCAAATACATGTTACTATAGTATTGCAACTTTTTTTATGGAAGGGGCCCCCAAAATTGCTTTGCCCCAGGCCCCCTGAATCCTCTGGGTGGCCCGGCCCAGGGTGTGTGTGAGGAGCCGGGGAGGGAGGGAAGCGGGGTCCCCTGGAGCCGAGCCTGGGCTGTGGCGGCAGCGAGAGGGGCTCCCGGAGTGTGTGAGGGAGGTGAGCGGCCGGCTGGGCTCATCGGTGCTGAGCAGGTAGCCCCGCAGCCGGAGATCCTCGCCTTCCTGCTCTCCACGGCTGGGCCGGGGCACTGTGAGGCTGAAAATCAGCAGGTCCGGGGGGCTCTCCAGGTCCTCGGCTGCCCGCATGTTGTGGGTGAGGGCGGTGAGCACGAACTGATCCATCTTGGCCGCCAGCAGCACCGCAAAGCCCAAGGAAGGGGCCGTGTTCTCCGCGCCACCCCGCAACCGCACCGCCACCTGGAAGTACTCCCGCTCCACGCCACCCAGCAGCTCCACCCGCATGGGGACAGAGTCGAAGCTGGGCCAGGGCTCTGTTGCCGTGTGCAGGTAGCGAATCTCGCGTTTGGGGGGAAGCCCAGTGCTGGGGCAGCAGGGGGTGTGGGGGGGGGCACTGGTAGGCAGGGGGAGAGTTCAGGGCTGGAGGGGGCAGCCAACATTTTTTTACTTGGGACAGCAAAATACCTAGAGCCGGCCCTGGGCAGAGACAACCGGCTGACCCCCGTCGAGCAGGCCAGAACCCACCGAAGCGCATCAAGGAGAGAGAGAAGACTGGAAGATAACTTATGCCCATCATGAATGTACCATCTGCTGATCAACCTGAGGAATGTTATCCCAATCCCAAATTCAGCATGATGAAGCAACTTCCATCGACATACATCGAGGCAAAGACCTATAAGAACAGGACCAAGGGACTGTGATCTTTGAGTCTGGTTCTGCAACCATCCTCCAGGAGCATCAGCTGCGCATCTAACAACAGCTTGGCTCCAATCTCATGTCCAGGGCACCTGGCCAGTGACTTGGCACGAGCAACTGAAGGCTGGTAACTATAACTGATCATTGCAGAACCTGTGTGAATGTATGCATGTAATAATCATCTGTTTTATTTGCAATTAACGTGGCATTATAAGATCCCGTTGGTATTATTTTATTAGGATAACATTGTAGGCTACTTAAGTCTGCACTTGTTACTGTGCTAATCAAAATATGTACAAAATGAAGAAACAAAAATTGAAGAGTCAGGCATCCGGGAAGACGACTGGCAGAGCAGGAGAAAGCAGGAAGCCAAATCAAGCAGAGAATGAAACAATGCTCAGGGAGTATCTAAGGAAGAGGAGTTTAAAAGAATAGTGGGGAGAGGCCCTAGCAGAAGGGAAGTAGCAGCAGAGAGCTTGGGAGCACAGGGCCGGCTTTAGGAACTGCGGGGCCCAATTCGAACATTTTCGGTGGGGCCCTGGCAGGGATGACTTAAAAAAAGTGGAAAAAAAAGCCTTTCATTTCTGTCATGTATTATTTACTTTCCATAACTATATGAATAATAAAATTATATATTATATACCTTGCACCATATATGCTGTTGATTGGCTATTAATGACTGCCGTTTCACATGTGTGGGTCCCCGCCACTCCCTGGGGGTGTGCACATGTGTTGGTCCCAGCTGCTCCCTGCCCCCCTCATTGAAGCAGGTGTGCAGGGTTACTGCCCTGGAAACTGCATGGCAGCAGTGGACATGGGGCTGGCTGGAGGCAGGGCAGGGGCTGACTGGAGGTAGGGTCTGACTGCAGGCAGGGCAAGGGGTGTGGGGCTGGTTGGAGACAGGGGGTGTGGGGCGGGCTAGCTTCAGGCAGGGCTGCAGGGGGGTGCAGCAAAGGTTTGCAGGGCTGAAGACAGAGGAGTGTGGGACTGGCTGGCTTCAGGCAGTGGGGTGCAGCAGGGGTTGACTGGAGATAGGGCAGGGGGTGCAGGCTGGGCAGGGTGTGCAGGGCTGGTGCGGGCAGCAGTGTGTGTGGGGCTGGCTGGCTTTGGGCAGGGCTGCAGGGGTGTGTGGCAGGAGACAGGACAGGGGGTTGGCAGGGGTTGGCTGTGGGCAAGGGGTGCAGAGCTGGCTGCAGGCAGGGGGGGCTGGACTGGTGTGGGCAGGTCAGGGGGTGCAGCAGAGGCAGCTGGAACCCCAGCCCTTTAAATAGCCCCCAAACCCCCTTCTACCCCACCCCGGACCTTTTAAATAGCGGTGGGAGCGCTGGGGAATGCATGGGGGAGGCGGGGCTCCGGCGGCTATTTAAAGGACCAGGGTGGCAGAGGCAGCTGGAGCCCCGGGCCCTTTAAATAGCCCCCGGAGCCCCTCATTGCCCCAGGGCTCTGGGGGCTATTTAAAGGACCCAGAGCTCCAGCCGGGGTCGCGGGGCTTGCCACGATCTGGCTGGAGCTCCAGACGGGAGAGCGGGGCTTGCCGCACTCCGGCTGGAGCGTGGCAAGCCCCACGGCCTCGCTCTCCCAGCTGGAAAGCGGCAAAGCCCCGCTGACCTGCTCTCCCGGCTGGAGCCCCGGCCAGAGCACGGCAAGCTCCACTGCCCTGCTCTCCCGGCTGGAGCCCCGGCCGGAGCGCAGCAAGCCCCACCGCCTCAGCTGGAGGTCTAGCTGGGAGAGCGGGGCAGTGCCGCGCTCCCGCCGGTGCTTCGCTCAAAGGAGTGGGACCATGGAAGGCCCCGGAGCAGACCGCAGCCGGGGACCAGGGTAAGTGAAAAAAAAATTTAAAAGGTGCCTAAGGGGCGGGGCCCTCTTAGGCGCGGGGACCGATTCCCTGGAATCGGCCAAATTGGCCTAAAGCCGGCCCTGAGGGAGCAGTAAAACCCCCTTGGAAAAGCGTAACCCCTTTTGAATGGTGGCATTTTCCAGTGTACTAGCCCCTGAGTACTTAGGCAGATTTGTATGTACCTGCTCCAGTGATTAAAGGAGCAGCAGAGAGGTCTGGAAAAAAATGAAGCAACCCATAGAGGAGCCAGCGGGCCAATGGAAACGGGGAAGCAGGGAGAGGCCCAGGCCTCACAGGAATCCCAGCACAACTATTAAATGGCTCTGACTTGACTTCTTTAGAGAAGCCGCAGCTCCGTCCCACACGGGCACTAGGCTATAGAAATAGCACCTGGGCTTCAATTCCTTGTGGGTGGATAATAATGGAGGGCTGTTGTGACCCCCCCAATGCTACAGCCCGGCTCTAGAGTTCCTAGCAATGTGGCAGAGGGGTTGAGCTCCTTGGGGCACAGAACAGGGACTGCAAAAACCTCTTCCGGGTCAGCCCCTACCCCATGGCTGCTGGGTCCCCAGAGAACAGGAAGAAGCTGCTCACGCAGGTGAGCCTGGCTGGGGCAGGTGTGATGGAGTAGGGACTGTCTGTATGGGGGATAGGAGAACCGGGGTGGACTTTAGGTGAGAGACAGGACCTAGGTCTATAACCTGAGCCAGGTAGGGAGAGAGGGGTGTCAGCGCCTTTTGCCCGGGAAGCCAGACAAAGGAGGGACAAAGGAAGGGACCGGCTGGAGGGGAGTTAGTTTTAGTTTCGGTTTTGGGCTGGGTGGTTGGAATTCAGGGAATCCTAAGCTGGGATCCGAACACCCTGAACCCCCAGAAGGACTTGATTGGGGGGTCCTGGTTGTGCCTCCAAGTGCTGCTGTAATCTGCATTCCTGTTGTCCAATAAACCTTCTGTTCTACCAGCTGGCTGAGAGTCACTGAGAGTCCCAGGAAGAGGGGTGCAGGGCCGGACTCCCCCACCCTGCATGACAGCAGGCAGCAGGCTGTGCTGTCAGAACTGCGCATGCTCAGGCCAAGCTTTGCAATGGAACCCGGCCCTCATCAAACCCCAAGGGATTCATCCAGCGCCGAGCACACACGCTTTGTGCCGGTGACGGATGGGCCAGGTGCCCACGTTGATTCCAAAGCCGCGTCCTCGTAGGACTCGGGAGCCCTGGGCTCAGCTCTGTGGCTGGCCTGCTGGGTGCCCTTGGGCAAAGCGTGCCTCCCTGCCTCAGTTTCCCCACCTCTACCATGACAGCCCGGAGCTGGATGGTGAAGCCAGCTGAGGGCGAGGTGGAAACCCAGCCCATCTCCCACTGCTGGGAAGGGGCAGGCTCAGCCCATGCCTGCCCCAGGGCTCTCCTGGTGCTACCGGCCCCTCTTGGGGAGGGGGGACACCGGGGCAGCGTCAGTGCAATGTGCAGCCACCAAGGCTGGCTCCTGACGTGCTGGGGGAGGGGAGGCGGGATCCCCCCGTGGGAGGGGCCTGGAGAGCAGCGGGACCAGGGCTGCCTGACAACCCCCCTTGGATGATGGGGCTCCGCCCCCTGGTCCCCTGGCACTGCCCCACGAGGAGAGCGCGAGGCTGGGGGCAGAGTAACGGGCGGGAGGAGGTGGGTGAGAGCGGGAGCGACTGCTCGGGGTTTGCAGTGAGGGAGGGGCCGGAGCTTTCCGCTCGCGCTCCGATTGGTCAGGGCTCTGTCTCCGCTGCCCATTGGCTGTGTCGGGAGCGGCTGGTGTTCCAGGGGCGTCACGTGGCCGCGAGTCGCTCGGGAGGTGGGTGCTGAGCAGCTCGTGGTGCGGCCTGGAGCGCGAGCGGGTAAACTGGGGGGGGGCCCTCAGCTGCCCCCAAAAGCCTCCAACCATCCCTCCGGCCCCCAATGCCTCCCACCCCCCTTTTACCTCCCCAAATACCCCCAACCCCCAAGTGCCCCCACCCGCCTTTTACCCCTGCCCCCCCATTGCCTCCAACCCCTGCCTCCAAATATCCCTCTGGCCCCCAATGCCTCCCACCCCCCTTTTACCTCCCCAAACACCCCCGACCCCCAAGTGCCCTCACCTGCCTTTTACCCCCGCCTCCAAATATCTCTCCGGCCCCCAATGCCTCCCAAACCCTTTTAACCTCCCCAAATACCCCTGACCCCCAAGTGCCCCCACCTGCCATTTACCCCGCCCCCGCAATGCCTCCAACCCCTGCCCCCAAATATCCCTCCAGCCCCCAATGCCTCCCACAGCCCTTTTACCTCCCCAAATACTCCTGGGCCCCCATTGCCTCCCAACCCCTTCTACCCCTGCCCTCAAATACCCCCGGGCCCCCATTGCCTCCCAACCCCTTCTACCTCTGCCCCCAAATACCCCCCCTGGCCCCTACTGCCTCCCACCCCCTTCTACCCTCACCCCCAAATACCCTCAGAATCCCAATGCTTCCAACCCCTACCCCCAAACACCCCCCGTCCCCCCAAGTGCCTCCATCCCCTTGTACCCCTGCCCCCAAATGCCCCCTGGCCCCTACTGCCTCCCACCACCTTCTACCCTGCCCCCAGATACCCCCCTTCCCCCCCAATGCTTCCAACCCCCTCCCCCAAATATCCCTCCAGCCAAGAAAAGGTCACTCATGAAGGAAGCATAAATGGAGTGGAGGAGGAGGAAACCAGACTTGTAGAGGATCAAGAAGAGAGTTACAAACTGCAGGCAGGTTAGAAGTAGATGTCAAGTCCAAGAAGACTGGAGACAAATGAGGTAGGTGGGGTCAGGAGAGATCTGAAGACAGGGGGAGACAGTGACATGCCAAAATGCAGAAACAAAGGTAATAGCCAATGATGGAGTCATTCTAGTAACTATTGTCAGTGCTGCCCGTTCTGTCTGCTTCCACAGTAAAGTGTGGGGGACTGTACCTGATAATGGCTTTCAAGGGTGTCTAGCTTTAAATTTGACTCCAGCACGCTTGTTGCTGATGTCCAGCCCCACTCCTAGGCTGAGGAGAGTGGCACCCATTCTCCCCAGTAGTTGCCTCACTGATGTCTTCCAGCTGGTTTCCTCCAAAGTGAAGGAAAGCAAACTTCACAGCAGCCGGGCACAGAGCAAAGCTAACTGTGCAGATATGCAGAAGCTGTTGCTTGAAGAGCGAAACCAGGTGGCAGAGAGAGAGGCTGAGCTCCAAAGTCAGTTGGTGATGCAGGATCAGCAAGCTCAGGAAAAGGTAAAAGCCAGGGGTGGAGAAGCACCAGGATTACCACTGCATGGCTTCCCTGGGGTTAAACAAATGCATTGAAGCTGCTCTGCAGAAAGGTCCCTAGAGGTCTGCCCATGAAGAAGACTTAAGGGCATGATCCTAGAGCCAAGAGAAAAAGGGTTACATGAAAATCAATTTGCAATGTGTCTTAAACAAAAACAAACCCAGCCTATTTTCATGAGGCTTCATTGTTCCCTGGCAGGAGACCTGATGTAATTACCCCCTAGGACGTCTCCCCCATCTGTCTTCTGACCTCCATTGCTAACGTTTTAGTGGTGCTAAATGGTCTTGCTGAAGTAAAAACAGACCCATTTTATTCAGCTCCATTCAAAGGCACAAACTTGCTGCAGCTGAACACAAGGTGGTGTTTTCAAGTGAGCCCAGACTACTCTCATGCTGTGGATGGCAAAGAACTAGCTTACTTGTCTCTACAACGTGTCTGCCTACTAGAGATTGCTCACCACTCCATCTCTTCACCTGCCCCCAAACCTCCAGGCCTAATGAGAATGTCAAGACTGCCAGGCATGCCGTAGGGGTTTATCCCCTAAAAGCATGTTTTGTCACTGTCTGCAGCCTTTTCACCTACGCTCTGTTAATTTGCCTGTAGGTTCGGTACCTGCTTAGCCAACTGCAGCAGAAAGAAGCAGCAGAGAAGAAGCTGGAGGATTCTCTCACCGAGAACAAGCAACTGCTACTTGAGTGGCTTGAGTTCCAGGTAGATTAGTATTGCAAATTGCTAGGGAAAGAGAGAGTTGGCCAAGCTACTGAAGCAGAGCTTTCCTAGCCTAGCTCCGAGATTGTCCCTAAAGAGCAAGGAAGGTGTTAAAAGTTGGGAGATTGTAACATGAGAAGAGGAAACTGTTGACCTGTTTGGCGGGACAGAGGAACTTAATTAACAGTGTGGCTTGTATTCCTCCTGACCTCAAAACTGAAGGTCTAGTCTCCTGTTGGAGAATGGTGGAGAGGCTACCTCTGTGGATGTGGAGGTGCAGAGCACTCCTAGGCATTGCACAAGATCTCCTCCTGACTTGAACAATCTGTTGGCAGCACTTTGATAGGTAGAAACTGCTTCCAGACCCTAAATATCCTACAGATTTCATTCTTTCTTGTGAACAGGATGAAGAGCTTGAGAAAATGAGGGAACTTTGTGAGAAGAACCACAAGCTTCTCCAGGAGAATGAGTCCCTCAAACAGGTAGGGAAGGGTGTGCGCAAAGCCACCTGGTGGCTTATTGGTCGTAGGGTTTGTTAGGTTTGGCTACTTATGATGCAATGAAATTCATCTTCTTTTCTAACAGAAATTAATACTCCACCAAATTGCCAGCAGATAGAAGCTCCAACACATTCAGCAAATGCCCACTTAGTCCCCAGATTCTCCCTTTGATTATATTCCACCCAAGGTAAACAACTGCATGCGCTCATTGCCACACTTCTCTGTGGCTGATAGGGCTCTGTGTGGATAAAGGTACTGGCTAACAAATTTTTCAAACTTCCTTCTTACACCTGAGTTGCTTTATTGAGCTGCTTTGTTCTGAAGACTGGGGTAGATGCATCATCTGCCCTAGGCAGGCGCCAAGGATTCCCCCCATCCTCTTTAGCAAAGAACTAAAATCCTTTGGGAACCGGTTGGCAGTGTTGCTCCTCTTCTGTCTAAAAGAAGCTGTCACACCTTGTATGTTGGTACAGTTTGCCTTATCCCCACCCACTCAAGCAGGCTGCTTCCTCTGCAGCTCTGCCAGCATTTGCTGAGCCAGGGAACAAGAAACCAGAACTCAAGTCTAACCTATGGCCTGCCAGTATGCTAACCACTAGCTATTGGAAGGAATAATGTGATGATTTAGGATCACTTGCAGTAGTTGTGTAGCATGGGATAGTGCAAAGTTCTGCAAACTGTTTAAAGATAACAAGCTAAACCAGCTGCTGCTTTGAATGGTTAAAAATTCCTGCCAACCTGATGACTTCGCACCTCCCTGGTCCTGCAGTTCTCTGGCTGTTCAGATAAGCTGGGTGTGATATGCTGCTAGGACTTGGGAGTAGTCCCAAGTCTGACACATTCCTTAGGTGGTCTCAAACCATCTCATTTCCATCTGTAGCCAAAGATTCGCCATCAGACAACTGAAAAACCCCATGCACAGACCCCAGAAATGTCTGAATCTGGGGAGACTGGAGGGGAGATGGAAGATGCAGAGTGGGTGCCAATAAAAGCAGCCGAAGGATTCAAGAAAAGCCTGTCGGGTATGATCCAGGTGCCTTTCTCTGCCTCCAACTTGGGTTACTAGCTCTGACTAGGGACCACTTCCATGTGGCATGATGCTGCCTGGCACATGCAGAATGAAACACAGTTGAACTGGGGGGTTTGCAGTGGCTTTCTGAAGCAAAAGCCACTTAGCCTAGCAGCACCAGAGGGCATTTAGCTGTGGCCAGTCGTACTTTGGATGGATGGTTTGTCTGCCACCCACCTGAACGCTTTAGATAGCGGCAGAAGTAGGAAGTGCTCCAGGGCAGCTGTACTTCCTGCGCATCAAACACGCTTGTAACTCTCTGAACTGTTCTGCTCGTGCATGTGGCTGTTCCAGAGAGAAACTGGCTAGGATCGCAAAGTCCCCCTGCAGATGATCCCAGCTGTGGTGTGATGCAAAAGAAGCTGAGTGGTCGGCTTCTGTGTGTACAGGGCTGCTGACCCAGTGGGGAGAAGATTGGTTTGGAACACTAAGCACTCCCCAGAGAATGGGAAAGGTGGACAGAATGGAAGATGAGTGGGAGATGATAAAGAGGCAAAAATATTGATGACACTGGTACCATGCAGCTTTCTCCATGAGCAGTGATGGGTAACCAATGAAAGACATGCACACAGCTAAGGAATGGCGTTTGGGAGGTGGAGAGATGCAATAAACTTTGTGGGAACTTCCCCTTCCTTGCTGGTTCCTGTAGTGACACCTTGTTCAGGCTCCTGTTCTCCACTAAGATTTTTGAGGGAGAGTCAGTGTGGACGAGGCTTGCATGTGCCAAAGACTTAAGTCAGTAAGAACCAATGAGCCATTCTAAGCTTGCATTTCCCCAAAGCCCTATGAGGGCTGACTGCCTTCTCCTTCAAATCTATTTTACAGGTACACTCGTGTAAAATCTATATTCTGAGATATATGCAAGCTCCATGCAGGCTCCTCAGCTGATCTGAAGGGTGGGGGCATCCGCTGCTTGGCATCAAAAGGAGTTTGTAATTCTGAACTGCTGGGCTCAAATCTTATTTAAAAACTGAGCCGTTTCAGAACCTCCATTGCAGGTGTGAGAATGGCTGATTGTGCTTCACACTTAGAATTTCAGACTGTGCCACAAAGCCCTTCTACCGCTGAACTGGGCTGTGCATTAGCTTTATCTGGGAGAAACTCTAGTTTCATGCACGGAGATCTGTGAGTGAGACTGGCTGTTGCTGGCATGTGTAATGGGGACATGGAGAGGTCTCAAGCTTGAATTTGACCTGGCGAAGTGATGAAAGTTATTGTGATGGTGCTGAAACACCAATATTGGGAATGAACATCTACCCCAGGAGATGGCTCAGTGGGTCACATGATCACTTGCATCTCTTTTTGGGGCTAGAGTGGCAGTGAGGTGAGGGGCATGGCAATGTATGCAATTTGGTGTCCAGTCCTAGCACTGCTAAGGAGCCTCTGACTGCTGTGGCTCTCTGGGTACAGCCCAGCAGCAGCGGGACTGTTATTACCTTGAACTCTCTTCTCTTAAAAGCGTTCCTGCCACGGCCGATGTGGAAACAGGCAGTGTGGCTACAGGAAGCAGAAGTGAGGCTGTACCGCAGGCTGTCACTGTGATGCAACAAAATGTATCTGCTGGTGAGTACTACTGCATTTGGTGCTCGGACCTTGACGCTGGATGCATCCAACATCTACCCAATAACTTCCGTATAATCTAATTCAGAAAGACGAACATGGGCCTCCACAAACTAGTGGTGCCTATGCACCCAGCTTGGCAACGTAAGGTCTATCCCTGTGTTAGAAACGATGGTAAATGTCACTGAGTATAGTCGCCCTGGTGCATCTTGCCATGTTAGTAGTTCCATCTGCTTTGCCAGCCTGCAGGGTTAAAGTATATGAATGTGGGAGTCTTCCTACTGGTCTCCAGCCTTTTGGGCTAACTTGCTGCAACCTGGCAGATGCTTCTCAGAGGATAGGTAATGGCAGCCCCTTCTGCCTGGTAGCTGACATGAACATGTGCCTCTGGTCCAAACTGCAAAAAACGTACTGCACTCCATTTATTCATCGCTTTTTAAAAACATCCGAAGAGGAACTTAGGTGGTTTTAACTGCCTCACATACCATCCTGATCATTTCTGATTCCAAATAGCAGCCTTATCTGCCTTTTTTGCAACTGAGTTTGACTAGCAGTCTGTTACTGGGAGGCCTCTGCTCCAAACCTCCCACCCTGGTAACCTAGAAAGCAAAATTAGCTGATTTTAGATTGAGTTGATACAAAGAATTTCGAACATCATGGGCGGGGGTGAAAAGGGGGAGGAGGGAAGTACATAATGTCAGTGGCTTTGATTTTTAACTACCTACTTTGCTGCTGTTCACAGGATCCTGATGTACGTAGGGATGAGAGCGAGACTAACAAATTTAGCCTCTGCTTTAAAAGAGATGAGAAAATAGTTTTATTATGCATCATGTCAGTTTTAACTTTCTTTGAAAACTATTCACTGTAGCCATTGACAAACGGTTGGACTGTACCATTTCATGCGAAGAGGAGGTAGTATTTCAGAGAAATGATCCTCTTTTTCCTGTTCCTGTGTGTAGTAGAGTGGTCAACCCGCTCGTGCTCTGAAGGGCTTCAAACAGCCCTGGGAGAGGGCTGTGGCAGGGAAAGTGGCTACTAGGCTGGAAGCAGCTGCAGCTGGGCCATTTGCCAATCAGGCCTCAGCTGGCCCTATATAAGAGGTAATGAGCCAGGAGCTCAGCAGTCTCTGTCTGTTTGTAGAGGGAGAAGGGCCTGGCTGTGGGGAGCTTGAGACAGGGTACCTGAGTGGAGCAGGACTGGGGAAAGGCTGAGGAGCTGGGGAGCTCCAGCCTGGAAAGCCCCAGGCTGCAGCCTAGCATAAGGCCAACAGGTCCTGGGGGTTGCAGAGGGCAGCCCAGGGGGAGGCCAAGGCAGCAGGTCCAAACCCAACCTTGCCAGTGCTGAGTGGCTGATACTGCAGTCTGCCCCAGGGCGTGGGGGCTAGACAATGACTGGCAGTAGCTGTATACTGAGGCAAGAGGGGATAGTGGGTGGGGGTTCCCCGGGGAGGGGAGATCCGAAGACTGAGGGGTTATTGCCAGGGGGAAGCGCCCCAGATAACAGGGCACCTTGTCCGGGCAGTGGGATACAGAACTACAGAGGGTGCTCCAATGGCTGGAGAGCTAATTCCCAGAAGAGACCAGCAGGAGGCGCTGCATTGCTACACGGTGCAAATGTTTACTCTTAAGATGTATGCAGGGGTGTAGCTGTATTGGGTTTCAGGGTAACTGTATTGTATTAGACCAACTGCTGGTGGTGGAGAGACAAGCTTTTGAGCTACACAGAGCTGCTCTTTTCTCTCACCAGCAGAAGTTGGTCATGAACCTTGTTACTCTTAAGCGAAAGTTAGTAGAGCAGGTTTGTTTAAGCTGATCTTTGATCCCTCGTCACCTTGAAGAACCAGTTGCTTTGTGACATGTGCCTTCTAGTGCCCATGCCGCTTTCTCTAGAGTTGCTGTTCACAGCAAGGGCAGGTCAAATACTAGGATCCATAAGTCTGTTTCCTGAATAAGATCGATTGATGGGGCAGCATTGGACTAGGCTAATGTGCATGTCTGGTCTTCACTCCTAGGACCATCCTGAGGCCCAAACGAGATTCTAAAGAATCCTTCAAACTGGAAGATCCCATTGACGTGACTGCTGGGGAGACCACCTTTGAACCAATATGTATCATTCTGAACAAGAAGGTAGAAATGAGAAATGGGAGAGCCTGGGTGGAACTGATTTCCAGCCACTGGCTGCCGTATCTTGTTCATGGCTAGCAGTGGGCACTAAATCAAGAGAAAATTCCCCAAGACCCTTTCACTGCCTCTGTCTCTTGCTTGGCCCAAACCTTCTGAGCAGCCTGGGGAAATTAGCCTTTTTTGCTCTCAAATAAGCCATTGAGATGTTGGCCCTTTACCTGGCTCAGCTCACCTCACCCTAATTGATTCCTGGTGTCCTTATGCCAGCCAAGTACACTAGATTCTGCTCCCTCCCACTCAGCTTCTCTTTCTGCCCCATTGTTTAAATCTCAGTAGGGTTTGACATGGGGGTATGGAATAGCTTCTGTATGGGGAGAGGTTAATAAAACAGACTTTTCAGCTTGGAAAAGAGGTCACTAAGGCGGGGAGGATATTATAGAAGTCTATAAAATCATGAAATGTGTGGAATTTACTCCTTCTCATAACACAAGAGCTAGGGGGTCACCAAATGAAATTAATAGGCAGCAGATTTAAAACAAACCAAAGGAAGTATTTCTTCACACAACATACAGTCAACCTGTGGAACTCTTTGCCAGAGGATGTTGTGAAGGCCAAGACTATAACTGGGTTCAAGAAGGAACTAGATAAGTTCACGGATGACAGGTCCATAAACGGCCATTAGCCAGGATGGGCAGGGTTGGCGTCCCTGGCCTGTTTGCCAGAAGCTGGGAATGGGCCTCAGGGGATGGATCACTAGATGATTCCCTGCTCTGTTCATTCCCTCTGAAGCACCTGGCACTTGCCACTGTTGGAAGACAGGATACTAGGCTAGATGGACCTTTGGCTGTTCTTATGTTCTCACTTTGGAATGGATACTTACATGCATCTCTTTTGCTACAGAAATTAGACTGGACAAATCAAGAGAGCAGGCTTCCTTATAAGATTCATGGTATGTTTGGGGAAAGAGTGATAACAGCCAATTTTCTTGCAGCTTTCCCTAATATCATCATCTTCCACGTGGGCTGAAACCAGGACACTGAGAGGCTAAAATAAAATAGTTTTTTAAAGAATAAGTTAAACTTGAACTTTAAACAATTGGGTGGAGTTTTCAGCAAAGGTTCAGAGTGGGCCTTTACATTCCATTAATTTAATCAATCCCTGGGCAGAACGTGAACAGCAGTTAGCATAGTTATAGGCCATGTATTTGCAGTGTCACTAAGTATTATTTCTGTCACCTTATGAACCAGGGGTTAAAAAGAAAACGGGGCTGAGCTAGTGGCCTGAAGCAGTGCTCTGCAGAGCTGCTCAGATGCCCCATATTGAATTGCCAGGTCTCCTCCCTGAAGGCAGCTGTGCCTGTGAAGAAGCACTTTCATCTTTACCGTGCAAGCTAGGCCAGCGTAAATCAGAGTTCTGACACTAGCCCATTTATCTGCTCATGTCACAATAGGGTAAAGTGAAGTAAACAAAGTAGGTCATGTATTTCACAGCACAACACAATCTATCAGGGAGAGATGCGCGATGCAGCAAATCTTGTCGTGGTGTTTTGTCGCCTTTGCCTGCGGGAGGTCTATCTGTCCCACAGCTTTGGCGTACCCGCTGCCGAATTGCCGCCAAATCCGCGGGACGGGTGGACCTACCGCAGGAGTGCCACCAAGGGCAGCCTGCCTACCACCCTTGCAGGGACTAGCAGGGCCACCACCAAGGCTTGGCGCCCCAGGCACGCGCTTGCTGCGCTGGTGCCTGGAGCCACTGCTGGCTGTAGGGGGGACTTACAAAGACTATAAATCGTGTGGTTGTTTTGTGATAACTAATAGTAACTAAGGTATAAGATGAAATCACTGTTGGCTACAGTTCTACACATTACAGAATATTAAAGAAATGTGCAGATCCAGTCAACCTTTCATGGGTAAGGGCTGTAGAAGGCTCCTGCCTGGCTCTTCCAGTGTTCTGTGGCTGAGGCAAGTAGGCTGGCTAAGGAGTTAAAACTTCACTTTTTCTCTCCTCTCTAAAGAGATAATTTCCCCTCAACCCTAGGGTCAAAACCTGTTTTATACATAGGTGAGCTGTGTGAATCCTGACTCGTATAACCCGTTTTAAAGGGCTATGTTTTGCCTAAGTCAGTGACAGGTTTTATTGCACAGAATAGAACAGAAAACAATTCCTAACTTCATGCTGTTATTTTCCTTATCCAGTGCTAAATTGGAGACTTATTAGTCACTTGAGCTGAATTGTGTTTGCATGCAGTGTTGCCAAACCCAAGCTGTCAAAAATCAGATCCCCCCCACCAAACAAATCATGAGTTTGGCTAAAATCATGAGATTTTTTTTAACCCCATATATTTTGGGCTGTTTTTATTCATTGGTTTCTGTGCTGCTACATCACATTTTCAGATTTTTTGACTGCAGTCAGGAAGGCGAGAAACTTGCTTTCTGATAGTCTCATGTAATCATATGAGGCCTCAACCTCCCCCCCCCAAATATTGCAAGATTCATGAGAAAATTGCAAGATTTGGCAATACTGGGTAGAGGGGAGAGCTGGATAGAGAACGATAATACCATTTCATGTAGGATTTTAAGATTTTAAAGTCTGACTTTATTCCAATTCAAAAAGAAAACCACACATTTCTAAATTCTCTGTGAAACTGAATCACCATTCTCGTCCCCAGCTCTACTGTACTCTGTATGTGCCTCACCAGTGCCAAACAGAGGGGAACAATCACTTCCTTCGATCTGCTGGCAATGATCCTACTAATGCAGCCCAATATGCTGTAAGCCTTCTTGGCAACAAGGGCACACTGTTGACGCATATCCAGCTTCTCATCCACTGTAATCCACAGGTCCTTTTCTGCAGAACTGCCGCTGTCACTCCTCAGCTTGTAGCAGTGCATGGGATTCTTCTGTGATAAGTGCAGGACTTTGCACTTGTCCTTGTTGAACCTCCTCAGATTTCTTTTAGCCCAATCCTTTAATTTGTCTAAGTCACTCAGGACTCTATCCCTACCCTCCAGCATATCTACCTCTCCCCGCCCTTAGTGTTATCTGCAAACTTGCAGAGGGTGCAATCCATCCCATCATCCAGATCATTAATAAAGATGTTGAACAAAACCGGACCCAGGACCAACCCCCAGGGCACTCCGCTTGCTGCCAGCTGCCAACTAGACATGGAGCCATTGATCACTACCGATTGAGCCCGATCTAGCCAGCTTTCTATCCACCTTATAGTCCATTCATCCAATACATACTTCTTTAACTTGCTGGCAAGAATACTGTGGCATGTCCAGTTTTTCTAAATAGTCCTTAACCTGTTCTTTCACCACTGAGGGCTGCTCACTTCCTCCGCATACTGTGCTGTCCAATGCAGCAGTCTGGGACCTGACCTTGTCTGTGAAGACAGAGGCAAAAAAAGCATCGAGTACGTCAGCTTTTTCTACATCATCGGTCACTAGGTTGCCTCCCCCATTCAGTAAGGGGCCCACACTTTCGCCGACCTTCTTGTTGCTAACATACCTGTAGAAACCCTTCTTGTTACCCTTCACATCCCTTGGTAGCTGCAACTCCAATTGGGCTTTGCCCTTTCTGATTACACCCCTGCATGCTCGAGCAATATTTTTATACTCCTAGTCATCTGTCCAGGTTTCCACTTCATGTAAGCTTCCATTTTGTGTTAAGCTTACTGAAGTTTTCTCTGTTAAGCCAAGCTGGTCGCCTGCCATATTTGCTATTCTTTCTGCACATCAGGATGGTTTGTTCCTGCAACCTCAATAAGGCTTCTTTAAAATACAGCCAGCTCTCCTGGACTCCTTTGCCCCTCATATTAGCTTCCCAGGTGATCCTGCCCATCTGTTCCCTGAGGGAGTCAAAATCTGCTTTTCTGAAGTCCAGGGTCCATATTCTGCTGCTCTCCTTCCTTCCTTTTCCTCAGGATTCTGAACTCAACCATCGTATGGTCACTGCTGCCCAAGTTGCCACCCACTTCTGCTTCCCCTACATGAATGCCATTTCTCCATTTAACACCATCCACTGTGATGCCACCTAAATAGTATCCACTTGCCTATGTGATGCAGTAACTATTTAACTGTTACAGTGCTGGAAGGTCTAAAGTTCGGGATTTGGGTTTCTCCAGTTATTTCCTTCTCTTAAACTGATGCAGCCCCTGTTTGTCACAGTTCTGTTGGGCAATGTGCAGAGAACTTAAATCTCACTCCAAAACTTCACTCAAGTTGCAGTTGAGCCTTGTTTGACTGGCAGCTGCTGGGGTTACCCATAAAACTTCCCTGAGCAGGCATCTGGCCCTCCTTTTTAAATGGAAGGGTAGCATTTTACTGCCCATGTATTTCTCAGGATTTTAGATAAAATCTCTTGTACTTCCTCCTTCCTACAGGACACTTCTGCCATATAGTTTCTCACTCCCATCACCCAAACTGTAAATTAAAAGTAAGCAAAGATGACTCTCCCGTCTTCCTAGACTGCTCAGTACAGGAGTTTTCTCTCTTCAGTTTTCTGTCACAGTTCAGGGTGACTGCATCTGCATCTCAGCAAGGGTGCCTGCCTTCAGGCTTCCAGTTGCCCAGCTGTTCCTCCCTCAGGTGGAGATGCGTGTGTCTCACCCTTCTGACTGGGTTATTTCCAGGTTGTACAGATTCCTGTCTTCATTGTGTATCCCCTAGCCAAGACAGTCTGCTTAAACAGACCTACTTGCTTCCTCTTGAGAGGCTGCTACCAGAATAGTTGCCACACATATGTGACTACACGGGTCTTTAGAAGCAAGCCTACATTATTCTTCAGATAAAAAAACATTAGAGAGAAATCCTACGTAAAAACAATCAAAGATCCTTGATTAGCATCTGCTAATAGGGGTTCTGGTAAGCTTAAGGTCATGCCTACATCACAAATATATGTTGACTCAAGTCCTATTGGCACACAGCTGCTGCAATTACTACATGCTTGTGTGCATGCACACTTGGCTCCTTGTGTCGGTGGTGTGCATGAGCACTCCTGGTAAGTGTACTGATGCAGAGTGCAGTACTTGATGGGTAGGTATCCTGTTGTACAACTTGCCACCGTCCAGTGCACTCTCTTTTGGGAATATGCATGATGGGTCCGAAACAAGGCTTCCATTGCCCCCAACCTCACCATCAGATACTTTTCCTATGGGAATCTCCGTAGAGCAGGGAAGAAATCTGTTCTTCCCTTCAAACTAGTCTGCTCAGTAAATCCACCCACCCTGACCTTCTCTTGGCTGCTTTGTTTATCCGAGAATAGTGGTATCTTTGGAAAACCTTTATAGTGTGGGGGAGTAAGGTGGAGCAGGAGCTCCAGCAGATTCCCCTGAAGAACACCACACTGGCTTTTTGTGGTCAGGCTCAGACTCGCCATCCATTAGGAGGTGAAGACCAGATGGGAGTTGCTGGATTGACCTTGATGTGCCATGTCCTTTTGTAGATGAAGGACCTACATCTCAGGGATGGCCAGAAGCAGATGTAAGACATGTCCAGGAATAGTCTGAACAACCTTCACTGATAGGTAAGTAAAGTCATGGCCACATTTAGACCCCACAGGAATTGGGCGGGATTGAAACAGGGTCCTTCAGCACCAGCTGCGCTCCCTCAGTGTCAACCAATCCAGCTCCACCCACTAGAGCGTGCCCCCTTCCAGAGTCACAGAACACAGGAGCCCTGATTCTCAGACCCTGGCCTCACATCACAAGGCCAAACCTCCTCTCATTATGGGTGCTGGAGAAGGGACTGTCTGCAGAGTCCCCTCAACATTCACCCGTCAGAGACTTCAGCCACGGGTGACCAGTGAATGAGCAGAGATCTCCGCTGTGGGAACCCGAAGGGCTGCGCATTTGGGTTTCCCAGGAAAGGCATCTGGCAGCCACTGACAGAGTGTTCCTGTGAGGAGAGTTTCCGTCTCTAACAAAGGTTTTCTGTTCCCACAGATCTCTGCCGCTCAGCAGAATGCGGGAGAGCCGAGTTCTGACGGGCTAGAGGGGTCCCAGGCGTCACCATGCGGCTGTGCAGCAGGGGCAGTGTCTGCAGTCACCATGGGCCAAACCCTGTGCTCCAGACAACTCAGGCTAAGGCTCCCTGGATTGCGAAGGGGACTTTCACTTGGGAAAGCGGTTGCTGGTGCCTGTGTCCACAACTGGGTTGTTTTCCTCAGGCTACTCAATGGTCCATGAAGTGCCATGCAAGCACGGGGAGAATGGACATTAAAGAGCGAGGCTGGCATCTCCGCAGAGCTGCTGCAGTCGAGCATCTGTAGCAAGAAGAGCAACGATGGGAAATGCGCTTCGATGGCTGGCAAGAGCAGCAGCAGCTGTCTCAGAAAGCTCTGCTCAGGCTCTAGGCAACAGAGGCAGGACAAAGAGCCACACAGTGATTGCCTGGGTTGCAATTAGCAAGACACGGTTTTTCAGTGAATTATGCTGCCCTGACAGTCTATTTCCTGCAATGTGCACATCCAGCCTCCCTGGCTGACCTCAATGGGAGTTAGGTTCTCTGTGTCCACAGGACAGGGCTGGCCTCACTATGAGGTGAACAGAAGTGGCCGCCTCAGGTGCCAGACTGTGCGGGGGCGCCACTAAGACCCAGAGTGTAGAAAATTGTGTCTGATGCTGGTACATAATGTATTCTCTCTGCTCGAGATGCACAGAGAGGGTGGAGTGCTGTGCTGGAGGAAGGAGGGCACAAGAGACATAATAGGCTGGCAGAAGAAAAGGTGAGAGGGAATAACAGAAAGCAGCAGGAGCTGCAGGGAGAGAGAGGAGGAGGAGCCTCTTATGTACCTCTCAAGCACCCCCAGGAGCCTGGACTGATTCATATCAGCTTCTCAGGGAGCTTCCTGTTTCCTGCTGCTTTTCTAAACCCACTTGAAGAGAACTCTTGAGGCAATCAACTGACATCATAGGAGCCAGTTAGACCCTTAAAACGCTGAGCTCTTCCCTCACACAGACTCTGCTACCAGCCTGCTTATTTGTCCACTTCAATTGAGTGTTGGGAGCCGCTCTAGCTGTCACAGAACAGCAGTCATGAGTGAAAGAAGAAAACGCCCCTCTGGGGCAGCATTCAGAAGAATCAGGGAAGAGCGCTGATGTGAGATGAGGGCTGAACGATGAATGGAGCATTTCCCACACTCAGAGCATGTGAAGGGCGTCTCTCCTGTGTGGATTATCTGATGTGAGATGAGGGTTGAATGATCAATGAAGTGTTTTCCACAGTCAGAGCATCCATATAGTTTTTCACCTGGGTGGATTCTCCTACGTGTGATAAGATTTGAGCTCTTATTGAAGCTTGTCCCGCACTCAGAGCACATGTAGGGTCTCTCTCCTGTGTGGATTATCTTATGTGTGATGAGGGCTGAACGATCCATGAAGCGTTTCCCACACTCCGAGGGTTTGTCACCCGTGTGAATTCTCTGATGTGTGATGAGGGCTGAGCTATAACTGAAGCGTTTCCCACACTCGGAGCATGTGTAGGGTTTTTCTCCTGTGTGGGGTCTCTGATGTCTAATAAGGCTTGAGCTCCGATTGAAGCTTTTCCTGCACTCAGAACATATGTAGTGTCTCTCTCCTGTGTGGATGCTCCTATGTCTGATAAGGTATCAGCTCCGATTGAAGCTGTTCTCACACTCAGAGCACATGTAGTGTGTCTCTCCTCTGTGGATTCTCTGATGTGTGAGAAGGTCTGAGCTCCCACTGAAGCGTTTCCCACACTCATGGCATGTGTAGTGTGTCTCTTTCAAGTTGATGCTCTCACGGGTAATAAGGTCTGAGTGGCTACTGAAGTTTTCCTCTGGCCTGTGCTTAGTCTCACAGGCTTTTGCTTTTTCTGGGAGTGCACAACTCCCAGAAACATTCCCTTTGGCACTTCCTGATAACATCCCATGTGGTTCTACTTGTTCAGCATCTTCCTACTGGGGTGTCTCCTCGTTCTCACTCACCGTCCCATCACCTGATGGGAGACAGAGAGAATCCAGACATAGGTCACTCCCTGCACCAGAGAGAAAAGAAATTTCAGAGAGAGGAATGGAAAAAGGATGAACAAACCAAAATATGTACAGGAGAGATCAAACTCATCAGAAGCTGATTTTCCCCAGACCCTTCCCCAGAGGAGAGAGAGATGGGTGTGCATCTCACCAGAAATCTCAGGTTAAAATGAGATTGGGGAGGGACATGCTGCCAACCGTCAGTCAGGACAGGTGGGAAGTCATGAATGACATCTGCCTAATGATTGCACATCTGCAGGGAACAATCCTGAACTTGGAGAGCTCACAACTTGGAGAGTCTTTGTAGGGCATCTCAAAGGTTTCCTGTATTCATGGACAGTTTTTGAGATGGTTTAGCCAATTCCTCACCTGTGCAGACAGTTCTCGGGAGCACTTTTTTTCGGAGCCATAGAGGTCTGAGACCCACGGCTGTTCCCCTCATTCCAGCTGTGAGATCACATCAGGTTTGGAAATTGGAACTCCTGGGAAGGCAAAGAAAACAAGGAAGGTCCTTTTGGAATTTGTGAGATACTTGTAGCAAGGAATATTGCATGGTTTTAACCCCAGTTCATTTTTAAGATGTAACATTCCAAGACCGGCTTCCTTCGCTCATAGTGGCAGGAGAGTTATGATTATTATAAATCATATTAATGACCTTAGTGCCTAAGAGCCAAAGAACCGTGGGCCCCTGTTGTGCTAGGCATAGTACAAACCCAGAACAGTAGATGGCCCATGCCCTGAAGAATTTACAGTCTAAATAGACAAGACAGACACAGAAGAGGGAAAAGGTGGAACCCACCAGCAGAATGAACTATATGAAGGCAGAGCGACAGATCTGATGAACGCAGGTATAGATCTTGAACCTATTGTATTTAATGTTATGACTAGGGCCAGTGTTTTCTGGAAATTGCTGCTATTACTGCATTTTCCCCTGAAATTACTCTTCATTTCTGGAATCACTCTTCATATCCAGAATAGCTGAACAGAGCATGGGTGGGGATGCAGGGTCACAAACCCCAGATTTCTGCCTGGAGACACAGGGCAGAGGCTGGGGGCTGGCTGCTTTTGAGACTTGCTGCCAATTTCATCCCTCTGCATACAAGCCTGGGCTCAGAAGAAACACGGTGGAGCTTCCTTTGGGACGCTGGGCTCCCTCATTGTGCTGCAGAGCAGATGGCGCTTGCACTTGCTCTCGACTGCATCAGTGGGACCTCTCCCCTGCTCATCTCCTCTGCACACAGCTGGTTGATGTGCTGTCTCCCCAGCACTCAGCCGGCTCTCAATGCCTAGTGTCTGGACCCCACCTCCCCCACACAGCTGGCTCCTGTCCCCTCCCCCCAATGCACTTTCTGGCTGTAAAGGATTATATATTGCTCATGCTTGGGAATGACTGTTTTCGTTGCCAGCAAACACTGGCCATAGTTATGTCTGTTATCTGTATCTTTGAGCCAGCCCTTGAAAGCATGAATACTTCACACACTGAGATGGGCCAGATGATACCAGGGAGGCTGAGGGATGGGTTTCCTGTGCAATCTGGTGTCACTAAGGCTGGATCTCAAGGCTGGTTATGCAGAACTCCATCTTCTGAAGCTTTGCCCCACACAGAACAGAGCAGTGACTGATTTTACCTCTTTCAGGAGACTGAAGAAGACAGACTTTTTTGGGAGAAACAGCTGAGTTTGAGCTGACTGAGGGGGGTCTTTTGGGGCTAGAAAATGACATGACCTGATAACCCAGATGTAAGCTTTTAAAGAAGGTTTTTAATACACTTTGGAAATGATGTGGGATTCCTAAGAGGACTGATGGTAAATATGCATTCTCATGCTTTTCTTGCTTTATATCTTTTCCCCATAAGGCAGAATAACACTGTCATGGATCCACAGGATCTGGGCAATGCCCTGGATTTTAAACAGTCCTTGGGAGGTGCCCCCTGAGGGCACTACACCCTCAAGGGGTCCCAGTCTTCCACAAGGATAGGCCATGTAGCTTCAACACCTACGACTGAGCCTCTGGCTTCAACACCGCTATTTCAACCTGTGAGTTCTGCCAGCATGCCCAGCTGAAAAACACTCCTGTTCAGAGACTGTGTCATTCAATGCACAGAGCAAGTTTATGCTGTGACACTGGGCAGACTTTTAAAACAGAGCAGGGTTTATTAGTCAACCGAAACACAGCATGGAAAGCCCTTAGATTAGCACAGAGAAGCAAAGAAGATAGTATATTCCACACTGGTCAATGCCCTTGAGCCAGGCTGCTGTAGAAAAGAGTTTGGTTTCCGTTCACTGTACCTGTCCATTTGTCTTCTCTCCAATAAAGCTCCCTGCGTCTGCGAGCCCAGTTCTTCCTGCTCCCAAAACCATAATGAGTCCATAAATGCTTCATTCAGCTAGGGGAGAGCCTCCTGTGGACAGGTGACAATTATTCTCGTCTCTGTCAGGTATTCCATTGATGTAGATTGGCCCCAGCCAGTCCTTAATAACCCATTCATATCACCCCATGACAGCTACATGACAAAACACCTCATGTCTCCTGCTCTTTCTAATCATAGCAACACAATCAGAGAGGGAAACTGAGGTGTGTATTAACATCATACAAGTATCACCAAAATTCCCACCTCAGTCGCACACACACACTGCTCACAGCCCTTGGAGAGTAAGTAAAGCATGGGAACTGGAGGTTAGTCCAGTGAACGCAGTGTAGGAGAAGCTGCAATCCTCAAACCTGGTCAAAAAGGAGAGGCATGTGGGTCCCTACCCATAGAGAGGTGCTGTCTAGAGGCCTCATACCTGAAAGGCCATTCCTTGAGTACACCATGGAGGCAGGTCAGAGGCTTAGCTATCCCAGAGCTGTGATATCACAAAAGCACATTCTGGGGAATTAGGAAATCTAGTGATTCAGGTGTAATGGGAGGGAGAATTAAACTCCCCCAGTGTGTGGAGAAGGCTGGGGCATTAAACACAAAAATTCAGGAGCAACAGCCTTTAATCCTTCTGGACAAGGGGAATGTAAGAAACGAGAACTGGGCCACATAACCTCAGGAGGGACAGGCTTGAAGATCAAGGAGCCTGGAGGGAAGACAGCTTGTGACTGCTGCACATGGGGAGCGGGGGACCAAGAGTCTCTCCAAACTCTCACTCCTATTGACCCTGACCTGATTTTATGATCTTTGACCTAGTCTCAAGTCTTGTGGGCAATTTTATATTCACTAGAGAGAAAATGTCATTATCAGAAAATTGCATATTAGCTTGGAACATGCATGGAGGGGCAAGGAGAGGTGAACATGGTGTGGAAGCAGAGAAAGGACTGACAGGGATTTGTAGGGGATTTTTATGCATGACAGTTTCTGTTAGAGTCAGGCTAGCTGTAACCCTACTAACGCGAGACTTGTAGAAGCGAGGATTGTGTGAGGTGAGTGGGAAAGAACTGTGGGAGAAGTTGTTGTGATCTTGTGTCGATAATGAGGAATGTAGACTGGCATCTAAATAGAAGTGAGAAAAAATAAGATATCAAGATGGCCTATGTATAAACAAAATTCAGCTGCTGCTTATTATTGTATGTAGCAAAAAGTATAAATGCTGCTGGAATTGTTTAGCTGGAGAGAGACCTGCCTAGGACTGGGGAAACCCTGTGTCCTAGCACACTCCCTCCCTCTTTGCAATTGCTTGAGAATAAATAAAGCATCGGGCTTTGCTGCACCCAACCAAAGAGTGAGAACTGAGTTTATCTCCGACAATAGATAAATGGTCTATTAAGAGCACGTCTACACTATAGCCAGGATCGACGCTCTGAGATTGAGCCACTGGTGGTCAATTTTGTGGGTCTAGTTAAGACCCACCAAATCAACTGCAGATTGACTGCAGGTGGCTCTCCAGTTAACCCCTGTACTCTACCCGACTCTACCCCGATGTGCTCCCATCGACCCCCCCACAGTGCACAACCGGTAGTAACTCAACCTAAGTTATGTTTGCTCCGGCTACATTATTCACGCAGCTGGAGTTGTGCAGCATAGGTCAGCTGGCCGCGGTAAAGTAAAGAGATCCTGAGCTTGCTAAAGGCAAGGACCTTATATTAAGTTGGGGCTTTGTGGGAGTGATTCTGCTGAAGTCTGGGATTTACCTAAACAGGCCTCAGGATAAGGAGAGAATCCCAGGTGAGATATATTGACCCTACATTTTGAAAAACTAACACGTAATCACCAACAGGTGAAATACGCACAGGATTCTGAAAGCAGGGGCGGGCTTTAGCAGTTAGGTTGCTATGCAGTATCTCAGCAGTTGGGCCGCATTCATGTATTAGAATTATTAATAAGTAAGTGATGTAAATCATGAGTATTAATGCTTGATGCTTAATTATGGACTTCCCAAAGGCCACATATGGGTTGGGGCAGCTATTGACATTACTGTAATCAGAGTAAAGGAGCAGATGTAGTATATAGCCATCCTATTACCATAAGGAAATGTATAAAATACCTCTCTTAGTTACCATTTTGTCAGGTCACTGAGACAGTGTCAACTGAAGGAGGCCTTATTCTGATAGGCTCCCTTACCCCTCGATCTCTGTTTCCAATGGAATCCATAACTTATAAGAATGCAGACACAGTGCAAGACTCTCTTTACTATACTATGGGACCAGACCACATGACACTGAACTCCATTTTGGTACCTGTATTTTTCCACACACTGGACTAGGAAGTGAGTTTGGAACAAAGGGTTCCTGCCATATGGAAAAGCTACATAAGGTGGGGTGTGACACCATCTCTTGGCCTCATTCCCCACACAAGAGAACTGGAAACACCTGAGGAACAAAGTTTGAACTGGAGGAAGTGCTGGTCCCAGGGTAAAGGGATTTCTAGCCTGTGTATGGAAACTTGGTGTTTGTATCATCAGTCACGGTGAGAAATTGCTCATTCAAATTCTATCCATCTAGTTTGTTAGGCTTAGTCTGAGTTTTTGGTTATTTGCTAAGTAATCTGCTTTAATCTGTTTGCTATCAGTTAAAATCACTTAAAATCTGTCTTTCTGTAGTTAATAAACTTGTTTTATGCTTTATCTTAACCTGTGTATTTTGAGTGAAGTGTCCAGAGAAAATCTCAGCTTGGTTAGCACAAGCTGGTTGTGCATTATCTGTCCCATATCGAGGGGAAGGTGAACTGTATTAATGAGCTTACTTTATACAGACCCCTGTGCAGTATAAGATGGTATAATTCTGGATTTATATTACAGCAGGTGTGCAAGGTTGGGGAGCTGGGAAATTGGCTGTTGTCTTCTCTCTGTCCTTGAGTGGCTTAGGTAAAGCACTCAGGTAGCTTAGTTAGGTGTATGGTGCCACCTGCTGTTGTGTTGAGTGAGAACAGAGCCTGGAGAGGCTGGCTGAATCTCCAGCAAAGCAGTGTGAGAAGGGCCAGTCCAGCTTGAGGGTTAGCGGGCACAGCAGTTCTCAGAAGCCCCCCAGACTGCACCCTGAGGTGACAACCCATCACATCCTATATTAACCAAGTCTCAGCAGGTTTGTCACATCCGGTCCCCTCCCTTTCTCCACCCTAGATAGTTCCTGCCTCCCACCAGCTCCAGCAGCTCCTACCCTCCTATGCATTTACTGCTCCTTTCCCTCCAAGCAGAACTCACCAGCAGCTCCCTGGTAATCTCTTATCTGAGCCAGCTCCATTGAAGCCATTTCCTTCCCCCTGGGAGGATGGGTTGATCTGGGGCGAAATGTGGATGTTATCCTGCAGCCTCCAGGACGAGAAGGGCAATGTGAGAGAATTCAAACGGAGCTTTTGTCCATTCCACAAGCTAAGGGGCAGCCAGGGATAATTAGTGGGTTACGGGAATTAGAAGATGAAAATTCATTAAGAACGATGATATTTGTGATTATTATTAAATCCCCAGACACCCACCAATCCCCATCCTCCTTCCCATGAGCTATAAATATCTACGGGACTCAGCTACTGATCCTGCCATGAGTTCCTGCCCCTCCCCACTTTCTACAGCAGCACTTTTAAGAACAGGTCAGGGAAACATGGAAATACTTTGAACCAAACTCCGGAAGCTTCTGAGCATGGACAAGTTAAAATGAAACCAAGATTCCGTCTCTCCAAGGACCTGGCCTCTAGTGCAAAATAACAGACATGCCTCAGACATCCAAAATGGCCACTTCATAACTGATAGACTATTACAGGCGAGTCTCATCTTACGTGCATTTAACGAGTAAACTCAGCTTTGCAAAGTTGGCAAAAATAGAGAGAAAAATAACAATTTAAATACTGTCCCTTAGTGCAGACGATTGCGCCCACCATTACACTCAATGTAATTTTGATTATATGCAATTTTCGCTTTACGAGCTGACAGCGGAATGTAACCCCAGCGTAAGATGAGACTCGCCCATATTTATCTATTGACATCTGGGAATTATCAATAAAAGAAACAATCCAGTGCAGGTCACACCCTGAAGGAGAGAGCTCATGTGTCTTTACAAATTGGTATAATCTAATCTGGGACTTTATACACTAAAATGCCTTATTGATAGCCCTATGGCGATTGCATGGTGCCACCACAGGGCAGAGTTAAGGTTAGGGGCCTTAGCTGTGAACTTCCATCCCCTGGCATATTGCAATTTCTGTTAAGTGGGTTTGACAATATTCATTTTGTCGATTTCTTTTTTTTAATTTCAATAGAAGGTATATTTATTTTAAGTCTTTTTTTCAATGTTTACAGTTTCAGTGTTCAGAGCTGTGGGAAGTTATGGGGGTGGTCAGACAACAATTATTTCATGACAGTAAATGAGATTCCCAACGCCAAATTTTTATAACTGTTCAAACACAAATTGTCAATGTCACATGCAAAATATACAGTGTAAATATCCTTAAATCAAACTCGACTTTCTCCAGAAGCATTTCTGTATTTTACCAAAATAGGCTTTTAATGTGTGTGTGTGTGTGTGTGTGTGTACAGTGAAATCAACATTTACTGCAATTTATTAATAAAAAGCCAATCCTTTCAAGCGTACTTTTAAGTAACTAAATACCTGAATTCTTTCATTTCCTGGACTGTACTGCATCCTTTGAGGATAATTCCACCCTCCCTGTGGTGTATTTTACTCTCAGTACTGTAACCCCATCGTGATGTAGCTCCTGTCTGGGAGCTCTGCTGAGGGCAGTGGCATTCTGATCAGAAGGTGACACTGACACATGAGCAGAGACCCATGGGTCAGGGTGGAGGATGAGGTAACATGGAGACTACAGGGTTGAAAACGGCCCTACCGAGTGTGAGGAGCAAACTCACGCTCAGCCTCTCCTCTCTCCCGCCTCCTAGAGTCAGTAACTCTGATAATCGTTCCCTGAAATCTAAATAGCCCCCGTATGTGAGGCAGTGATTAACACAGGTGCCTTAGGGGCTGCAGCTCCAACCCCTGCCTGGACGAGGGAGATGAAGAACTGCAGTAGAAACGGGTTAGGTTGGGAGAGGGCACAGCTGATGTGGAACTGGGAGCTGAGTTGACCAAGAGGCCAGAACTCATGGGGGGTTGGAACAAGAAGTGAACAGGACGGGGTAGAGGCACTTCTGATTAATATCCCCGTTTACCATCCTGCCATGTATTTAATTTAGAAACTTTTCATTCACATTTAAATGCACTGGGGCTAAGCTGTGTTGATGCATTTCTACTTACAGTTTTAATTAGCTGCTTAATCAGATGCTTCTGCAACACAAATCAGTCAGTAATTGGTGTGCTTTCATGAATTAACATGACTGTGCTGTGCATCACTTTAAAAACAAGATGGCAGGAACAAGTGTCAAAATGTCAGGCATTAAGAAATGGAAATTAGGTGTCAGTTCATTTCTCACATGTTTAATCTCATAATTTTAATTTCAGTTTTGAATCAGTATTAATACCATGTTGTTTAAATAGCATCAAAGTCTATTTGTATAATTGTTTGCAAGATTTCACTGGATATTGTGAACCAGCCATCTTAGCCTTTTCTTTTGAGATTCCTAAATACAACCCAGTGCACCACTGCTGAAAGACTGCAAGCCCTGGGCAGTGACATGGTCCCTAGGGAGCAAACACCTGACAAGCCCTTTCACCCTAAAATCGTTTTTGGCTCTCTGACATTGCTTTATGCACCTTGTAAAGGCGCAAAGCCAGGGCTCGACCCTCCCTGAGGAGGAGGGGAGCCACACCGGCCTCGATACATGTCATCTACATCAGCCTCTTTCTTCAGGGCTGAGCGACGCGGCACAATCGCTCGGGGCCCCAGCCTTCTGCTATAGGGCGGGGCAACAAACACCAAGTTATAAAGGCTTCGACCCTCGTGGCTCAGGGTCAAGCAGTCAATAGTTCATGCAGCTCGGGCTCTTTGGGGCAGGACCGAGCAGTGGCACAGTTAAAGGGGGCCCAGCCCTTGGTTCGGATGGGGCACCAAACACACAGTTACAACAGGCTCAGACTCTCGTGGCTCAGGGTCGAGCAGTCAATAGTTCATGCAGCTCAGGCCCTTTGGGGCAGGACTGAGCAGTGGAACAGTTAAAGGGGGCCCAGCCCTTGGTTCGGGCAGGGCACCAAACACACCGTTACAACAGGCTCAAACCCTCGTGGCTCAGGGTCGAGGGGTCAATAGTTCAGGCTTGATGGCCTCCTTAGGCCGGGGAGAGGGGGATTCTGCCACCCAGGTACGGGTGGCAGGGGGAACACAGGCCCACCCACTCCACTGCGTTCCAGCCCGGGGCCCTAGTAGCGGCTATCACCGCTAATGGTCAGTGGGGTTCCTGACCGCAACACAATGACATGGGTTCAGGTATACTTGCAGCCTGACTGGAATCGGCTGCCCCCAGGCTACTTCCAATCTCCCACTCTGTCTCTACCTGATCTGTGGCATCAGCCCACAGGAAGTCTAGTAGCATGGGCCCCTCCTGGCCAGGGCTGGGCAGTAGATCCGGCAGTACCTCTGGGAAGTCCGGCCAGGCCTGCTCTGGGGGTTCATCGGGGTAACAGCAGGGATGGGGCGGCTCCGGCAGCTCCTCGTCGTAGCGGGCGAGGGGAAGCTCCGGCAGCTCCTCGTCATAGCGGGCGCAGGGAAGCTCTGGCCAGTCAGGGCAATGGCCCTGGGCCTCAGCAACTTCCCAGTCACGAGCACCCTCTGGCAGGTCTGCTCCTGACGGCGTCTGGGCTCCAACTGAGTGCTGACGGCAGGCTTTTATACTTCCAGGTCGCCTCCTAACCCTCTGAGGGGCGGGATCACTGCTCTGTGGCCCCGCCCCCTTAGGTGTCTGACGGGGCTTGACCCTCCCTGAGGAGGAGGGGAGCCACACCACCTCGCTACATGCTCCCCCCTCAAGTCTGGCTCCTGCCTGTTGGGGCCAGGCTTTTCCACCTCCTCGAGGTGGGATAGGAAGTCTGTGTTGGCATGGTCCTTGCCAGCCTGATGCTGGATGGTAAATGCATAGGGCTGCAAGGCCAAGTACCAGTGCATGATGCAGGCATTGTTATCCTTCATGCGCATTAGCCACTGGAGGGGGGCATGGTCCGTGACGAGTGTGAATGGGGTGCCCAGGAGGAAGAACCGGAGGGCTTTGCAGGCCCATTTCACCGCGAGGGTTTTCTTTTCAACCACGGCTTAAGTTCACTCCCGGGGGAATAGTTTTCGGCTCAGGTACAGCACCGGGTGATCTCCTCCTTCCCCTTCCTGAGATAGGACCGCCCCTAGGCCGACCTCTGAGGCACCCGTTTGGAGGATGAACCGTTTGTCGAAATCTGGACTATACAGGACTGGTTCCTGACACAGGCAGCCCTGGAGTGTCCTGAAGGCAACCTCGCACTCCGGGTCCACCGTATCTGTTGGGGGCTATTCTTAGTTAGCAGCCCTGTTAGGGGTGCTGCAATGGATGCAAACTGCGGGATGAACCACCTGTAATACCCCACGAGGCCCAGGAATTGTCACACCTGGTGCTTCCTTGTTGGTGTCGGGCATTCCGCGAGGGCTTGCACCTTCCCTACAAGGGGTTTTACTCATCCTCGCCCCACGGTATAGCCGAGGTAGGTGGTCTCCTGCCAGGCTATACAGCATTTCTTGGGGTTAGCCGTCAACCCCGCTTGCTGCAGGGTTCTTAGGACCGCCGCGACCCGGTTTAGATGGTCTTCCCAGCAGTGGCTATAAATCGCCACATAGTCCAGGTATGCAGCGGCATACTCCTGATGCTGCCGTTAAGAGATGATTCATGAGCTGCTGGAAGATCGCGGGGGACCCATGGAGACCGAAGGACATCCGGGAAAACTGATAGAGTCCCAAGGGGGTGGCAAAGGTGGTCTTCTCTTTGGAGGCCTCCTCGAGTGGGATTTGCCAATAGCCCTTGCTAAGGTCTAGAGTCATAATAAACTGGGTCTCCCCTAGGTGACCTTCCGGAAATCTATGCAGAACCGGCGGGTGCCATCTGGTTTGGGCACCAGGACCATCGGACTGCGCCACTCACTCCGGGAAGGCTCGACAACCCCCAGGGCCAACATGGCCTGTACCTCCTCCTTGACCTCCTGGCGCATTCGGTACGGCAACGGCCGGGCGGTTTCTCGTATGATCTTCCCTGGTTCGGTCCGGATCGTGTGACAAGCCAGGGTCGTGTAACCCGGTATTGCCGTAAAGGTTTCCCGGAATGCCTGCAGGAGACACTTGGCCTGCTTGCGCGGTTCCTCCGTGAATGAGCTGCCCAGTGGGGGTTCGGTTGAATCCCCCGCCTGGGCCACCTTGGGGCCCAGCTCCAGTTCGGGCAGGCATGGGTCGATTAGCAGGCCCTCCCGGTTGCGCCAAGACTCCAGCAGATTTACATGATATAACTGCATCTTCTTCTGTCGATCTGGTTGGCGAACCTCGTAGGTAACGAGGCCCCACTTTCCGAGTTATTTTGTAGGGCCCCTGCCAGCGAGCCAATAACTTCGATTCACTTGAGGGCAGGAGCAGCAGGACCCGGTCCCCAGGAGCAAACTCTCGCACCTGCGCTTCTCGATTATAGCTTCGCCCCTGTCTCTCCTGGGCTACCCTCAAGTTTTCCCATGCCAGGGTTCCCACCTGAGTAAGATATTCCCGCAGCTGGAGGACGTACTGGAGGAGGCCATGGGTTGGGGAAGCCGATTGTTCCCACGTCTCCCACATTAAATGTAGGAGACCCCGCGGCCTGCGCCCGTACAATAGTTCGAAGGGGGAGAACTTGGTTGACGCCTGGGGGACCTCCCGGACGGCCAGCAGCAGAGGCAGTAGGAACTGGTCCCAGTGGCGCAGCTCCTCCAGTGGGAATTTCTTCAGCATGTCCTTGAGGGTGCGATTAAACTGCTCCACCAACCCGTCGGTCTGCGGGTGGTAGACAGAGGTGTGGAGCTGTTTCACCCCCAGGAGCTTGCAGACCTGTTTGAGTAGCCGGGACGTAAAATTAGTGCCTTGGTCGGTTAGAATTTCTTTGGGTAACCCCATGCGGGCAAAACTTTTACCAATTTGCCCACAATGGTCCAGGCCGTGATGCTCCGCAGGGGGATAGCCTCCGGGAATCGGGAGGCGTAGTCTACGAGGACCAAGATGTCCTGGAAACCGGCCGCACTCCTGGGGAGTGGGCCCACCAGGTCCATGGCGACCCGTTCAAATGGGGTCTCGGCCAGCGGCATAGGGACCAAGGGTGCCTTGGGTACCCAGGACGGGGCGGCCAACTGACACTCCGGGCAGGAACTGCAGTACCGCTTCACGTCTTCGTAGAGCCCCGGCCAGTAGAACAAGTCCGGATTCGGGCGAGGGTCTTCTCGTGCCCTAGATGTCCGGCAGCTGGCACGTCATGAGCTAATCTCATCATGGCCTGCCAGTGGCAGCGGGGCACGAGCAGTTGTGTCTGCAGCTCCCATGTGCGGGGGTCCCGATCGACTCGATAGAGCCTGTCTCGGCGTAGTTCAAAGTGGGGCCACTGCGTGGCCTGATGAGGATCGATAGCCGAGCCGTCGACCGCCGCGAGCTGCTCGTAGGCCCGGCTGAGAGTGGGGTCCGCCCGCTGGTCCCAGCAGAAATCAGTATCAAAGCGGGGTTCGGAAGGGGGCTCCTCCTGCGGACCATCGGCTTCTTGGTCTTCTGCCTCACCCTCCTTGACGTCCCCTACAGCCTCCGACGGGGGTTCCTGGGGTTCGGCTTCTAAGGCGGCGTGGACCGGAGGATCACCTCGAAGGTGGGCCAGTCCCGCCCCAGAATCACGGGGTAGGCTAGTTGGGGGGCCAAGCTGACTACTAACTGTCAGGTGATGCCATTCACAGTTAGCCGGACATGAGCGCTCGGGTAGGGTTGGACGTCCCTGTGGATACACTGTAGGTGAATCGGCCCCAGGCAGTGGTCGGCCGGGGGTCCCAGGGCCTGCCGGATCAACGTTTGACCACAGCCAGAGTCAATTAGGGCCCGCATGGGTTGGTCCTCAACGACCACTGGGACCGTGAGTTTGGGGGGCTGTAGTCGTTGGGCCCGGTCTTCCCCTGTACATACTTGCCCAAAGTTACACTCCATTTCGGGGCAGTCCCACTGTAGGTGCCCCGCTTTCCCACATGTGAAGCAGGGTCCGACTTCTGCACGTCCACTCCGGGGAACGGCGGCTCGGGGACTTCGGGGAGGGCTCCGGTGGCCCCGTGGGAGCCCTGGGGTGGAGGCCAGCGGTACAAGCTGTGGGGCAGAGTCTGGGCACAGGGTCCGGGGTGCCAGCCAGGTGTCCAGTCCGAGTGTCACGGCCCGGACATGGTGGTTGCCTTCCTCTCACCACGGGGATGCTCAGGCCCCGGGGTGGGTGGTCGAAAGGTAGGCCCCGTGGAAGCTTCCGTGGCCAGGAAGCCCTCCATTAGCGAGACGGCCGCCACCAGTGTCGCCAGCCGGTGGCGGAGTACCCAGGCCCTCCCCCGGGCAGGCAGAATATGGACAAATTGTTCCAGGACCACCTGCTCGGTTACCTCCTCTGCCGTCCTGGCTTCCGGTTGTAGCCTGCGGCGGCACGCCGCCTTCAAGCTCTGGGCTACCAGCCGAGGGCGGGCACCTGCCGGGTAGGTCTGGCTCCAAAAATGCTGCCTGAAGGTTTTGGGGCTGACGTCGAAGGCGTCCAGGATCGCAGCCTTCACCCTATCATAGTCCCTGGCCTCTTCCGCCACCAGCCCGCGATAGGCGATCTGGGCCAGGCCACTCAGATACGGGGCCAAGAGCGTGGCCCATTGGTCTCAGGCCCATCCTGCTACGAGGGCCATGCATTCAAAAGTGACCAAGAAGGCCTCAGGGTCATCACCCGGGCCCATCCTGGTCAGGCGCAGGGGGGCAGGTGGATGCGAACCCCCGGCGCCTTCTACCGGAGTCCAGTCAACAGGGCGGGGCACAGGCCCGATAAGTTGCTGCAGCTGGCTCCCCAGTTGCTGCATCAGTCGCTGCTGGTGCTCTAGCTGAGCCGCGTGCTGCTGCTGTTGCTGTTGGAGGTGAGCGGTGTCTCGCTGCTGCTGCTGCTCTAGTTGGGCCGCCTGCTCTTGTTCCTGGCTCTCCGCCAGCAGCTGGAATAGCCACTCCATATCCATGTTCCCTGGCTGGGAGGGGGTGTAATCTACCACCCTCCGACCGGCCCCTTCTCACAGGGACGAGGGTTACAGCCCCACGTCAGGTGCCACTTATAAAGGCACACAGCCAGGGCTCGACCCTCCCTGAGGAGGAGGGCAGCCACACCGGCCTCGATACACGTCATTTACGTCAGCCCCTTTCTTCAGGGCTGAGCGACGCAGCACAATCGTTTGGGGCCCCAGCCTTCTGCTATAGGGCGGGGCAACAAACACCAAGTTATAAACGCTTCAACCCTCGTGGCTCAAGGTCGAGCAGTCAATAGTTCATGCAGCTTGGGCCCTTTGGGGCAGGACCGAGCAGTGGCACAGTTAAAGGGGGCCCAGCCCTTGGTTTGGGTTGGGCACTAAACACACAGTTACAACAGGCTCAGACCCTCGTGGCTCAGGGTCGAGGGGTCAATAGTTCAGGCTTGATGCCCTCCTTAGGCTGGGGAGAGGTCTAGTAGCATGGGCCCCTCCTGACCAGGGCTGGGTGGTAGGTCCAGCAGTACCTCTGAGAAGTCCGGCCAGGCCTGCTCTGGGGGTTCCTCAGGGTGACAGCAGGGACGGGGTGGCTTCGGCAGCTCCTCGTCATAGCGGGCGCGGGGAAGCTCCAACCAGTCAGGGCAATGGCGCTGGGCCTCAGCAACTTTCCAGTCATGAGCACCCTTTGGCAGGTCTGCTCCCGACGGCGGCTGGGCTCCAACTGAGCGCTAACAGCAGGCTTTTATACTTCCAGGTCGCCTCCTAACCCTCTGAGGGGCGGGATCACTGCTTTGTGGCCCCGCCCCCTTAGGTGTCTGACGGGGCTTGACCCTCCCTGAGGAGGAGGGGAGCCGCACCGCCTCGCTACACACACCCACCAGAAAATGCTGTAGGTAACCGGGTAATTACAGCAGACCTTCACTAGGTATCCTTCTACCAGCTATGTGCCAAAATTCAAATGGTTCTGTTTGTTTTATCTTTCATTCAGCTTTGCAATTCTTAGATCTCATTTAAAAAACTGGAGCTGAAATAACCAAAGAAGTTAAGAAGAGGGTGACATTGGGCACAGGTAGAGGTAAAACAATAAAGGGAAAGAACTGACTATGGGAAAAGGAACATCCCAAACTATCAGAGCCCCGGACCCCCAGTGTGATGCAGCCGTGAAATAGGTTAATGCAGTCCTAGGATGCATCAGGCAAGATAGTTCAGGTATACCCAGGGAAGGGTTAGTACTGCTATACAAGGCACTGATGAGACCTCATCTGAAATACCATGGGCCATTCTGGTCTCCCACATTTAAGAAGGATGAATTCAAAGTGGAAGAGGTGCAGAGAAGGGCTTCTAGGAGGAATTGAGGAATGGAAAATCTGCCATATGAGAGGAGACTCAAAGAGCTTGGCTTGTTTAGCCTAACCAAAAGAAGGCTGAGCGGAGAACCCCCAGTCTTCTCTGAAATATCCCCAGAATTATTTTCCATTTCCAGACAGGTTAGAAAGTCAAAAAGGGAAAGGAGGGCAGCTAAAGCCTTGGGAACCTGAATACTGACTCAAAGCCAGAGGGTCGCTTTCATAGGTAGGTGGACGAAAGCATCTGAAAAAGAGGCCACCCAGGAGGGAGAAGCACCCGAGTCTGACCCCTACCCTAACGCTTCTGAACCAGTAGAGGCAACAGAGATGGGGCCCCTAGATCTTGGGCAGATTAGCCCCAAGAGAGGAAATTTTGGACGGGACCAGACCGAAGACCCAAGGTACAACAACATTAGGAAGGAGGTGACTGAAATAGATGGGGTCCCAATGGAAGGGAAAACCCAGGGATCAGGACCCTACTTCATAATGAAGAAGAATCTCTTATACCAGGTTGCACCAGTACAGGGGAAGAAGGTACAGCAGATCCTAGTACCTCAAAAACACTAGAATGCTGTGTGAAGTCTTGCTAATAGTCATCTTTTTGGGGGGCACTTGGGGATAGAGAAGACCCTGGCACGAGTCCTACGATGGTTCTTCTGTCCCGGAATACATGAAGTGCGGAGGTACTGTACGTCCTGCCCAGAGTGTCAACTGCACAGTCCCTGTCCCCACCTGAGGGCACCTTTAGTACTCCTTCCCATCACAGAGGCCCCCTTTGAGCGAATAGCCATGGACCTAGTGGGACCACTAGAGAAGACGGCTTAGGGCCACCAATATATACTTGTTGTTTTGCACTATGCTACTCGCTACCTAGAAGCCATCTCCCTGTGGAACACGGCCTCTAAAATGATAGCCAAAGAGTTGGTGGGGATCTTTGCCCAAGTGGGGCTACAAAAGGAGACATTAACAGACCAAGGAACCCCATTTATGTCAAAGCTAATGAAGGACCTCTGTACGCTGCTCCATATACATACCCTGAGAACTTCAGTCTACCATCCACAGACTGATGGATTGGTAGAAAGCTTTAACCAAACCCTCAAGGCTATGATAAGGAAGGTGGTAAGTCGGGACAGGAAGGACTGTGACACTCTGCTATCCTATCTTATGTTCGCTATCCGGGAGGTACCTCAGGCCTCAACTGGGTTTTCCCCCTTCGAATTATTATACGGGCGTCACCCCCATGGCATACTAGAAATTGCCAAAGAGATCTGGGAAGAGGAACCCAATGAGGGGAGAAATATAATAGAACATGTAACACAGATGTAAGACCGGATAGCCCGGGTCACCCCTATTGTACAGGAACATTTGGAAAAGACACAGGAGGCCCAGAGAACCCATTACAATCGCCAGGCAAAAGTCCAACAGTTCCAACCAGGGGATCGGGTGATGGTGTTGGTTCCCACGGCAGAAAGCAAGTTTCTGGCCCCGACAGTGTCGCAAGAAACAATTCCTGGCATTCCTAGGTGTGGTGGGGTATTACCGACGATTTATCCCCCCATTTTGTCACAAGGGCAAGCCCCCTGACAGACCTAGTGAAAGCCCGAAGACCTGATCTCATGAGATGGTCTGATGCAGTAGAGGAAGCATTCACAGACCTACGGACTGCCCTCTGCAGCAACCCTGTACTGATAGTCCCTGATTTCACCAAGGAATTTATCCTGCAGACAGATGCATCGGAAGTAGGGTTGGGGGCCGTTCTATCACAGATAGTCGGAGAGGAGGAACTCCCAATTCTCTACCTCAGTAGGAAACTCCTTCCAAGGGAACAAAAATATGCAGTGGTGGAGAGGGTGTGCCTTGCCGTAAAATGGGCCATGGAAGCATTGCGCTACTTGTTCAAGGGCAGATTTGTCCTTGTGACCAACCATGCCCCTCTTCAATGGATGCAGCGGAACAAGGAGAAGAACACAAGGGTGACCAGGTGGTTCTTATCCCTCCAACCTTTCCAGTTTCATGTGCAACACAGAGCAGGGAATTGTCACAGTAATGTCGATGGCTTGTCTCATGTGCACTGTCTGGCTTCCCAAGCTGCCCAACCCCTTGGTGTTGAGCAGGGGGGAGGGATATGTGACAGACCCAGACCAGTAGGGTACAGGAGTCTGGTAGAGGGAAAATATACTAGTCACTGGATGAGTAGTTTTCTGTTCCCTGAGTGACCAGAGCAGGGGCTGTACTAGAGTAATCAGGAACCTGCTAGAACCAATTAAGGCAGACAGGCTGATTAGAACACCTGCAACCTGTCAAGGCAGGCTAATCAGGGCACCTGGGTTTAAAAAGGAGCTCACTCCAGTCAGGGAGGAGCCAGAGGAGAGGAAGTGTGTGTGAGGAGCTGGGAGCAAGAGGCACAAGGAGCTGAGAGTGAGAGGCTGCACTGCTGGAGGACTAAGGAGTACAAGCGTTACCAGACAGCAGCAGGAAGGTCCTGTGGTGAGGAGAAAGAAGGTGTTTGGAAGAGGCCATGAGGAAGTAGGCCAGGGAGTTGTAGCTGTCATGCAGCTGTTACAGAAGGCACTACAGACAGCTGCAATCCACAGGGCCCTGGGCTGGAACTTAGAGTAGAGGGTGGGCCCGGGTTCCCCCCAAACCTCCCAACTCCTGATCAGACACAGGAGGAGTTGACCCAGACTGTGGGGAAGATCACTGAGGTGAGCAAATCTGCAAATAAGCGCAGGACCCACCAGAGTAGAGGAGGAACTTTGTCACAATGTAGACAGCAGCATCATAACCAGCAACCCATAACCTGGTCTTAGACACCTTATATGACCCCCTTTACATAAGATTTGGTGCCACTATAGGACCTCGGTTGCAACCATGTTCTATATGGTCCCAGATTATATCAATAACGTCACAGCCTGTCTGCTTTAATTGTTTCCAGAAGGCTCCTGATTGTTCTGGAACTTTCCCTGTTACGTCACTCACGGAAAGGGGACCAACTTCACCTGGGGCTAATATATCTGCCTTCTATCACCCTCCTGTAGCCATCTGGCCTGACCCTGTCACAATATGTATAAAAACACAACATACAGAAAAAAGCCCCACCACAGCATATTGTCAGGTAATTCAGAAAAACAACAACAGAAACCAAAAAACGACACTCCACAGCATAAAATGACACCATACAAAGGAGAAGAAAACAACACAATGCAAACTAACACACCCTAGGACAAAAGTACACAATGCAAAAGAGCACAACTCAAACCAACACAACAGACACCAAACAAGCTGAGGCAAAACGATGCACCTTAAAACTCTGCAGCACAGCATGGGGCGATCCCAGTTCCAAACGGCACCGTACAAAACAGCTCAGCACAGAACACAACAGCAGGAAAGAGAATGATTTCAGTGTAGGCCTGGAAGGGATCTTGAGAGGGCATCTACTCCAGCCTCCTGTGCTGAGGCAGGACCAAGTATCCCTAGACATTCCCAGACTGATGTATCTCTACCCTGGGCTTAGAAAACTCCAGTGAAGGAAATGCCATAGCCTCTCTTGGAAGCCAATGCAAGGCAAACACAGACCAAAACAACGCTGTACACACACACGCTGAGCTTGAGGTTAAGGGGAGAGGCAAGAATTCAAACAAGCTGGGTTCAGTTCCCAGTTTTTCCCCAAATTCTCCATGCAAACTTGAGCAAATTACTTCAGCTCTCAGAGCTTCAGTTTCCCCATCTGTAAAATGGAGAGTCGCCTCCCACCATTGGCCTATTTAGCCTTTGAGCTTTTTGTGGCAAGGCCTCTCTGTCCCTGTGGGCATGTCGACACTGCAGTCAGACCCCGGCGGCTGGCCCGTGCCCGCTGACTTGGGCTCACACAGCTCAGGCTGTGGGGCTGTTTAATTGTGGTGTTGATGTTCCGGCTGGGGGTGCAGCCCAAGGTCTGGCACCCTCCCACCTCGCAGGGTCCTACAGCCTGGCTCCAACCCAAGCCCAGACATCTATACTGCAATTAACCAGCCCCTTCGCCTGAGCCCTGGGATCCTGAGGCAGCTGCCGTGGGTCCGCTGGGGGGGTTTAATGGCAGTGCAAACATACCTGGGGTATCTGTGCAGCACCTGTCACAATGGGGACCCTGATCTTGGTCAGAGTCTGGGCAGAGCCCTGCACAACAGGGGCCTGGTCTCAGTTGGGGGCTCTGCAACTCCCGGCATTACAGGATCCCTGATTCTATATGGGATCCCTACAGCGTCTGGCAAAATGAGGGGCCAGCATCTCTGTCAGGGCCTGTGCAGTGCCCAGTACAGTGGTAGGGCATGATCTGTGCCAGGCCCAATGGGGACACAGATCTTAGTCGGAGTTTCTGAGGTGCCCAGCACAATGGAAGCAGCAATCTGGGCTGCAGTCGTGCAATGCCCCGCACAAGGGAGCCAAGAGCTCAGTCTAGGTCTCAGTCTGACCTGGCACAACAAGGGCCCAGATCTCACTCTGGGTCTCCGCGGCGCCCGGCAGAACGGGGCCCAGGTCTCACTCGGGGTCTCCACGGCGCCCGGCGGAACGAGGCCAAGATCTCACTCAGGGTCTCCGCAGCGCCCGGCAGAACGGCCCAGATCTCACTCTGGGTCTCCGCGGCACCCGGCGGAACGGGGCCCAGATCTCGCTCGGAGTCTGCGCGGCACCTGGCGGAATGGGGCCCAAGTCTCGCTCGGGGTCTGCGTGGCCCCCGGCGGAACGGGGCCCCGGTCTCGCTCGGGGTCTCCACGGCACCTGGCAGAACGGGGTCCTGGTCTCGCTCGGGGTCTCCGCGGCACCCGGCAGAATGGGGCCCAGACCTTGCTCGGGGTCTCTGCAGCTCCAGGAACAACAAGGTCCCTGATTTTGTTTGCTATGCCTGCAGCGCCTGGCACAATGGGAGCCTGGTTTCCCTTCATGTTGATGCACAGCCTGGCACAACAGCAGCCCAGGCTCAGTCAGGGTCACTGCAGCACCCGCCACAACAAGGTCTCTACTCTTTGTAGGGGTCTGTGCAGTCCCTGGCACAACGAGTGCCCCAAACTCAGTCAGGGTTTGTGCAGTGCCCAGCACACTGGGGGACCTGATCTCAGGCAAGGCCTGGGCCACGTTCAGGATGATAAGAGCCCTGATCTCAGTCACACACCTGGAGAGAAAGGCAGGAAGCCTTTTAAGAATTTGATATCAGAATTTCAGAACTGAGGAGAAAATGGGGCACAAACTAAATATTTGCCAATACAAGAGAGAAGCACCAACGACGGGGGAGATTTTCTATCACCATTCAACAGTCCAAGGGAAAGGAGGGGAAATTTGGGGGGATTATACAGCAATATTCAAACACCAGCAGAATGGGGTGGATTCTCCTCGCTGCACATCCACTGGCGGGCAGGGAGCTAGGGTGAGGTGGCTTTCTCAGGGGAAAGGAGGGGGCTTGAGTCAGGTCACTGGCAGTGGGGAGAGGCTGGCAGTGGGGTCTGGGAATGTGACTAGCAGGTGGTGGGGAGGGAGCAGGGGGGGCGGGGAAGTAGCTGGCGCTGGGAAACCTGGGGCTGCCCAGTTTCCATGGGGGATGCTTGCCCCTCCCTTTCCATGCCCTGTTGCCAGCAGAGAGAGGTCCACCCTCACCAGCCCAGCTCAGAGTGTCCCTGTCTCAGGGCTCCCCCAGCCTCTGCCCAGTTCACAAATCACCAGGGGAACGATTTCCCTCCTAAACAAGGACAAATCACTGCAGGGAATAGTGGGGGCAGGGAGGAGGGACACCCCAAACCTGACATTTGAACTGGCCATTGGCGAAGTGGAGGGAAATGGGGCACAATCGGGGAGGAGAACAGACATGTTCTCAGGCATTTGAGAGGAAAGGGGGAATCACTCTGCATGGAGTCCCCATGGGAGGGGGCAGCTGTAAGTCTGAGGGGATCTCAACGCCCCCCCCTTCTCTCGCCGCTCCTTGGAAGGTCACCGGCTCTTCCATCCACATGTTTGCCCAGGTCTCCCCCCACTGGGACTCCACTGCCCAGTCTCACTGCCCCCCCCCAACAGCTCCCGCCCAGCCACATGCCGGGACCCCAGTGGGGCCAGTCCCCCCTTGGGGCCCCAGAGCAGAGCCTGGCCAGGCACAGGGGTGCTGGGCTCTGGCTGGGGCGGCAGCTCCGAGCACCCCATGGCTCAGCCCCAAGCAGCAGATCCCGGTGCTGCGAGATGCCGGGGCCCCCCACCCCTGGACGCTGGGGCAGAGTCACAGTCCAGCCCCGGCCCAGCCCCTGGGGCTCACTACGGTACCTGGAGGCTGCAGCTCAGCAGTGGATGGGGAACCTGGGGCAGCCCCAGGGCTGCTCCAGAGGGACCACGGCCTGGGCCGGGCATGGGATGGGGGGGTTAATGGGTCTACCCGTCCCAGACCCCGTGGCTCAGCCCCATCCCCCCCCAGAGAGACTCCCAGCCAGCACCTCTCAGAACCCCTGCTCATCCCCTCCCCCCGCAGAGACCCCCAGCCATCACCTCTCAGTCCCCCCGTTCATCCACTCCCCCCACAGAGACCCCCCCCAGCCAGCGCCTCTCAGTCCCCCCTGCTCATCTCCTCCCACTAGCAGAGACCTCCCCCGCCAGCTCCCCTCCCCTTCTCATCCCCTTGTGCCGCAGAAACCCCCCAGCCAGTGCCCTTCAGAACCCCTCTGCTCATCCCCTCCCCCGCAGAGACCCCCCCAGCCTGTGTCTCTCAGTCCCCCCACTCATCCCCTCCCCCCGAAAAGACCCCCATCCAGCGCCTCTCAGACCCCTCGCTCATCCCCTCCCCCCACAGAGACCACCCCAGCCAGCACCTTTCAGAACCCCCATGCATCCCCTCCCCTGCAAAGACCCCCCGACACAGTGACTCTCAGATCCCCCCACTCATCCCTTCCCCCGACAGAGGCCCCCCAGCCAGCGCCTCTCAGTCCCCCCTGCTCATCTCCTCCCACTAGCAGAGACCTCCCCCGCCAGCTCCCCTCCCCTTCTCATCCCCTTGTGCCACAGAGACCCCCCAGCCAGTGCCCTTCAGAACCCCTCCGGTCATCCCCTCCCCCGCAGAGAGCCCCCAACTGGGGCCCCTCCTCCCCTGCTCATCCCCTCCCCCACAGAGACCGCCCCAGCCAGTGTCTCTCAGTCCCCCAACTCATCCCCTCCCCCCACAGAGATCCCCATCCAGCGCCTCTCAGTCCCCCCGCTCATCCTCTCCCCCCACAGAGACCCCCCCAGCCAGTGCCTCTCAGTCCCCCCTGCTCATCTCCTCCCACTAGCAGAGACCTCCCCCACCAGCTCTCCTCCCCCGCTCATCCCCTTGTGCCGCAGAGACCCCCCAGCCAGTGCCCTTCAGAACCCCTCTGCTCATCCCCTCCCCCCACAGAGCCCCCCAGCCAGCGCCTCTCAGTCCCCCCTGCTCATCTCCTCCCACTAGCAGAGACCTCCCCCACCAGCTCCCCTCCCCTGCTCATCCCCTTGTGCCGGAGAGACCCCCCAGCCAGGGCCTCTCAGACTCCCCTCGCTCATCCCCTCCCCCACAGAGAGCCCCCAACTGGGGCCCCTCCTCCCCTGCTCATCCTCTCCCCCGCAGAGACCCCCCCAGCCAGTGCCTCTCAGTCCCCCGCACTCATCCCCTTCCCCTACAGAGACCACCCCCAGCCAGCGTGCCTCAGACTCCCCACTCATCCCCTCCCTCCACAGATCCCCCCAGCCAGCACCTCTCAGAACCCTCGCTCATCCCCTCCCCCCAGCCAGATCCCCTTCCCATGCTCCTCCCCTCCTGCCGCAGAGACCCCCCCCAGCCAGTGCCCCTCAGACCCCCTCCCGCTCGTCGCCTCCCCCCACAGAGACCCCCCAGCCAGGGGCCCCTCCCCCACTGCTCATCCCCTTCCCCAGCAGAGACCTCCCAGTCAGTGCCTCTCAGACCTTCCGGTCATCCCCTCCCCCAGCAGAGACCCCCCCAGCCAGCTTCCCTTCCCCCGCTCATCCCCTCCCTCCGAGACCCCCCATCAAGCGCCCTTGCCCCGCTCATCCCCTCCTGCTGCAGACAACCCCCCAGCCAGTGCCCCTCAGACCCCCCTGCTCATCCTCACTCCCCACAGAGACCGTCCCCACCAGTGCTCCTCAGACCCCACCCCCAATCCCCTCCCCAAGCAGAGACACCCCCCCCAGCCAGCGCCCCTCAGACCTCCCGCTCATATCTGCTCCTTGCAGAGACCCCCCCAGCCAGCGCCCCTCTCCATGCAGAGACCCCCCCCAGCTGGGGGGCCTCCCCCCGCTCATCCCCTCCCCCCGCAGAGACCCCCCAACCAGCGCCTCTCAGACCCCCCCAGACAGTGCCTCTCTCCCCCCCAGAGACCTCCCCCAGCCAGTGCCCCTCACACACCTCCAACCAGTGCTCCTCCCCCCACAGAAACCCCCCAGCCAGCACCCCTCAGAACCCCCCTGCTCATCTCCTCCCCCTGCAGAGCCCCCCCAGACAGTGCCCCTCAGACCCCCCCAACCAGTGCTCCTCCCCCCACAGAAACCCCCCAGCCAGCACCCCTCAGAAGCTCCCGCTCATCCTCTCCCCCCACAGAAACCCCCCCAGCCAGCGCCCCTCAGACCTCCCGCAGCCAGTGCCCCTCTCCATGCAGAGACCCCCCCCAGTTGGGGGCCCTTCCCCACTGCTGATCCCCTCCCCCCGCAGAGCCCCCCCCATCCAGCACCTCAGACCCCCCCTGCTCATCCCCTCCCCCCACAGAAACCCTCCCAGCCAGCGCCTCTCAGACCCCCCAGACAGTGCCCCTCTCCCCGGCAGAGACCTCCCCCAACCAGCGCCCCTCAGACCCCCCCAACCAGTGCTCCTCCACCCACAGAAACCCCCCAGCCAGCACCCCTCAGAACCCCCCCACTCATCCCCTACCCCCGCAGAGACCCCCCCCCGCATCTAACCGGGCCCTGGAAAGCTTGGGGGAGCCCCTTGTGCCCGTGGCTGCTGTTGCCCGAGGACTCTGCTGGCACTGGGGCCCGGCCCAACTCCCCACCCAGGCAGCTCTTACAGGCTGTGAGCAGTCGAAGGACAGCAGCTGGAAGCTGAGGAGCAGTCACAGCCCCAAGCAGCAGGACGACAAGACGGGGCAGCGCTGCGGCTGCCCGCCCCATGGTACCAGCCAGCGCAGCACCCGCCTTCCCACATGCTCAGGGTTTAGCTGATCGCCATATTTGGGGTCGGGAAGGAATTTTCCTCCAGGGCGGATTGGCAGGTGCCCTGGAGGTTTTTCGCCTTCCCCTGCGGCGTGGGGCACGGGTCGCTTGCTGGTGGTGTCTCTGCAGCTTGAGGTCTTCAAACCATTTTTGAGGATTTCAATAACTCGGTCCTGGGATAGGAGTTGTATAAAATTGGATGGGTGGGGTTCTGTGGCCTGCCTTGTGCAGGAGGTCAGACTAGATGATCAGATTGGTCCCTTCTGACCTATGAGTCTATGAGTCTATGAGTCTATAATTAAAACTGTAGGTGGAAATGCATCAACACAGCTTAGCTCCAGTGTATTTAAATGTGAATGAAAAGTTTCTAAATTAAATACATGGCAGGATGGTAAACGGGGATATTAACCAGAAGTGCCTCTACCCAGTCCTGTTCACTTCTTGTCCCAACCCCCCATGAGTTCTGGCCTCTTGGTCAACTCAGCTCCCGGTCCCACATCAGCTGTGCCCTCTCCCAGCCTAACTCGTTTCTACTGCGGTTCTTCATCTCCCTCGTCCAGGCAGGGATTGGAGCTGCAGTCCCTAAGACACCTGTGTTAATCACTGTCTCACATACTGGGGCTATTTAGATTTCAGGGAACGATTATCATAGTTACTGACTCTGGGAGGTGGGAGAGAGGAGAGGCTGAGCGTGAGTTTGCCCCTCAGACTCTGTAGGGCCGTTTTCAACCCTGTAGCCTGCACCCTGACCCACGGCTCTCTGCTCATGTGTCAGTGTCACCTTCTGATCAGAATGCCACTGCCCTCAGCGGAGCTCCCAGATAGGAGCTACGTCACAATGGGGTTACAGTACTGAGAGTAAAATACACCACAGGAAGGGTGGAATTATCCTCAAAGGATGCATTACAGTCCAGGAAGTGAAAGAATTCAAGCACAAGCGACCAGGGAGCTTAGTGAACAGGAGCTGCTAATAGGGAGTTTTGCAAGGGAGTTCTCCAGGTGAAGGAGGAGCACATACAGCATCTGTGGGGTAAGTGACTGTCTGCAGTGTTTGTGTTTGTATTTGGGGGTTACTTGCTGTGTGCTGAGCTTGTGTTTGTCAGTCTGTTTGGTTTGTTTGTTTGAAGGACCGTGTGCTGTAGCTGGCAGTTGGAGGTGGAGCTACTAGGAAGGTTTGAAAGCTAGAAGCCTCTGGTAATTGGCTGAGCCTTAACCAGTGGGCGGGGCATTCACTCAGGCCAGGGCTTTATAAAGCTGCGCACAAGCGACCAGGGAGCATAGTGAACAGGAGCTGCTAACAGGGAGTTTTGCAAGGGAATTTGGAAGGGGAGTAGGAAGGGAGGGGGGTCCCTTGTCGGTCTCATCTGTGACCCATTGGTCCCCTGAACCTATAAACTGAGCCACATCCAAAACCTTTCTGTTTACAGCAGAGCAGAGCGGACAGGGAGCTGTAGACGGGAATATGAGAGAGTTTGACAGAGAGAGGCTTACAATGGTGAGGAGGACATGCAACATCTGTGCCAGCACTGCTTCTGTCTTCTCCACCTGCGCCTGTAGCCAGACAGAGCACCAAAGCATGGATGCTTTTACCCAGATTCTGGTGTGAGCTTGCAAAGACTGTAATTTGCAATTTCCACTTACTGATATCCAGACTGGGGGTGGCATCCAATGTGAAAGGTGCCTACTGGTAGAATCTCTCAGGCAGCAGGTGGGAGAGCTACAGGAGATGGTGGCTAGGCTGAGGAACATCCATATCCATGAGCAATTCCTGGACAGTATCCATGTGGAGACAGCTGACGTAGCTGTCCCAGTTGACAGGACTACTGACACACCAGTGGAGGAGGAGATGCCTCAGGGTGGACACAGCCAGCTGGTTACTTCTAGCAGCAGGCAGTGCTCCACCGCTGCTGCAAACCCTCCTGCTGTGGTAAAAGATAACCGTTATGCTCTTCTTGATACAAGAGAGAAGGAATCACCCCCAACAGTTAAGGAGGTGAAGCCTCGTACCCCTAAGGCTGGGAGGTCTGCTGCCACCACTGATAAAAAACGTAGGGTAGTGGTGGTTGGAGACTCTCTGCTGAGGGGGACGGAGACACCCATCTGTCACCCTGACCCTTCATCCCGGGAGGTATGCTGCCTGCCAGGGGCCCGTATCCGAGATGTTATGGAGGCATTGTCGAGGATTATCCAGCCTTCTGACTACTACCCCATGCTACTCATCCATGTGGGCACAAATGATACTGCAAGGTGTGACACTGAGCAGATGAAGAGTGACTACAGGGCTCTGGGAGTACGGGTTAAGGAGTTTGGCTCGCAGGTTATATTCTTTTCGATTCTTCCTGTTGCAGGTAGGGGTCCGGGCAGAGACAGATGCATCGTGGAGGTGAATGCTTGGCTGCGAAGATGGTGTCGCAAGGAGGGCTTTGGCTTCCTCGACCATGGGATGCTATTCGAGGAAGGACTGCTAGGAACAGATGGCGTTCACCTTTCAAAGAGGGGAAAGGCCTTATTTGCGCACAGACTGGCTAACCTAGTAAGGAGGGCTTTAAACTAGGTTCGACGGGGACAGGTGAGCAAAGCCCACAGGTAAGTGGGGAACAAGACCTGGGAGATGGGTTGGAAACAGGAGGGAGCACGAGCTATAATGGCAGAGAGGAAGGAGGGTCAGGGCAAAGCTGGGAGGCAAGATCAAACCAGTATCTTAGATACCTATATACAAATGCAAGAAGTATGGGTAGTAAGCAGGAAGAACTGGAAGCGCTAATAAATAAATACAACTATGACATTATTGGCATTACTGAAACTTGGTGGGATAATATACACGACTGGAATGTTGGTGTGGATGGGTATAGTTTGCTCAGGAAGGATAGACAGGGGAAAAAGGGAGGAGGTGTTGCCTTATATATTAAAAATGTACACACTTGGACTGAGGTGGAGATGGACATAGGAAGTGTGGAGAGTCTCTGGGTTAGGCTAAAAGGGGTAAAAACACAGGTGCTATCGTGCTGTGAGTCTACTACAGGCCACCTAATTAGGTGGGAGAGGTGGATGAGGCTTTTTTCAAACAACTAACAAAATCATCCAAAGCCCAAGATTTGGTGGTGATGGGGGACTTCAACTACCCAGATATATGTTGGGAAAATAACACCGCGGGGCACAGACTATCCAATAAGTTCCTGGACTGCATTGCAGACAACTTTTTATTTCAGAAAGTTGAAAAAGCTACTAGGGGGGAAGCTGTTCTAGACTTGATTTTAACAAATAGGGAGGAACTTGTTGAGAATTTGAAAGTAGAAGGAATCTTGGGTGAAAGTGATCATGAAATCATAGAGTTTGCAATTCTAAGGAAGGGTAGAAGGGATTACAGCAGAATAGAGACAATGGATTTCAGGAAGGCGGATTTTGGTAAGCTCAGAGAGCTGATAGGTAAGGTCCCATGGGAATTAAGACTGAGGGGAAAAACAACTGAGGAAAGCTGGCAGTTTTTCAAAGGGACACTATTAAGGGCCCAAAAGCAAGTTATTCCGATGGTTAGGAAAGATAGAAAATGTGGCAAAAGACCACCTTGGCTTACCCTTGAGATCTTGCGTGACCTACAAAATAAAAAGGCGTCATATAAAAAATGGAAACTAGGTCAGATCACGAAGGATGAATATAGGCAAATAACACAGGAATGCAGAGGCAATATTAGAAAAGCAAAGGCACAAAATGAGCTCAAACTAGCTCTGGGAATAAAGTTTTAAAGTCTTCTTGTTTCCCAATACATTAGAAGCAAGAGGAAGACCAAGGACAGGGTAGGCCCACTGCTCAATGAGGAGGGGGAAACAGTAACGAGAGACTTGGAAATGGCAGAGATGCTTAATGACTTCTTTGTTTCAGTCTTCACTGAGAAGTCTGAAGGAATGTCTAGTATAGTGAATGCTTACGGGAAGAGGGTAGGTTTAGAAGAGAAAATAAAAAAAGAGCAAGTAAAAAATCACTTAGAAAAGTTAGATGCCTGCAAGTCACCAGGGCCTGATGAAATGCATCCTAGAATACTCAAGGAGTTAATAGAGGAGGTATCTGAGCCTCTAGCTATTATCTTTGGGAAATCATGGGAGACGGGGGAGATTCCAGAAGACTGGAAGGGGGCAAATACAGTGTCCATCTATAAAAAGGGAAATAAAAACAACCCAGGAAACTACAGACCAGTTAGTTTAACTTTTGTGCCAGGGAAGATAATGGAGCAGGTAATCAAAGAAATCATCTGCAAACACTTGGAAGGAGGTAAGGTGATAGGGAATATCCAGCATGGATTTTTAAAGAACAAATCGTGTCAAACTAATCTGATAGCATTCTTTGATAGGATAACGAGCCTTATGGATAAAGGAGAAGCGGTGGATGTGATATACCTAGACTTTAGTAAGGCATTTGATACAGTCTCGCATGATATTCTTATAAACTAGGAAAGTACAATTTAGATGGGGCTACTATAAGGTGGGTGCATAACTGGCTGGATAACCGTACTCAGAGAGTAGTTGTTAATGGCTCCCAATCCTGCTGGAAAGGTATAACAAGTGGGGTTCCGCAGGGGTCTGTTTTGGGACCGATTCTGTTCAATATCTTCATCAACGATTTAGATGTTGGCATAGAAAGTACGCTTATTAAGTTTGTGGACAATACCAAACTGACAGGGATTGCAACTGCTTTGGAGGACAGGGTCAAAATGATCTGGACAAATTGGAGAAATGGTCTGAGGTAAACAGGATGAAGTTTAATAAAGATAAATGCAAAGTGCTCCACTTAGGAAGGAACAATCAGTTTCACACATACAGAATGGGAAGAGACTGTCTAGGAAGGAGAATGGCAGAAAGAGATGTAGGGGTCATAGTAGACCACAAGCTTAATATGAGTGAACAGTGTGATACTGTTGCAAAAAAATCAAACATGATTCTGGGATGCATTAACAGATGTGTTGTAAACAAGACACGAGAAGTCATTCTTCCGCTTTACTCTGCGCTGGTTAGGCCTCAACTGGAGTATTGTGTCCAGTTCTGGGCACCGCATTTCAAGAAAAATGTGGAGAGATTGGAGAGGGTCCAGAGAAGAGCAACAAGAATGATTAGAGGTCTTGAGAACATGACCTATGAAGGAAGGCTGAAGGAATTGGGTTTGTTTAGTTTGGAAAAAAGAAGACTGAGAGGGAACATGATAGCAGTTTTCAGGTATCTAAAAGGGTGTCATCAGGAGGAGGGAGAAAACTTGTTCACCTTAGCCTCCAATGCTAGAAGAAGAAGCAATGGGCTTAAACTGCAGCAAGGGAGATTTTGGTTGGACATTAGGAAAAAGTTCCTACCTGTCAGGGTAGTTAAACACTGGAATAGATTGCCTAGGGAAGTTGTGGAATCTCCATCTCTGGAGATATTTAAGAGTAGGTTAGATAAATGTCTACCCAGGATGGTCTAGACAGTATTTGGTCCTGCCATGAGGGCAGGGGATTGGACTCGATGACCTCTCAAGGTCCCTTCCAGTCCTAGAGTCTATGAGTCCATGAGTCTATTTAGTTACTTTAAAGTACGCTTGAAAGGATTGGCTTTTTATTAATAAATTGCAGTGAATGTTGATTTCACTGTATGTATATATACACACACACAGAGATGAAAACCTATTTCTGTTGGTAAAATACAGAAATGCTTCTGGAGAAAGTCGACTTTGATTTAAGGATATTTACACTGTATATTTTGCATGTGATATTGACAATTTGTGTTTGAACAGTTATAAAAATTTGGCTTTAGGAATCTCATTTACTGTCATTAAATAATTGTTGTCTGACCACCCCCATAACTTTCCACAGCTCTAAACACTGAAACTGTAAACAATGAAAAAAAGACTTAAAATAAATATACCCTCTGTTGAAATTTAAAAAAAGAAATCAACAAAATGAATATTGCCAAACCCACTTAACAGCAATCGCAATATGCCAGGGGATGGAAGTTCACAGCTAAGGCCCCCAGTCTTAACTCTGCCCTGTGGTGGCATCATGCAATCGCCATAGGGCTATGAAGAAGGCATTTTAGTGTACAAAGTCTCAGATTAGATTATACCAATTTGTAAAGACACATGAGCTCTCTCCCTCAGGTTGTGACCTGCACAGGGTTGTTTCTTTGACTGATAATTCCCAGAAGTCAATAGATAAATACAGGTGAGTCTCATCTTACGCTGGGGTTACGTTCTGCTGTCAGCGCGTAAAGCCAAAATTGCGTATAATGAAAATTACATTGACTGTAATGGTGGGTGCAATCGCCTGCACTAAGGGACAGTATTTAAATTGTTATTTTTCTCTCTATTTTTGCCGACTGTGCAAAGGTGAGTTTGTGCACGTTAAATGTGCTTAAGATTAGACTCACCTGTAACAGTCTATCAGTTATGAAGTGGCCATTTTGGATGTCTGAGGCATGTCTGTTATTTTGCGCTAGAGGCCAGGTCCTTGGAGAGACGGAGTCTTGGTTTCATTTTAACTTGTCCATGCTCAGAAGCTTCCGGCGTTTGGTTCAAAGTATTTCCATGTTTCCCTGACCTGTTCTTAAAAGTGCTGCTATAGAAAGTGGGGAGAGGCAGGAACTCACGGCAGGATTAGTAGCTGAGTCCCATAGATATTTATAGCTCATGGGAAGGAGGACGGGGATTGGTGGGTGTCTGGGGATTTAATAATAAACACACAAATATCATCGTTCTTAATGAATTTTCATCTTCTAATTCCTGTAACCCACTAATTATCCCTGGCTGCCCATGGCAGTCTGGGGAGGGAGGACTAGTACACTCCTGGGGCCAGTGTGGAACCTAATGCATAAGCATAACACCTCTTCCCTCATCTGTGTCTGTCTTGTCTATTTAGACTGTAAATTCTTCAGGGCATGGGCCATCTACTGTTCTGGGTTTGTACTGTGCCTAGCACAACAGGGGGTCATGGTTCGTTGTCTCTTAGGCACTAGGGTCATTAATATGACTTATAATAATCATAACTCTCCTGCCACTTTGAGCGAAGGAAGCCGGCCTTGGGATGTTACATCTTAAAAATGAGCTGGGGTCAAAACCATGGAATATTCCTTGTGACAAGAATCTCACAAATTCTAAAGGACCTTCCTTGTTTTCTTTGCCTTTCCAGGATTTCCAATTTCCAAACCTGATGTGATCTCGCAGCTGGAATGAGGGGAACAGCCGTTGGTCTCAGACCTCTATGGCTCTGAAAAATAGTGCTCCCGAGAACTGTCTGCACAAGTGAGGAATTGGCTAAACCATCTCAAACTGTCCACAAATACAAGAAAGCTTTGGGATGCCCTATAAAGACTATCCAAGTTGTGAGCTCTCCAAGTTCAGGATTGTTCCCTGCAGATGTGCAATCATTAGGCAGATGTCATTCATGACTTCCCACCTGTCCTGACTGACGGTTGGCAGCAGGTCCCTCCCCAATCTCACTTTCCCCTGAGAGTTCTGGTGAGATGCACACCCAGAACTGATCCCTTCCTCTTTCTCTCCTCTGGGGAAGGGTCTGGGGAATATCAGCTCCTGATGGGTTTGATCTCTCCTGCACATATTTTGGTTCATCCTTTTTCCATTCCTCTCTCTGAGATTTCTTTTCTCTCTGGTGCAGGGAACGAGGAGACACCCCAGCAGGAAAATGCTGAACAAGTAGAACCACGTGGGATGTTATCAGGAAGTGCGAAAGGGAATGTTTCCAGGAGTTCTGCACTCCCAGAAAAAGCAAAAGCCTATGAAACTAAGCACAGGCCATAGGAAAACTTCAGTAGCCACTCAGACCTTATTACATGTGACAGCATGAACTTGAAAGAGACACGCTATACATGCCATGTGTGGGAAAAGCTTCAGTGAGAGCTCAGACCTTCTCACACATCAGAGAATCCACAGAGGAGAGACACCCTACATGTCCTCTGAGTGTGAGAACAGCTTCAATCGGAGCTGATACCTTATCAGACATAGGAGCATCCACGCAGGAGAGAGACCTTACATATGTTCTGAGTGCAGGAAAAGCTTCAGTCGGAGTTCAAGCCTTCTTAGATATCAGAGGACCCACACAGGAGAAAAACGCAACACATGCTCCGAGTGTGGGAAAGGCTTCAATTATAACTCAACCCTCATCACACATCAGAGAATCCACACAGGAGAGAGACACTACATGCGCTCTGAGTGCGGGAAAAGCTTCAATAAGAGCTCAAATCTTATCATACATAGGAGAATCCACACAGGTGAAAAACCTTATGGATGCTCTGAGTGTGGGAAATGCTCCATTCATTGTTCAGCCCTCATCTCACATCAGAGAATCCACACAGGAGAGACATCCTACATGTGCTCTGTGTGTGGGAACAGCTTCAATTGGAACTCAAACCTTATCAAATGTCAGAGAATCCACACAAGCCAGATGCCCTTCACATGCTCTGAGTGTGAAAAATACTTGAGTTATAGCTCAGCCCATACCACACATCAGAGAATTCACACAGGTGACAAACCCTACGGATGCTCTGAGTGTGGGAAATGCTCCACTCATCATTCAGCCCTCATCTCACATCAGCGCTCTACCCTGATTCTTCTGAATGCTTCCCCAGAGGGGCGTGTTCTTCTTTCACTCATGACTGCTGTTCTGTTCCAGCTAGAGTGGCTCTCAACACTCAATTGAAGTGGACAAAAAAAGCAGGCTAGTAGCAGAGTCTGTGTGAGGGAAGATCTCAGCGTTTTAAGGGCCTAAGTGGCTCCTACAATGTCAGTTGATTGCCTCAAGTGTTCTTCTCAAGTGGGTTCGGAAAAGCAGCAGGAAATAGGAAGCTCCCTGAGAAGCTGGTGTGAATCAGACCAGGCTCCTGGGGGTGCCTGAGATGTACATAAGAGGCTCCTACTTCTCTCTCTCCCTGCAACTCCTGCTGCTTTCTGTTATTCCCTCTCACCTTTTCTCCTGCCAGCCTCTTATGTCTCTTGTGCCCTCCTTCCTCCAGCACAGCACTCCACCCTCTCTGTGCATCTCAAGCAGAGAGAATACATATGCACCAGCACCAGACGCAATTTTCTACACTCAGTCCTAGTGGCGCCCCTGCACAGTCTGGCACCTGAGGCGGCCACCTCTGTTCACCTCATAGTGAGGCCAGCCCTGTCCTGTGGACACAGAGAACCTAACTCCCATTGAGGTCAGCCAGGGAGGCTGGATGTGCACATTGCAGGAAATAGACTGTCAGGGCAGCATAATCCACTGAAAAACCGCATCCTGCTAATTGCAGACCAGGCTCTCACTGTGTGGCTCTTTGTCCTGCCTCTGTTGCCTGGAGCCTGAGCAGAGCTTTCTGAGACAGCTGCTGCTGCTGCTTTTGCCAGCCATCGAAGCGTATTTCCCACCGTCGCTCTTCTGGCTGCAGATGCTCGACTGCAGCAGCTCTGCGGAGATCCCAGCGTCGCGCTTTAATGTCCATTCTCCCCGTGCTTGCATGACACTTCATGGACCATTGAGAAGCCTCAGGAAAAACATACCAGTTGTGGACACAGGCACCAGCAACCGATTCATCAAGTGAAAGTCCCCTTCGCAATCCAGGGAGCCTTAGCCTGGGCTGTCTGGAGCACACGGTTTGGCCCATGGTGACTGCAGATACTGCCCCTGCTGCACAGCTGCATGGTGATGCCTGGGACCCCTCTAGCCCATCAGCACTCGGCTCTCCCAGATTCTGCTGGGCAGCTGAGATCTGTGGGAACAGAAACCCTTTGTTAGAGACGGAAAATCTCCTCACAGGAACTCTCTGTCGATGACTGCCAGATGCTTTCCCTGGGAAACCCAAATGTGCAGCCCTTCGGGTTCCCACAGCGGAGATCTCTGCTCATTCACTGGTCACCCGTGGCTGAAGTCTCTGATGGGTAAATGTTGAGGGGGCTCTGCAGACAGTCCCTTTCTCCAGCGCCCATAATGAGAGGAGGTTTGGCCTTGGGATGTGCGGCCAGGGTCTGAGAGTCAGGGCTCCTGGGTTCTGTGACACTGGAAGGGGGTGCACTCTAGTGGGTAGAGCTGGATTGGTTGACACTGAGGCAGCGTAGCTTGTGCTGAAGGACCCTGGTTTAATCCCGCCCAATTCCTGTGGGGTCTACATGCGGCCATGACTTTACTTACCTATCAGTGAAGGTTGTTGAGTCTATTCCTGGACATGTCTTACATCAGCTGCTGGCCATCCCTGAGATGTATGTCCTTCATCCACACAAGGACATGCACATCAAGGTCAATCCAGCAACTCCCATCTGGTCTTCACCTCCTAATAGATGGCAAATCTGAGCCTGACCACAGAAAGCCAGTGTGGTATTCTTCAGGGGAATCTGCTGGAGCTCCTGCTTCACCTTACTTCCCCACACTATAAGGGTTTTCTAAAGATACCACTATTCTCGGATTAACAAAGCAGCCAAGTGGTGGTCACGGTGGGTGGATTTACAGAGCAGACTAGTTTGAAGGGAAGAACAGATGTCTTCCCTGCTCTACGGAGATTCCCATAGGAAAAAGTATCTGATGGTGAGGGTGGGGGCAATGGAAGCCTTGTTTCGGACCCATCATGCATATTCCCAAAAGAGAGTGCGCTGGACGGTGGCAAGTTGTACAGCAGGATACCTACCCATCGAGTACTGCACTCTGCATCAGTACACTTACCAGGAGTGCTTATGCACACAACCGACACAAGGAGCCAAGTGTGCATGCACACAAGCATGTAGTAATTGCAGCAGCTGTGTGCCAATAGGACTTGAGTCAACATACATTTGAGCTGTAGGCATGACCTTAAGCTTACCAGAACCCCAGTTAGCAGATGCTGTAGGTTCTTTGATTGTTTTTAAATAGGATTTCTCTCTCATGTTTTTTATCTGAAGAATAATGTATGCTTGCTTCTAAAGACCCGTGTAGTCACATATGTGTGGCAACTTTTCTGGTATCAGCCTCTCAAGAGGAAGCAAGTAAGTCTGTTTAAGCAGACTGTCTTGGCTAGGGAATACACAATGAAGGCAGGAAACTGTACAACCTGGAAATACCCCAGTCAGAAGGGTAAGAGACACGCATCTCCACCTGAGAGAGGAACAGCTGGGCAACTGGAAGCCTGAAGGCAGGCACTCTTGCTGAGATGCAGGTGCAGTCACCCTGAACTGTGACAGAAAAGTGAAGAGAGAACTCCTGTACTGAGCAGTCTAGGAAGATGGGAGAGTCATCTTTGCTTACTTTTAATTTACAGTTTGGGTGATGGAGTGAGAAAGACCAAAGTGAGGAGATTTTATCGATTTTACCAATGGTTTTTACTGGGAGTACTTTTAATAATTTAATTATAGATGAGAATGAGTCAAATTTTAAGTATTTGAATGAATTTGAGGACCCATATATTGGAGATTCGGCCTTTTAAAATTGTGCACTACAAAATGATTTTAATTATGTTAGGTCGAGTAGGGATGAAGTTGTAAAAAGTAAGGATAATGTGGATATTAGTAAAAGAAATGTCGGGGTGTATTATTTAGAATACCCCGTGGATAAATTTAATTGTCCCATTTGTCCTCAAATTTTGGCGTCCTTTGGAAAATGGGCCACACATATTAATGTGGCTCATCAAAGTAAGGCCATTAGGGTAATATGTAGCAAATGTGGAAAATCTTCTCAGTTCCACAATATAGCTTGCCACTACCCCAAGTGCGTGCCCAGGGAGGTAGATACCCCGAGGAAAAGCCATGCCTGTTCCATCTGTGGGCTTGCTTTCCATACTCAATCGGGCCTTAGCCAGCACTGTAGACATCAACACCCTAATGAGCAGAATGAACAAAGAAAAGAGAGGTTAGGTGTTAAAAAGAAGGTAAAAGAGGGAGTAACTCCTATAAAGGTGTGGACAGAAGCAGAGATTAAACAATTGGTAGAACTGGAGAGGAAATATGAAGGGAAAAGGAATATTAATAAATGCATTGAGCTTGAATTGAAAACTAAAACTAATAAAATTTCAGATAAATGATGGGAATTGGCTAAGAAGCGGTTAGTTGTAGATAGGGAGTTAAGTGAGGAGTTAGAGGTAGGAGGTTTGTTGGAAGGTATTTTAGAATTTCCTCCACCAAGGGAAAGAATTTTACCCTTGAAAGAGCATCCAGAGTTGGATCAGATAGGTCGGATTTGTAAACAAGGAAAGCAAAATAGAGAAGGGAAGGAGATAAGGAGTAGTTTGGATGAGATTGAAGCATTGTTAAAGGAGGATTCGACCAAAGGTCTTGGTTGGGCTAAATTGGAGAGAGTTTGTTTTGCTTTGGTAGAGAGAGAAGGTAAGATTGAGGAAGGACAGGTTGAGTTGAGAAGTAATGTGGGAAGAAAGGTTGAAAAGGGGAGGAAGCAACAATCGAATGCTCTTAGGAGATATGCTACTAAGAAGGCAAGATATAAATTTTATCAATTGTTGTTTGAGAAAGATAGGAAACGATTGGCTAGAATTGTATTAGGGGAGCCAGATAAGGTTATTTGTGGAATTCCCATGGAGGATATTGGGAGGTATTATAGGGATATGTTGAGTGAAGTGGGGCATGGGAGTATGGTAGGATGGCCTTCATCTGCGGAGATTGTGGATAATGATTTATTATTGAGTCCGATCTCCGTAGATGAAGTGAGGAGTGTATTAAAGGAATTTAAAAAGGATAGTGCCCCCAGCCCAGATAAGGTTAGGGTTAGTGATCTCTGGGATATTTTTAATTTAAACTCTCTTATATTCACTAAAATTTTTAATATGTGGTTGGTAGAGGGACAGATCCCTAGTGTGTTTAAAGAGAACAGAACTATATTAATTCCAAAAAACAAAAGATGAGGAAGAATTAAAGAAGGTAACCTCATGGAGACCTTTGACTATTGGTTCTGTGTGGGTGAGAACCTATTCGAAAATCTTAGCTAAACGATTATCGAGTGTAGTGAAAATATGTCCTAGGCAGAAAGGGTTTGTAGCGGCCTCAGGGTATGAGGAAAATATTTCGATTCTTAGCAATTTAATAAAAGGAGCAAAACGAAATGGAGATGAGATGGCGATTGTTTTTGTTGATTTGGCTCAGGCTTTCGATTCGGTAGGGCATGGCCATAAAGTGGCTGGATTGAAAAGGTTCGGAATCCATCAGCATTTTATTGAAATCATTAGGGATCTCTATGAGGATTGTTTTACATGGGTGTGGGCGGGTGATAATTGTACAGAGTCTATTTTAATTAAAAGGGGAGTTAAACAAGGGGATCCTCTGTCCCCTATTTTATTTAATATAGCCTTGGATCCGCTTTTAACAAAATTAGAGAGGGATGTGGATTTTATGTCCAAGGCAATATGGTCACATCATTGGCTTTTGCGGATGATATGGCTGTATTAAGTAGTTCTTATGTTGGGATGCAGAGGAATTTGGGGATTTTAGAGAAATTTTGTAATAGTACTAACCTTCGGATTAATGTGAATATTTTCCACATTAATCCGAAGGTTAGTACTATTACAAAATTTCCACATTTTAACTAAATATAAAACCTATGTGCTTAATCCTAAGGAGAATTGGACGTTAGGGCAGGAGAAGATAGAGTATGTTCAACCAGGGCAGTTTGAAAAAATATCTGGGTGCTAGGATTGATCCATGGATTGGAGTAGGAGGATCAGGGTTGAAAGAGAAGTTGGAAGAATGGAGTGATAGATTGATGGAGGCCCCATTGAAACCTGGTCAGAAATTAACGCTTTTACAAACATATATTTTACCAAAATTATTTTATAACGTGCTTTAAATGGAGCCCTCTTTTAATCTATTAGAAGATTTAGATCTTTTAATTAGAAAGAAAGTTAAGGAGATTTTACATTTGCCGCAGTGTACAACAGATGGTTTGTTTTATTCTAGAAGTAGAGATGGAGGATTAGCTTTGACTAGGTTTAGCATACAGGTTCCTAATATGTTGCTCCGTAAATGGAGGCGGCATGTTGTATCAAAGGATAGTTGGATTAATTTATCGTATTTGTATACAGGGGAAAATTTGATTGATAAGATAATGGAACTTGGTGCTGTTACCTCTCCATCCTAGGAAATGGAGAGAGGAAGAATTTTTACGGTGGTCAAAGATGAGATGTCAGGGGATAGGAATTAAGTATTTTAAGGATGATAGGATTAGTAATTCAATTTTTAGAAGGTCTGATAAGATTAAGCCTGCAGTATACATTGCGGCCTTGCAACTTCAGGCCAATGTTTATCCGATTAGAGAAACCTTGTCAAGAGGTAGAATTGGATTTAATGCATTATGTAGATGGTGTGGAAAAGTTAAGGAAACTGTTCCACATATTAGTGGTCAATGTTATAAAACTAAGGAGATGAGGATAAAAAGACATAATTGGGTAGTGTCAGCTTTATTGGATAAGGTTGGCAAATTAGGTTGGAAGGTGATGGTTGAACCGCACCTGAGGAATAATAAGGGAGAGTTGCGAAAGCCGCATATTGTTTTTGCTAAAGGAGATATCTCTGTGGTGGTCGATGTTACAGTGAGGTGGGAGGATAACGTAGGGAGTTTGGAGCAGGCCCACAAGGAAAAGGTGACTTATTATCTCAAATTGGAGGATAAGATTAAGAACCTAACGGGAGGTAAAAATGTCTACTTTTTGGGGTTTGTGATTGGGGCACATGGCAAGTGGAGTGAGAGAAATGATGATTTAATGAAAATTTTAGGTGTGGACAGAGGGAAAAATTTTAAAGAAAGTATTTGTAGATTGGTTTTATATTCTACTGTAGATATGATGGCTTTATTCAGTGACCGGTAAAGATCCCGGAGTGACCATTCCGTGTATCTTGCCTAATTTTAATATTAGTTATTTGTTTCCATGGTTTTAGCGCTATTTGTGCTTTAACTATCTGTCCTAATTTTAATATTTAAATAAATAAATGCGTATTTTATGGTTGATTTTAGGTCTATTTTTAAATTGTTAATTGCTATATAGCTAATTTTAATTTTTACCAGATATGGATGCGGACTGGCCGCAGAGTAACCAGGAAAGGGCAGGTAGTCACGCCTGTACATGAATAGCCAAATGGCAGAAGTGTCCTGTAGGAAGGAGGAAGTACAAGGGATTTTATCCAATATGTCTGAGAAATACATGGGCAGTAAAATGCTACCCTTCCATTTAAAAAGCAGGGCCAGATGCCTGCTCAGGGAAGTTTTATGGGTAACCCCAGCAGCTGCCAGTCAAACAAGGCTCAACTGCAACTTGAGTGAAGTTTTGGAGTGAGATTTAAGTTCTCTGCACATTGCCCAACAGAACTGTGGCAAACAGGGGCTGCATCAGTTTAAGAGAAGGAAATAACTGGAGAAACCCAAATCCCGAACTTAGGATCTTCCAGCATTATAACAGTTAAATAGTTACTGCATCACATAGGCAAGTGGATACTATTTAGGTGGCATCACTGCGGCTGGGGTTAAATGGAGAAATTGCATTCATGTAGGGGAAGCAGAAGTGGGTGGCAACTTGGGCAGCAGTGATCATAAGATGGTTGAGTTCAGAATCCTGAGGAAAAGGAAGGAAGGAAAGCAGCAGAATACGGACCATGGACTTCAGAAAAGCAGATTTTGACTCCCTCAGGGAACCTATGGGCAGGATCACCTAGAGGGCTAATATGAGAGGCAAAGGAGTCCAGGAGAGCTGGCTGTATTTTAAAGAAGCCTTATTGAGGTTGCAGGAACAAACCATCCTGATGTGCAGAAAGAATAGCAAATATGGCAGGTGACCAGCTTGGCTTAACAGAGAAAACTTCAGTAAGCTTAACACAAAACGGAAGCTTACATGAAGTGGAAACCTGGACAGATGACTTGAGAGTAGTATAAAAATATTGCTCGAGCATGCAGGGATGTAATCAGAAAGGGCAAAGCCCAATTGGAGTTGCAGCTAGCAAGGGATGTGAAGGGTAACAAGAAGGGTTTCTACAGGTATGTTAACAACAAGAAGGTCGGGGAAAGTGCGGGCCCCTTACTGAATGGGGGAGGCAACCTAGTGACTGATGATGTAGAAAAAGCTGAAGTACTCAATACTTTTTTTGCCTCTGTCTTCACAGACAAGGTCAGGTCCTAGACTGCTGCATTGGGCAGCACAGTATGCGGAGGAGGTGAGCAGCCCTCAGTGTTGAAAAAACAGGTTAAGGAGTATTTAGAAAAACTGGACATGCCACAGTATTCTTGCCAGCAAGTTAAAGAAGTATGTATTGGATGAATGGACTATAAGGTGGATAGAAAGCTGGCTAGATCGGGCTCAATCGGTAGCTAGCCATGTCTAGTTGGCAGCTGGCAGCAAGCAGAGGGCCCTGGGGCCGTTTTTGTTCAACATCTTTAATAGTGATCTGGATGATGGGATGGATTGCACCCTCTGCAAGTTCGCAGATAACACTAAGATGGGAGGAGAGGTAGATACGCTGGAGGGTAGGGATAGAGTCCTGAGTGACTTAGACAAATTAAAGGATTGGGCTAAAAGAAATCTGAGGAGGTTCAACAAGGACAAGTGCAAAGTGCTGCACTTAGCACAGAATCATCCCATGCACTTCTACAAGTTGGGGAGTGACAGCAGCAGTTCTGCAGAAAAGGACCTGGGGATTACAGTGGATGAGAAGCTGGATACAAGTCAGCAGTGGGCCCTTGTTGCCAAGAAGGCTAACAGCATATTGGGCTGCATTAGTAGGATCATTGCCAGCAGATCGAGGGAAATGATTGTTTCCTTCTATTTGGCACTGGTGAGGCACATACGGAGTACTGCATCCAGTTTTGGGCTTCCCACTACAGAAAGGATGTGGACAAACTGGGGAGGGTCCAGTGGAAGGCAAAGAAAATGATTAGGGAGCTGGGGACATGATTTATGAGGAGAGGCTGAGGGAACAGGGCTTATTTAGTGTGCAAAAGAGAAGAATGAGGGGGGCTGCTATCAAATCCTTCAGTTACCTGAAGGGAGGATTCCAAAGAGTATGGAGCTTGGCTGTTCTCAGTGGTGGCAGATGACAGAACAAGGAGCAATGGGGTCTCAAGTTGCAGTGGGGGAGGTCTACGTTGGATATTAAGAGAAACTATTTCACTAGGAGGGTGGTGAAGCACTGGAATGGGTTACTTAGGGAGGTGATGAAATCTCCATTATTAGAGGTTTTTAAGGCCTGGCTTAACAAAGTCCTGGCTGGGATGATTTAGTTGAGGTTGATTCTGCTTTGAGCAGGGGATTGGACTAGATGACCTCCTGATGTCTCTTCCAACCCTAATCTTCTATACTCCCATGGAGGGAAGTACACCCACCTAACTGAACCACCCTTTAGATTGGCGTGGTGCCTCTTCAAGCTTCTTATGATCAGATCTGAGGATACTGCATTGTCCCATCTTCTCTGTCCTGTGTGCACCGCGCTGGAGTACCAGGAGTGCAAATGTTCCTGGCCCTTCTGCAGGGAGATTCAAGAGAAGGCCGTTGCTTACCTATGCAAGGATGAAGTACATTCCAGCTTCCCATAGCTACAATTTTTTAAAATACCAAAAAGAAGACATGATGTCTGCACATTTTTTAAAACTATATATTAAAAGTGAACCACTGTTACTTAAAAGAAAAGAATCCATAGAATGCAATGAACTTGATCTACCACTTCTTGATCTCAGAGTATTCCTGGCTTATGTGTATACAGGCGAGTCTCATCTTACACAGGGGTTCCATTCCGCGGTTAGTGCGGAAAGTGAAAACCGCGTACAGTCAAAATTACATTGAGTTGAATGGTGGCCAGAATCACCCGCACTACAGGTACAATATTAAAATGGTTATTTTTCCTCTTTTTTGTTTTTGCCGACCATGGAAAGCTGAAATTGTGCATGTTTAATGTGCATGAGATGTGACAGACCTGTAGTCCCTTTTTGAAAGTAACAAAACTGCTCAGATGATTAGTAGTATCAGAGGGGTGAGCCATGTTAGTCTGGATCTGTAAAAGCAACAAGGGGTCCTGCTGCACATCTGTTAGTCTACAAGGTACCACAGGACTCTTTGTTGCTTTTGCAGATGATTAATGTCCACCAGAGGCATTTGCAGATTGGCAAAGAACATAAAGCCCATTCTCAAATTAAAAGATTGCTGCTTCTGAGCAACCAGGCAAAATATTCAGGATTTATAAATGTGCATTAAGTTATTTAACATTTTGTAATGATCATAGAGACGTTTTGCGTAGCAGGTAAAAAGTGAAAACATTAAAAAAAAATGTAAGTAGCACAGACATTTTAAAGCATTTTGAATCCAACAGAATGTACAAAATCATATAAAGACACTGTCTGTAAACGTTCATCGCTAAAGTAATTGACATTAACACGACTGATTGTGTACTGAAAGAAAAACAGCTGTTTCCTTCTTGTGTAAGATGAGGCTACTGCAAGCTGTAATGACCATACCCAGAACTGAACTATTTCATCACTCACTTGTGCTGTTGGTGAGAGCCCATGATGGTGTGATGGACCTTTTTATCAGCATGATTTGGCTAGGACTGAACTACTTATGAATGGCAATATCTTCTTCACATATTGTGGAGATAAGTTGTAGCCAGAGAGCTCTTGGTTCTTCTGTTCCTAAAGAAGGCTAAGATATGTTGTGTGGGACGCTTGTGTGTTAGGTTAATTAAAGATGTTTACACCTACCATAGAGCTCCCTATTTTTGTGTGCATCTTATTTTCTGCCTCTACCACCACACTACAGACATTATCCTAGTGGAAAATAAAATGAGATACTTGGTTACCAAATTAATTGAAGTTGGCCAGATGTGGAAATCTGATTTTCAACTATCCAGAGAGCTCAGATGTGACAGGGCTGAAGTTCCAAAAATAATGCACTAGTTGTATTCTTCCACTAAGGCAGTTACTACAGTACTAATGAATGAGAAAATACCTATGACTAGACCTGACTGGAAGAATTTCAACAAAACGCTTTTGTTGGAATTTGCTGGTTTATCAAAAGCAAAATGTTTCACGGAACCATGTCAATTTCAGCAAAATTCCACCAGAAACCAGACAGGTTTCTGACGGAACCCCGGCAGGCAGGCAGGTTTTTGATGGAAACCTACCTGGTTTCCTGTCAGCTCACCAAGTGGGTGAGCGGATTGGGAGCTGGGAGCATGGGAGCCCTAGGGTCTCTGGCTTTGAGGAAGTTCATCATGGAGACTGCCCTGAACCTGGGACTCCCAGTAGAGCTGGAGACGAGAATGGTGATTCAGTTTCACAGAGAATTTAGAAATTTGTGGTTTTCTTTTTGAATTGGAATAAAGCCAGACTTTAAAATCTTAAAATCCTACATGAAATGGTATTATCATTCTCCACCCAGCTCTCCCTCCTATCCCGTATTGCCAAATTTTGCAATTTTCTCATGAATCTTGCAATTTTTTGTGGGGGGCGGGGGTTTGAAGCCTCATGTGATTACATGAGACTCTCAGAAATGAAGTTTCTCACCTTCCTGATTGCAGTGAAAAAAACCTGAAAATGTGATGTAACAGCACAGAAACCAATGAATAAAAGCAGCCCAAAATATATGGGATTAAAAAAAATCTCATGATTTTAGGCCAAACTCATGATTTGTTTGGGTGGGGGGGGTCTGATTTTTGACAGCTTGGGTTTGGCAATACCGCATACAAACATAATTCAGCTCAAGTGACTGATAAGTCTCCAATTTAGCACTGGATAAACAAAACGACAGCATGAAGTTAGGAACTGTTTTCTGTTCTATTCTGTGCAGTAAAACCTGTCACTGACTTACGCAAAACATAAGCCTTTAAAACTGGTTATACGAGTCAGGATTCACACAGCTCACCTACGTATAAAACAGGTTTTGACCCTAGGGTTGAGGGGAAATTCTCTCTTTAGAGAAGAAGGAAAAGGGAAATCTTAACTCCTTAGCCAGCCTACTTGCCTCAGCCACAGAATGCAGGAAGAGCCAGGGAGGAGCCTTCTATTGCCCTTACACATGAAAGGTTGACTGGATCTGCACATTTCTTTAATATTCTGTAATGTGTAGAACTGTAGCCTATAGTGATTTCATCTTAAACCTTAGTTACTATTAGTTATCACAAAACAACAGCACAATTTATAGTCTCTGCTAGTCCCCCCCTTACAGCCAGTGGTGGCTCCAGGCACCAGCGCAGCAAGCGCATGCCTGGGGCGGCAAGCCGTGGGGCTGGCCCTGCCGGTCCCTGCAAGGGTGGTAGGCAGGCTGCCTTTGGCGGCACCCCTGCGGTAGGTCCACCAGTCCCACAGATTAGGCGGCAATTTGGCACTGGGTACGCCAAAGCTGTGGACCAGACAGACCTCCCGAAGGCAAAGGCGACAAAACACCACAACAAGATTTGCTGCATTGCTCATCTCTCCCTGGTAGATTGTGTTGTACTGTGAAGTACATGACCTACTTTGTTTACTTCACTTTACCTGCTCATGTCACAATAGGATAAATGGGCTATTGTCAGAACTCTGATTCATGCTGGCCTGGCTTGCATGGTAAAGATGAAAGTGCTTCTTCAAGGCTCCCTGGCAATTCAATATGGGCCACCTGAGCAGCTCTGCAGAGCACTGCTTCAGGCCACTAGCTCAGCCCCGTTTTCTTCTTAACCCCTGGTTCATAAGGTGACAGAAATAATACTTAGTGACACTGAAAATACATGGCCTATAACTATGCTAACTGCTGTTCACGTTCTGCCCAGGGATTGATTGAATTAATGGAATGTAAAGGCCCACTCTGAACCTTTGCTGAAAACTCCACCCAATTTTTTAAAGTTCAGGTTTAACTTCTTATTTAAAAAACTATTTTATTTTACCCTCTCAGTGTCCTGGTTTCAGCCCACGTGGAAGATGATGATATTCGGGAAAGATGCAAGAAATCGGCTGTTATCACTCCTTCCCCAAGCATACCATGAATCTTATAAGGAAGCCTGCTCTCTTGATTTGTCCAGTCTAATTTCTGTAGCAAAAGAGATGGACGTAAGTTTTCATTCCAAAGTGAGAACATAAGAACAGCCAAAGGTCCATCTAGCCCAGTATCCTGTCTTCCAATAGTGGCCAGTGCCAGGTGCTTCAGAGGGAATGAACAGAGCAGGGAATCATCTAGTGATCCATCCCGTGAGGCCCATTCCCAGCTTCTGGCAAACAGGCCAGGGACGCCAACCCTGCCCATCCTGGCTAATGGCCCTTTATGGACCTGTCATCCATGAACTTATCTAGTTCTTTCTTGAACCCAGTTATAGTCTTGGCCTTCACAACATCCTCTGGCAAAGAGTTCCACAGGTTGACTGTTGTGTGAAGAAATACTTCCTTTGGTTTGTTTTAAATCTGCTGCCTATTAATTTCATTTGGTGACCCTCTAGCTCTTGTGTTATGAGAAGGAGTAAATTCCACACATTTCATGATTTTATAGACTTCTAAAATATCCTCCCCGCCTTAGTGACCTCTTTTCCAAGCTGAAAAGTCTCTGTTTTATTAACCTCTCCAGATACAGAAGCTATTCCATACCCCCATGTCAAACCCTACAGAGATTTATACAATGGGGCAGAAAGAGAAGCTGGGTGGGAGGGAGCAGAATCTAGTGTATTTAGCTGGCATAAGGACACCAGGAATCAATTAGGGTGAGGTGAGCCAGGTAAAGGGCCAACATCTCAATGGCTTAGTTGAGAGCAAAAAGGGCTAATTTCCCAAGGCTGCTCAGAAGGTTGGGGCCAAGAAAGAGGCAGAGGCAGGTGAAAAGGGTCTTGGGGAATTTTCTCCTGATTTAGTGCCCACTGCTAGCCATAAACAACACACGGCTGCCAGTGACTGGAAATCAATTCCATCCAGGCTCCCCCATTTCTCATTTCTACCTTCTTGTTCAGAGTGATACATATTGGTTCAAAGGTGGACTCCCCAGCAGTCACATTAATGGGATCACCAGTTTGAAGGATCCTTTAGAATCTCGTTTGGGCCTCAGGATGGTCCTAGGAGTGAAGACCAGACATGCACATTAGCTTAGTTCAATGCTGCCCCACCAATCAATCTTATTCAGAAAACAAACTTATGGATCCTAGTATTTTACCTGCCCTTGCTGTGAACACCAACTCTAGAGAAAGCAGCATGGGCACTAGAAGGCACGTCACAAAGCAACTGTTTCTTCAAGGTGACGAGGGATCAAAGATCAGCTTAAACAAACCTGCTCTACTAACATTAGCTTAAGAGTAACAAGGTTCATGAACTACTTCTGCTGGTGAGAGAAAAGAGCAGTTCCGTGTAGCTCAAAAGCTTGTCTCTCCACCACCAGCAGTTGGTCTAATACAAGATGTTACCTCAGTTACCCTGAGAGCCAATACAGCTACACTCCTGCATACACCTTAAGAGTAAGCAGTTGCACCGTGTAGCAATGCGGCGCCTCCCGCTAGTCTCTTTTGGGAATTAGCTCTCCAGCCATTTGAGCACCCTCTGTAGTTCTGTATCCCGCTGCCTCTTTGCCCTCCACGTCCTGCCTAGACCCGGTGCCCTGTTATCTGGAGAGCTTCCCCCTGGCAATAACCCCTCAGTCTTAGGGTCTCCCCTCACCGGGGAACCCCCACCCATTGTCCCCTCTTGCCTCAGTATACAGCTAGTGTCAGTCATTGTCTAGCCCCCACGCCCTGGGGCACACTGCAGTATCAGCCACTCAGCACTGGCAAGGTTGAGTTTGGACCTGCTGCCTTGGCCTACCCCTGGGCTGCCCTCTGCAACCCCCAGGACCTGTTGGCCTTATGCTAGGCCGCAGACTGGGGCTTTCCAGGCTGGAGATCCCCAGCTCCTCAGCCTTTCCTCAGTCCTGCTCCACTCAAGTACCCTGTCTCTAGCTCCCCGCTGCTAGGCCCTTCTCCCTCTACAAACAGACAGACTGCGGAGTTCCTGGCTCACTGCCTCTTATATAGGGCCAACTGAGGCCTGATTGGCACATGGCCCAGCTGCAGCTGCTTCCCCAATCAGCCTAGTAGCTGCTTTCCCTGCCACAGCCATCTCCCAGGGCTGTTTGAAGCCCTTCAGGGCACGAGTGCGGTGACCACCCTGCTACACATAGGAATGGGAAAAAGAGAATCATTTCTCTGAAATATTACCTCCTCTTTGCATGAAATGGTACAGTCCAACCATTTGTCAATGGCTACAGTGAATAGTTTTCGAAAAAAGTTACAAAGAATCCTGTGGCACCTTATAGACTAACAGACATTTTGGAGCATGAGCTTTCGTAGGTGAATACCCACTTCTTCAGATGCATGAGGTGGAAATTTCCAGGGGCAGGTATATATATGCTAGCAAGCAAGCTAGAGATAACGAGGTCAGTTCAACCAGGGAGGATGAGGCCCTGTTCTAGCAGTTGAGGTGTGAAAACCAGGAGAGGAGAAACTGGTTCTGTAGTTGGCAAGCCATTCAAAGTCTTTGTTCAATCCTGAGCTGATGGTGTCAAATTTGCAGATGAACTGAAGCTCAGCAGTTTCTCTTTGAAGTCTGGTCCTGAAGTCCTCGATGCCAACTCTGCCCACATATCTACACCAGCGACACCATCACAGGACCTAACCAGATCAGCCACACCATCACTGGTTCATTCACCTGCACGTCCACCAATGTAATATACGCCATCATATGCCAGCAATGCCCCTCTGCTATGTACATCGGCCAAACTGGACAGTCTCTACGGAAAAGGATAAATGGATACAAATCAGACATTAGGAATGGCAATATACAAAAACCTGTAGGAGAGCACTTCAACCTCCCTGGCTACACTATGGCAGACCTTAAGGTGGCCATCCTGCAGCAAAAAAACTTCAGGACCAGACTTCAAAGAGAAACTGCTGAGCTTCAGTTCATCTGCAAATTTGACACCATCAGCTCAGGATTGAACAAAGACTGTGAATGGCTTGCCAACTAAAGAACCAGTTTCTCCTCTCTTGGTTTTCACACTTCAACTGCTAGAACAGGGCCTCATCCTCCCTGATTGAACTGACCTCGTTATCTCTAGCTTGCTTGCTAGCATATATATACCTGCCCCTGGAAATTTCCACCTCATGCATCTGAAGAAGTGGGTACTCACCCACGAAAGCTCATGCTCCAAAACATCTGTTAGTCTATAAGGTGCCACAGGACTCTTTGCTGCTTTTACAGATCCAGACTAACACGGCTACCTCTCTGATAAAAAAAAAGTTAATACTGACATGACACATAATAAAAATATTTGCTCGTCTCTTTTAAGGCAGAGGCTAAATTTGTTAGTCTCGCTCTTATCCCTACGTACATCAGGATCCTGTGAACAGCAGCAAAGTAGGTAGTTAAAAATCAAAGCTGCTGACATTATGTACTTCCCTCCTCCCCCTTTTCACTCCCTGCCCATGATGTTCGAAATTCTTTGTATCAACTCAATCTAAAATCAGCTCATTTTGCTTTCTAGGTTACCAGGGTGGGAGGTTTGGAGCAAAGGCCTCCCAGAACCAGACTGCTAGTCAAACTCAGTTGCAAAAAAGGCAGATAAGGCTACTATTTGGAATCAGAAATGATCAGGATGGTCTGTGCGGACGTTAAAACCACCTAAGTTCCTCTTCGGATGTTTTTAAAAAGCGATGAATAAATGGAGTGTAGTACGTTTTTTGTACAGTTTGGACCAGAGGCACAAGTTCATGTCAGCTACCAGGCAGAAGGGGCTGCCATTACCTATCCTCTGAGAAGCATCTGCCAGGTTGCAGCAAGTTAGCCCAAAAGGCTGGAGACCAGTAGGAAGACTCCCACATTCATATACTTTCATCCTGCAGGCTGGCAAAGCAGATGGAGCTACTAACATGGCAAGATGCACCAGGGCGATTATACTCAGTGACATTTACAATCGTTTCTAACACAGGGATAGACCTTATGTTGCCAAGCTGGGTGCACAGGCACCATTAGTTTGTGGAGGCCCACGTTCGTCTTTCTGAATTAGATTATATGGAAGTTATCGGGTAGATGTTGGATGCATCCAGCGCCAAGGTCTGAGCGCCAAACGCAGTAGTACTCACCAGCAGATACATGTTGTTGCATCACAGTGACAGCCTGTGGTACAGCCTCACTTCTGCTTTCTGTAGCCACACTGCCTGTTTCCACATCGGCCGTGTCAGGAACGCTTTTAAGAGAAGAGAGTTCAAGGTAATAACAGTCCCGCTGCTGCTGGCCTGTACCCAGAAAGCCACAGCAGTCAGAGGCTCCTTAGCAGTGCTAGGACTGGACACCAAATTGCATACATTGTCATGCCCCTCACCTCACTGCCACTCTAGCCCCAAAAAGGGAGGCAAGTGATCATGTGACCCACTGAGCCATCTCCTGGGGTAGATGTTCATTCCCAATATTGCTGTTTTAGCACCATCACAATAACTTTCATCACCTTGCCAGGTCAAATTCAAGCTTGAGACCCCCATTACACATGCCAGCAACAGCCAGTCTCATTCACAGGTCTCAGTGTATGAAACTAGAGTTTCTCCCACATAAAGCTAATGCACAGCCCAGTTCAGAAGTAAAAGGTTTTTGTGGCACAGTTTGAAATTCTAAGTGTGAAGTACAATCAGCCACTTTCATCCTTGCAATGGAGGTTCTGAAACGGCTCAGTTTTTAAATGAGCTTTGAGCCCAGCAGTTCAGAATTACAAACTCCCTTTGATGCCAAGCAGCGGATGCCCCCACCCTTCAGATCAGCTGAGGAGCCTGCATGGGGCTTGCATATATGTCAGCATATAGATTTTACACCAGTGTATCTGTAAAATAGATTTGAGGGAGAAGGCAGTCAGCCCCCATAGGGCTTTGGGGAAATGCAAGCTTAGAATGGCTCATTGGTTCTTACTGACTTAAGTGTTTAGCACATGCAAACCCTGTCCACACTGACTCTCCCTCAAAAATCTTAGTGGAGAGCAGGAGCCTGAACAAGGTGTCACTACAGGAACCAGGAAGGAAGGGGAAATTCCCACAAAGTTCAATGCATCTCTCTACCTCCCAAATTCCATTCCTTAGCTGTGTGCATGTCTTTCATTGGTTACCCATCACTGCTCGTGGAGAAAGCTGCATGGTACCAGTGTCATCAAGATTTTTGCCTTTTTATCATCTCCCACTCATCTTCCATTCAGTCCCCTATTCCCATTCTCTGGGTAGTGCTTAGTGTTCCAAACCCATCTTCTCCCCACAGGGTCAGCAGCCCTGTACACACAGAAGCCCACCACTCAGCTTCTTTTGCATCACACCACTGCTGGGACCATCTGCAGGGGAACTTTGTGATCCTAGCCAGTTTCTCTCTGGAACAGCCGTATGCATGAGCAGAGCAGTTCAGAGAGTTACAAGTGTGTTTTATGCGTAGGAAGTACAGCTACCCTGGAGCACTTCCTACTTCTGCCGCTATCTAAAGGTTTCAGGTGGCTGGCAGACAAACCATCCAGCCAAAGTACGACTGGCCACAGCTAAATGCCCTCTGGTGCTACTGGGGTAAGTGGCTTTTGCTTCAGAAAGCCAATGCAAACCCCCGGTTCAGCTGTGTTTCATTCTGCATGTGCCAGGCAGCATCATGCCACATGGAAGTGGTCCCCTCAGTCAGAACTAGTAACCCAAGTCAGAGGCAGAGAAAGGGACCTGGATCATACCCCTGACGGGCTTTTCTTGAATCCTTGGGCTGCTTTTATCTGCACCCACTCTGCATCTTCCATCTCCCCTCCAGACTCCCCAGATTCAGACAGTTCTGGGATCTGTGCACGGGGTTTTGCAGTTGTCTCATGGCAAATCTTTGGCTACAGATGGAAATGAGATGGTTTGAGACCACCTAAGGAATGTGTCAGACTTGGGACTACTCCTGAGTCCCAGCAGCATATCACACCCAGCTCACTTGAACAGCCAAAGTACTGCAGGACCAGGGAGCTGCCAAGTCATCAGGTTGGCAGGGATTCTTAATCGTTCAAAGAAGCAGCTGGTTTAGCTTGTTATCTTGAAACAGTTTGCAGAACCTTGCACTGCTCTGTGCTACACAGCTATGGAGGGAGATATTTGGGGATGGGGCAGGGGGTATCTAGGTGTAGAAGGGGGCTGGGAGCTATTTGGGGACAGAGAGTAGAAGGGGGTGGAAGGCATTTGCAGACGGGGGACTGGGGGTGTTTGGGGTGGAGCGTAGAAGAGGGGGGTTGGGAGGCATTTTGGGGGTTGGGTAGAGGGGGTGGAGGTATTTGCGGACAGGGGGTAGAAGGGAGAGGGAGGCATTTGCAGACGGGGAATGGGGGTGTTTGGGGGTGGGGTGTAAAAGGGGGAGGTGGGAAGCATCTGGGGAGGGGGCAGGGGCTATTTGGGAGGGCGGCCTGTAAACGGGGGAGGCATTGGGGGGCGGGGCCAGATGAGGTGGTGGGAGATACGGTGTGCGTGTGTGAGAGAGAGAGTTTACAGATGGTGCAGTATAAGATGGTATAATTCTGGATTTATATTACAGCAGGTCTGCAAGGTTGGGGAGCTGGAAAATTGGCTGTTGTCTTCTCTCTTTCCTTGAGTGGCTTAGGTAAAGCACTCAGGTAGCTTAGTTGGCTGTATGGTGCCACCTGCTGTTGTGTTGGGTGATAACAGGGCCTGGAGAGGCTGGCTGAATCTCCAGCAAAGCAGCGTGAGATGGGCAAGCCCAGCTTGAGGTTTAGCGGGCACAGCAGTTCCCAGAAGCCCCCCAGACTGCACTTCGGGGTGACAACCATCATACCCTACTTTACACAAGTCTCAGCAGGTTTGTCACATCCGGTACCCTCCCTTTCTCCACCCTAGATAGTTCCTGCCTCCCACCAGCTCCAGCAGCTCCTACCCTCCTATGCATTTACTGCTCCTTTCCCTCCAAGCAGAACTCACCACCAGCTCCCTGGTAATCCCTTAACTGAGCCAGCTCCATTGAAGCCACTTCCTTCCCCCTGGGAGGATGGGTTGATCTGGGGCAAAATGTGGATGTTATCCTGTAGCCTCCAGGACAAGAAGGGCAAGGTGAGAGAATTCAGACAGGGCTTTTGTCCATTCCACAAGCTGAGGAGCAGCCAGGGATAATTAGTGGGTTACAGGAATTAGAAGGTGAAAATTCATTAAGAACGATGATAGTTGTGTATTTATTATTAAATCCCCAGACACCCACCAAACGCCGTCCTCCTTCCCATGAGCTATAAATATGTACAGGACTCAGCTACTGATCCTGCTGTGAGTTCCTGACCCTACCCACTTTCTATAGCAGCACTTTTAAGAACAAGTCAGGGAAACATGGAAATACTTTGAACCAAATGCCGGAAGCTTCTGAGCATGGACAAGTTAAAATGAAACCAAGATTCCGTCTCTCCAAGGACCTGGCCTCTAGTGCAAAATAACAGACACACCTCAGACATCCAAAATGGCCACTTATAACTGATAGACTGTTACAGGCGAGTCTCATCTTAGGCGCATTTAACATGCGCAAAGTCAGCTTTGCACAGTCGGCAAAAATAAAGAGAGAGAAAAATAACAGTTTAAATACTGTCCCTTAGTGCAGGCAATTGCGCCCACCATTACACTCAATGTAATTTTGATTATACGGGATTTTTGCTTTACGCGCTGACAGCGGAACATAATCCCAGCGTAAGATGAGACTTGCCTGTATTTATCTATTGACTTCTGGGAATTATCAATCAAAGAAACAACCCAGTGCAGGTCACACCCTGAGGGAGAGAGCTCATGTGTCTTTACAAATTGGTATATTCTAATCTGGGACTTTAAACTCTAAAATGCCTTATTCGTAGCCCTATGGCGATTCCATGGTGCCACCACAGGACAGAGTTAAGGCTGGGGGGCCTTAGCTGTGAACTTCCATCCCCTGGTATATTGCGATTGCTGTTAAGTGGGTTTGGCAATATTCATTTTGTTGATTTCTTTTTTTAAATTTCAACAGAGGGTATATTTATTTTAAGGGTTTTTTTCAATGTTTACAGTTTCAGTGTTCAGAGCTGTGGGAAGTTATAGGGGTGGTCAGACAACAATTATTTAATAACAGTAAATGAGATTCCCAAAGCCAAATTTTTATAACTGTTCAAACACAAATTGTCAATGTCACATGCAAAATATACAGTGTAAATATCCTTAAATCAAACTCGACTTTCTCCAGAAGCATTTCTGTATTTTACCAATAGAAATAGGTTTTTGCGTGTATGTGTGTGTGTGCGTGTGTGTGTGTGTACAGTGAAATCTACATTTACTGCAATTTATTAATAAAAAGCCAATCCTTTCAAGCATACTTTTAAGTAACTAAATACTTGAATTCTTTCACTTCCTGGACTGTAATGCATCCTTTGAGGATAATTCCACCCTCCCTGTGGTGTATTTTACTCTCAGTACTGTAACCCTATCGTGATGTAGCTCCTGTCTGGGAGCTCTGCTGAGGCCAGTGGCATTCTGATCAGAAGGTGACACTGACACATGAGCAGAGAGCCATGGGTCAGGGTGGTGGATGAGGTAACATGCAGGCTACAGGGTTGAAAACGGCCCTACAGAGTCTGTGGAGCAAACTCATGCTCAGCCTCTCCTCTCTCCCACCTCCCAGAGTCAGTAACTCTGATAATCGTTCCCTGAAATCTAAACAGCCCCAGTATGTGAGACAGTGATTAACACAGGTGCCTTAGGGGCTGCACCTCCAATCCCTGCCTGGACGAGGGAGATGAAGAACTGCAGTAGAAACGGGTTAGGCTGGGAGAGGGCACAGCTGATGTGGGACCGGGAGCTGAGTTGACCAAGAGGCCAGAACTCATGGGGGATTGGGACAAGAAGTGAACAGGACTGGGTAGAGGCACTTCTGGTGAATATCTCCGTTTACCATCCTGCCATGTATTTAATTTAGAAACTTTTCATTTATATTTAAACACACTGGAGCTAAGCTGTGTTGATACATTTCCACTTATAGCTTTAATTAGCTGATTAATGAAATGCTTCTGCAACACGAAGCAGTCAGTAATTGGTGTGCTTTCATGAATTAACATGACTGTGTGCTGTGTATCACTTTAAAAACAAGATGGCATGAGCAAGTGTCAAAATGTCAGGCATTAAGAAATGGAAATTAAGTGTCAGTTCATTTCTCACGTGTTTAATCTCATAATTTAAATTTCAGTTTTGAATCAGTATTAATACCATGTGGTTTAAATAGCATCAGAGTCTATTTGTATAATTGTTTGCAAGATTTCACTGGATATTGTGAACTAGCCATCTTAGCCTTTTCTTTTGAGATTCCTAAATTCAACCCAGCGCACCACTCCTGAAAGACTGCAAGCCCTTGGCTGTGACATGGTCCCTAGGGAGCAAACACTTGACAAGCCATTTCACCCTAAAATCGTTTTTGCCTCTCTGACATTGCTTTATGCACCCCACCAAAAAATGTTGTAGGTAGCCAGGTAATTACAGCAGACCTTCACTAGGTATCATTCTCCCAGCTATGTGCCAAAATTCAAATGGTTCTGTTTGTTTTATCTTTCATTCAGCTTTGCAATTCTTAGATCCCATTTAAAAAACTGGAGCTGAAATAACCAAAGAAGTTAAGAAAAGGATGACATTGGGCACAGGTGGAGGTAAAACAATAAAGGGAAAGAACTGACTATGGGAAAAGGAACATCCCAAACTATCAGAACCGCGGACCCCCAGTGTGATGCACCCGTGAAATAGGTTAATGCAGCCCTAGGATGCATCAGGCGAGATAGTTCAAGTATACCCAGGGAAGGGTTAGTACTGCTATACAAGGCACTGATGAGACCTCATCTGAAATACCATGGACCATTCTGGTTTCCCACATTTAAGAAGGATGAATTCAAAGTGGAAGAGGTGAAGAGAAGAGCTACTAGGAAGATCGGAGGAATGGAAAATCTGTTATATGAGAGGAGACTCAAAGAGCTTGGCTTGTTTAGCCTAAGCAAAAGAAGGCTTAGGGGAGAACCCCTGGTCTTCTCTGAAATATCCCCAGAATTATATTCCATTTCCAGATTGGTTAGAAAGTCAAAAAGGGAAAGGAGGGCAGCTAAGGCCTTGGGAACTCAAATACTGACTCAAAGCCAGAGAGTTGCTCTCATAGGTAGGTTCTTATCCCTCCAACCTTTCCAGTTTCGTGTGCAACACAGAGCAGGGAGCCGTCACAGCAATGCTGATGGCTTGTCACGTGTCCACTCTCTGGCACCCCAAGCTGCCCAACCCCTTGGCGTTGAGCAGGGGGCAGGGATATGTGACAGACCCAGACCAGTGGGGTACAGGAGTCTGGTAGAGAGCAAATATACTCGTCACTGGATGAATAATTTTCTGTTCCCTGAGTGACCAGGGCAGGGGCTGCACTAGAGTAATCAGAAACCTGCTAGACAGAACCTATTAAGGCAGACAGGCTGATCAGATCACCTGCAGCCAATCAAGGCAGGCTAATCAGGGCACCTGGGTTTAAAAAGTAGCTCACTCCTGCCAGGGAGGAGCAAGAGGAGAGGAAGTGTGTGTGAGGAGCTGGAAGCAAGAGGCACAAGAAGCTGAGAGTGAGAGGCTGTGCTGCTGGAGGAGGACTAAGGAGTACAAGTGCTATCAGACACCAGGAGGAAGGTCCTGTGGTGAGGAGAAAGAAGGTGTTTGGAGGAGGCCTTGGGGAAGTAGCCCAGGGAGTTATAGCTGTCATGCAGCTGTTACAGGAGGCACTATAGACAGCTGTAATCCACAGGGCTCTGGGCTGGAACCCGGAGTAGAGGGCAGGCCTGGGTTCCCCCCAAACCTCCCAACTCTTGATCAGACACAGGAGGAGTTGACCCAAACTGTGGAGAAGATCACTGAGGTGAGCAAATCTGCCAATAAGCACAAGACCCACCAGAGTAGAGAAGGAACTTTGTCACAAAATAGACAGCAGAATCATAACCAGCAACCCATAACCTGGTCTTAGGCACCTTATAAGACCCCCCTTTACATAAGATTTGGTGCCATTATAGGACCTTGCTTGCAACCATCCTTCTTAACCATCATGGAGGTGAATGCCTGGCTGCGAAGATGGTGTCACCAGGAGGGCTTTGGCTTCCTCGATCACGGGATGCTATTCGAGGAAGGACTGCTAGGCGGAGATGGTGTTCACCTTTCGAGGAGGGGAAAGGCCTTATTTGCGCACAGACTGACTAACCTAGTAAGGAGGGCTTTAAATTAGGTTAGACGGGGACAAGTGAGCAAACCCCACAGGTGAGTGGGGAACAAGACCTGGGAGATGGGTCGGAAACAGGAGGGAGCGTGGGCTATAATGGCAGAGAGAAAGGAGGGTCAGGGCAAAGCTGGGAGGCAGGGTCAAACCAGTATCTTAGATGCCTACATACAAATGCAAGAAGTATGGGTAATAAGCAGGAAGAACTGGAAGTGCTAATAAATAAATACAACTATGACATTGTTGGCATTACTGAAACTTGGTGGGATAATACACATGACTGGAATGTGGGTGTGGATGGGTATAGTTTGCTCAGGAAGGATAGACAGGGGAAAAAGGGAGGAGGTGTTGCCTTATATATTAAAAATGTACACACTTGGACTGAGTTGGAGATGGACATAGGAGATGGAAGTGTTGAGAGTCTTTGGGTTAGGCTAAAAGGGGTAAAAAACACTGGTGATGTCGTGCTGGGTGTCTACTACAGGCCACCTAATCAGGTGGAAGAGGTGGATGAGGCTTTTTTCAAACAACTAACAAAATCATCCAAAGCCCAAGATTTGGTAGTGATGAGGGACTTCAACTATCCAGATATATGTTGGGAAAATAACACCGCGGGGCACAGACTATCCAATAAGTTCCTGGACTGCATTGCAGACAACTTTTTATTTCAGAAAGTTGAAAAAGCTACTGGGGGGAAGCTGTTCTAGACTTGATTTTAACCAATAGGGAGGAACTTGTTGAGAATTTGAAAGTAGAAGGAAGCTTGGGTGAAAGTGATCATGAAATCATAGAATTTGCAATTCTAAGGAAGGGTAGAAGGGAGTACAGCAACATAGAGACAATAGATTTCAGGAAGGTGGATTTTGGTAAGCTCAGGGAGCTGATAGGTAAGGTCCCATGGGAATCAAGACTGAGGGGAAAAACAACTGAGGAGGGTTGGCAGTTTTTCAAAGGGACACTATTAAGGGCCCAAAAGCAAGCTATTCCGATGGTTAGGAAAGATAGAAAATGTGGCAAAAGACCACCATGGCTTAACCACGAGATCTTGCATGACCTACAAAATAAAAAGGCGTCATATAAAAAATGGAAACTAGGTCAGATTACAAAGGACGGATATAGGCAAATAACACAGGAATGCAGAGGCAAGATTAGAAAGGCAAAGGCACAAAATGAGCTCAAACTAGCTCTGGGAATAAAGGGAAACAAGAAGACTTTTTATCAATACATTAGAAGCAAGAGGAAGACCAAGGACAGGGTAGGCCCACTGCTCAGTGAGGAGGGGGAAACATTAACGGGAGGCTTAGAAATGGCAGAGATGCTTAATGACTTCTTTGTTTTGGTCTTCACTGAGAAGTCTGAATGAATGTCTAATATAGTGAATGCTTACGGGAAGAGGGTAGGTTTAGAAGAGAAAATAAAAAAAGAGCAAGTAAAAAAACACTTAGAAAAGTTAGATGCCTGCAAGTCACCAGGGCCTGATGAAATGTATCCTACAATACTCAAGGAGTTAATAGAGGAGGTATCTGAGCCTCTAGCTATTATCTCTGGGAAATCATGGGAGATGGGGGAGATTCCAGAAGACTGGAAAAGGGCAAATATAGTGCCCATCTATAAAAAGGGAAATAAAAACAACCCAGGAAACTACAGACCAGTTAGTTTAACTTCTGTGCCAGGGAACATAATGGAGCAAGTAATTAAAGAAACCATCTGCAAACACTTGGAAGGTGGTAAGGTGATAGGGAATAGCCAGCATGGATTTGTAAAGAACAAATCGTGTCAAACTAATCTGATAGCATTCTTTGATAGGATAACGAGCCTTGTGGATAAGGGAGAAGCGGTGGATGTGATATACCTAGACTTTAGTAAAGCATTTGATACGGTCTCGCATGATATTCTTATAGATAAACTAGGAAAGTACAATTTAGATGGGGCTACTATAAGGTGGGTGCATAACTGGCTGGATAACAGTACTCAGACAGTAGTTATTAATGGCTCCCAATCCTGCTGGAAAGGTATAACAAGTGGGGTTCCGCAGGGGTCTGTTCTGGGACCTGCTCTGTTCAATATCTTCATCAACGATTTATACGTTGGTATAGAAAGTACGCTTATTAAGTTTGCGGACGATACCAAACTGAGAGGGATTGCAATTGCTTTGGAGGACAGGGTCAAAATGATCTGGACTAATTGGAGAAATGGTCTGAGGTAAACAGAATGAAGTTCAATAAAGATAAATGCAAAGTGCTCCACTTAGGAAGGAACAATCAGTTTCACACATACAGAATGGAAAGAGACTGTCTATGGCAGAAAGAGATCTAGGGGTCATAGTGGACCACAAGCTTAATATGAGTCAACAGTGTGATACTGTTGCAAAAAAATCAAACATGATTCTGGGATGCATTAACAGGTGTGTTGTAAACAAGAGACGAGAAATCATTCTTCCGCTTTACTCTGCGCTGGTTAGGCCTCAACTGCAGTATTGTGTCCAGTTCTGGGTACCGCATTTCAAGACAGATGTGGAGAAATTGGAGAGGGTCCAGAGAAGAGCAACAAGAATGATTAGAGGTCTTGACAACATGACCTATGAAGGAAGGCTGAAGGAATTGGGTTTATTTAGTTTGGAAAAGAGAAGACTGAGAGGGGACATGATAGCAGTTTTCAGGTATCTAAAAAGGTGTCATCAGGAGGAGGGAGAAAACTTGTTCACCTTAGCCTCCAATGATAGAACAAGAAGCAATGGGCTTAAAGGGAGATTTAGGTTGGACATTAGGAAAAAGTTCCTAACTGTCAGGGTAGTAAAACACTGGAATAGATTGCCTAGGGAAGTTGTGGAATCTCCATCTCTGGAGATATTTAAGGGTAGGTAAGATAAATGTCTTTTAGGGATGGTCTAGACAGTATTTGGTCCTGCCATGAGGGCAGGGGACTGGACTCGATGACCTCTCGAGGTCCCTTCCAGTCCTAGAGTCTATGAGTCTATGGTCTCAGATTATATCAATAACGTCACAGCCTGTCTGCTTTAATTGTTTCCAGAAAGCTCTTATTGTTCTTGAACTTTCCCTGTTACGTCACTCAGGGAAAGGGGACCTACTTCACCTGGGGCTAATATATCTGCCTCCTGTCACCCTCCTGTAGCCATCTGGCCTGACCCTGTCACAATATGTATAAAAACACAACATACAGAAAAAAGCCCCACCCCAACATAATGTCAGGCAATTCAGAAAAACAACAACAGAATCCAAAAAATGACACTCCACAGCATAAAATTACACCATACAAAGGAGAAGAAAGCAACACAATGTAAACTAACACATCCTAGGACAAAAGTACACAATGCAAAAGAGCACAACTCAAACCAACACAACAGACACCAAACAAGCTGAGGCAAAATGATGCACCATAAAACTCTGCAGCACCGCATGGGGCGATCCCAGTTCCAAACAGCACCATGCGAAACAGCTCAGCACAGAACACAACAGCAGGAAAGAGAATGATTTCAGTGTAGGCCTGGAAGGGATCTTGGGAGGGCATGTACTCCAGCCTCCTGTGCTGAGGCAGGACCAAGTATCCCTAGACATTCCCAGACTGGTGTATCTCTACCCTGGACTTAGAAACCTCTAATGAAGGAAATTCCACAGCCTCCCTTGCAAGCCAATGCAAGGCAAACACAGGCCAAAACAACGCTATACACACATATGCTGGGCTGGGGGTTAAGGGGAGAGGCAAGAATTCAAACAAGCTGGGTTCAGTTCCCAGTTTTATCCCAAATTCTCCATGCAAACTTGAGCAAATTACTTCAGCTCTCAGAGCTTCAGTTTCCCCATCTGTAAAATGGGGAGTCACCTCCCACCATTGGCCTGTTTAGCCTTTGAGCTTTTTGTGGCAAGGCCTCTCTGTCCCTGTGGGCATGTCAACACTGCAGTCAGACCCCGGCGGCTGGCCCGTGCCTGCTGACTTGGGCTCACATGGCTCAGGCTGCAGGGCTGTTTAATTGTGGTGTAGCTGTTCCGACTGGGGGTGCAGCTCAAGGTTTGGCACCCTCCCACCTGGCAGGGTCCTACAGCCTGGCTCCAGCCCAAGCCCAGACATCTACACTGCAATTAACCAGCCCCTTCGCCTGAGCCCTGAGAGCCTGAGGCAGCTGCCATGGGCCAGCTGGGGGGGTTTAATGGCAGTGCAGACATACCTGGGGTGTCTGTGCAGCACCTGTCACAATGGGGACCCTGATCTTGGTCAGAGTCTGGGCAGAGCCCTGCACAACAGGGGCCTGGTCTCAGTTGGAGGCTCTGCAACTCCCGGCATTACAGGATTCCTGATTTTGTTTGGGGTCCCTACAGCATCTGGCAAAATGTGGGGCCAGGATGTCTGTCAGAGTCTGTGCAGTACTCAGTACAGTGGTAGGGCGTGACCTGTGCCAGGCCCAACGGGGACACAGATCTTAGTCGGAGTTTCTGAGGTGCCCAGCACAATGGAGGCAGCAATCTGGGCTGCAGTCGTGCGCTGCCCCGCACAAGGGAGCCATGATCTCGGTCTGGGTCTCAGTCTGACCTGGCACAATGAAGGCTCAGATCTCACTCGGGGTCTCCACAGTGCCCGGCGGAACGGGGCCCAGGTCTCACTCGGAGTCTCCGCGGCCCCCGGCAGAACGAGGCCCCGATCTCACTGGTGGTCTCCGTGGTGCCCGGCGGAAAGGAGCCCAGATCTCACTCGGGGTCTGCGCCGCGCCCGGCGGAACGGGGCCCATGTCATGCTCGAGGTCTCCGCGGCACCCGGCGGAATGGGGCCCAGATCTTGCTCGTGGTCTCCGCAGCGCCCGGCGGAACGGGGCCCAGGTCTCACTCGGGATCTGCTCAGCACCCAGCAGAATGGGGTCCAGACCTTGCTCGGGGTCTGCTCAGCACCCAGCAGAATGGGGCCCAGACGTTGCTCGGGGTCTCTGCAGCTCCAGGAACAACAAGGTCCCTGATTTTGTTTGCTGTGCCTGCAGCGCCTGGCACAATGGGAGCCTGGTTTCCGTTCATGTTGATGCACAGCCTGGCACAACAGTGGCCCAGGCTCAGTCAGGGTCACTGCAGTACCCGCCACAACAAGGTCCTTACTCTTTGTAGGGGTCTGTGCAGTCCCTGGCAGAATGAGTGCCCCAAACTCGGTCAGGGTTTGTGCAGTGCCCGGCACACTGGGGGACCTGATCTCAGGCAAGGCCTGGGCCACGCTCAGGATGATAAGAGCCCTGATCTCAGTCACACACCTGGAGAGAAAAGCAGGAAGCCTTTCAAGAATTTGATATCAGAATTTCAGAACTGAGGAGAAAATGGGGCACAAACTAAATATTTGCCAATATAAGAGAGAAGCACCAACATTTGGGGAGATTTTCTATCACCATTCAACAGTTCAAGGGAAAAGAGGGGAAATATGAGGGGATTATACAGCTATATTCAAACACCAACAGAATGGGGTGGATTCTCCTTGCCGCACATCCACTGGTGGGCAGGGAGCTAGGATGATGTGGCTTTCTCAGCGGAAAGGAGGGGGCTGGAGTCAGGTCACTGGCAGTAGGGAGGGGCTGGCAGTGGGGTCTAGGAATGTGACTAGCAGGTGGTGGGGAGGGAGCAGGGGGGGCTGCTGGGTGTGGGGAGGGGAAGTAGCTGGCGCTGGGAAACCTGGGGCTGCCTAGTTTCCATAGGGAATGCTTGCCCCTCCCTTTCCAGGCCCTGTTGCCAGCAGAGAGAGGTCCCCCTCCCCAGCCCAGCTCAGCGTATCCCTGTCTCATGGCTCCCCCAGCCTCTGCCCAGTTCACAAATCACCAGGGGAACGATTTCCCAACTAAACAAGGACAAATCACTGCACGGAAAAGGGGGGGCAGCGAGGAGGAACACCCCAAACCTGAGATTTGAACTGGCCATTGGCAAAGTGGAGGGAAATGGGGCACAATTGGGGAGGAGAACAGACACCTTCTCAGGCATTTGAGAGGAAAGAGAAGATCACTCTGGATGGGGACCCCATGGGAGGGGGCAACAGTAAATCCAAGGGGATCTCTGCGCCCCCCCTTCTCTCACCGCTCCATGCGGGTCACCAGCTCTTCCATCCACATGTTTGCCCAGGTCTCCACCCTCCCCGGGACTTCCCCGCCCAGTCTCACTGTTCCGTCCCCCCCGACAGCTCCCGCCCAGCCATACGCTGGGACCCCAGTAAGGCTGGTACCCCGCCTCGGTACATTCCCGCCTGGTCTCACTGCCCCCACCCAGCAGCCCCCGCCTAGCCACACGCCTGGACCCCAGTCAGGCCAGTCCCCCCTCGGGGCCCCAGAGCAGAGCCTGGCCAGGCCCAGGGCTCTGGGCTCCGGCTGGGGTGGCAGCTCCGAGCACCCTGTGGCTCAGCCCCAGGAAGCAGATCCTGGTGCTGCAAGATGCCAGGCCCCCCCACCCCTGAACGCTGGGGCAGAGTCACAGCCCAGCTCCCAGGGCTCGCGCCGGTACCTGGAAGCTGCAGCTCAGCAGTGGATAGGGAACACAGGGCAGCCCCAGGGCTGCTCCAGAGGGAGTAGGGCCCGTGCCGGGCACGGGGGAGGGTGGTTAATGGGTCTACCCATCCCAGACCCCGTGGTTCAGCCCCATCCCCCCCCAGAGAGACTCCCAGGGAGCACCTCTCAGAACCCCTGCTTATCCCCTCCCCCAGCACAGACCCCCATCCAGTGCCTCTCAGTCCCCCCTGCTTATCCCCTCCCCCCACAGAGACCCCCCCAGCCAGTGCCTCTCAGAACCCCAGCTCATCCCCTACCCCGCAGAGACCCCCATCCAGCGCCTCGCTATCCCCCCAGCTTATCCCTTCCCCCACAGAGACTCCCCCAGCCAGCGCCCCTCAGAACCCCCATTCATCCCTTCCCCTACACAGCCCCCCAGCCAGCGCCTCTCAGTCCCCCCTGCTCATCCCCTCCCCTGAGACCCCCCAGCCAGCACCTCAGACCCCCCACTCATCCCCTCCCCCCACAGAGACCACCCCCAGCCAGCGCCTCTCAGACCCCCCACTCATCTCCTCCCACTAGCAGAGACCCCCCCAGCCAGCTCCCCTCCCCCCACTCATCCCCTTGTGCCGCAGAGACCCCCCAGCTAGTGCCTCTCAGACTCCCCCCACTCATCCCCTCTCCACACAGAGACCCCTCCAGCCAGTGCCCCTCAGAGCCCCCCCGCTCATCCCCTCCCCCCGCAGAGACCCCCAGCCAGCGCCTCGAAGAACCCCTGCTCATCCTCTCCCCCGCAGAGACCCCCCAGCCAGTGCCTCTCAGTCCCCCCCGCAAATCCCCTCCCCCCAAAGAGACCACCTCCAATCAGCACCTCTCAGACCCTCCTCTCATCCCCTCCCCCCACAGAGACCCCCCCCAGCCAGTCCCTCTCAGTCCCCCCCGCTCATCCCCTCCCCCCACAGAGACCACCCCCAGCCAGCGCCTCTCAGACCCCCCCGCTCATCCCCTCCCCCCACAGAGACCACCCCCAGCCAGCGCCTCTCAGACCCCCCACTCATCCCCTCCCCCCACAGAGACCACCCCCAGCCAGCGCCTCTCAGACCCCCCACTCATCCCCTCCCCCCACAGAGACCACCCCCAGCCAGCGCCTCTCAGACCCCCCACTCATCCTCTCTCTCCACAGAGCCCCCCCAGCCAGTGCCTCTCCGAACCCCCGCTCATCCCCTCCCCGCAGCAGAGACCCCCCAGCCAGCTCCCCTTCCCCCGCTCATCCCCTCCCTCCCACAGAGACCCCTCCATCCAGCGCCCCTCCCCCAGCTCATCCCCTCCTGCTGCAGAGACCTCCCCCAGCCAGTGCCCCTCAGATCCCCCGCCGCTCATCGCCTCCCCCCACAGAGACCCCTCAGCCGGGGACCCTACCTCCCCGCTCATCCCCTCCCCCCGCAGAGACCTCCCATCTCACACACTGTCTTAGGCAAGATGGAGGGTGGGGCACAAAAGGGAACTCGGGAGGGGGTGTTTGAGCAGCTCGGGGCCCCCCCTTTACCCGCTCGCGCTCCAGGCCACGCCACGTGCTGCTCAAGAGCCGCCTCGCGAACGCCTCAGGGCCACGTCACGCCCCCTGGAAGCTCCGCCCCTCCCAACGCAGCCAATAGGAAGAGGAGACAGAGTCCAGACCAATCGGAGCGCAAGAAGAAACCTCCTCCCCCTCCCCGTGTTTGAGTGCGAGAGTAGGGGCTGCCTGCAATGAGCAGACCCCCCCGCGGGTGCAGCAGGGGTCAGACCCCCCCAGAATGCAGTGGGAGGGGTTGCAGACACACAGGAGCTGGTGGCACTTTGCACAGCCACTGCTGTGATGAGTTGGCGAGTCTCAGCCTTGAGGGCCAGGTGCTCCTGCTGTCACCCACCTCCCAGCCCCCCAGCTTGTCTAGGGGGCGCCTCCCTCTACCCTCCCCCACCTTTCTTAGAACCACGTTGTGCCCCGGAGGCCTGGGGGCCATGGAGCCGGTGGCAGTGGTTGTGTAGGGGGCCATGCTAACAAACTAATCCCTTGCACCAGACTCACTCGATCCTTCTGGAGGACTTTATTCTGGTGAGGGGGACCCTGATTTCCAGCCTTCCCTGGGGGAACCTCCCCAAATAGGATCTCAGCTGCGGAGCCCAAAGACCCACCCTCTCACCACCAACGGGCTGGGAGTGAGGTAAATGCCCCTGAGGCAGTCACATCCCACCCCCCGCCGGCTACATGCTGGGAATCCAGGCTGGGAGGCACGGGGCTCTGCCGGCTTGGGGGATTCCGTGCAGCCTGGTGGCATTCACAAGGAGAACCGAGATGGCCTGACACCCCAACCCCTGTGAGAGCTGCCACTTGTGCCTACCCCCCATGCCTAGTGCCTCTTGAGCAGCCCTCCCTACGGTTTCCCCAATCCCTCCACCCAGCTGTCTCCCCTCCCTCCTAGCTCCCGCCCCTGTGACATCCCCCCCTCTACACTTTCTCCCTGCACCTTGCCCCATTCCCTCCCTGAGTCCCAGCTTCACCCTCTGTCATCTCTCCAATCCCACTTCTCCTCATCATAGCCCTTACCCCCCTCTAGTGCCCCACCCCCTACTCCCTGTGGTGGGTTTAAGAGGCCCCCACTCCCCAGCCGCTCTGCTCACCAGAATTTGAAGCTGCTGGCGTTGAAGGTGGTCCTGGGCTGGGCCAGCTGCCTGGGCAGATCCTGGTGAAAGAGAGGAGCGGACAAGGCTGAGAGGCCCCTCCCTTGTTCCAGGGGGGAAAGGGGGTCCCACCATTTGGCCCACTGTCACCCTCCCACATACAGAGGAGACATCAGCTCCCAGCAGGCTATACTCCAACTCCAGCCCGCAGGGATGAGACCAAAATCCAACAGTGTACCCCACCCTGCCACCGCCATGAGCAGTCAAGCTGGGGAATCAGCCCCCTTCTCCTCTTCAAAGGCTGCAGAACTCCCTGCTCCCTGCAACACCAGCCTCCTCGCCATGTACTCCGGGCTGGGGTCGGATAAGGGTGGATTTATTCCTTCCATTCCTCAGAACTAGCTCAGCCCCGGTCTACCCATACTTTATCCAGGGTCTGGAGTAATTGGCTGTTTACCCAGGGCTACCAAGGAGCCACCAGGGGAAGGGACTAGATTCTCCAAGGCTCTGCATGCATTCACACTGGTACCCGTCTCACACATTGGGGAAACTGCCGCACCAGGGAGGGCAATATGAGCTGTGCGAGGTCAGATTTGGAGTCTGTGAGACAGCCAGGAATAGAACCCAGGAACCCTGGCTCCATGGGCAGCTTGGGACTCCTCCATTTGGGGATGCTGGGCTCTCCCGGACTGCAACCCTGCCCCAAGGCTCCCTCCTGCTCAGCCTCCTCCTGCCAAAGCCCCACCCACACTCCCCCTTCAGCCCTGCCCACACTCCACCCTCAGACCCTCTGGTTCCACTTCCCTGAGTCCCCCCCACCGGCTGCCTCTCACGTCTCCTCCCCCAAAGCCCTACCACTTACACCTCTTTGCCCTCTACCCCAAGGCCCCCCCGCCTGCCTACCGTTTGCACCCCCAGCACCTCGGCCCAAGGCCCCCATGTGGGCGGATGGGAACTTGGGAAAGGGCGAAGTGAGGATTGGGCCTTGAGGGGAAGAGGATGAGCAGTAGCAGGGCTTCTGGGTGGAGCACAGGCCAGGTGACTCCCCTGACCCCTTATACACACCGCCCATGCCTGGCTTCCAGCCTCCCCTGCTCTAACCATTAGACCCAGCGGTGCTGGAACAATTTTTATAGTGGGAGGTGCTGAGAGCCAGTGAACAAAACTGTAAACCTTGTACAAGATGGAAACCACTTCAAGCCAGTGGGTGCACCACAACTGGCCCTCACTCTCTTCCCAGAGCTAGCAGGGGGACCCAGATACCCTGGCTCCCAAACCCCACTCTAAGCACTAGACACCACTGCCCTCCCAGAGCTGGGGATAAGAACCAGGAGTCCTGGCTCCCAGCCCGGCTGTGGGTGGAGCAGGACGTACTGGCCATGGGCTCAACTGGGCATCGCTTACCATCAGGCTGGAGGGGATGAGTCATGGACGGCACATACCATGGGCTGGGGCAGGCTGTGTCTCCCAAAACAGCCCAGTTTAGCCCTGCCCTTGCTCTGCCCAGAAGGCCCCCTCCTGCTCGCCCTACCCCCTTTGCCCCAGCCAAGGCTGGCTGGCTGCTCCTCCCCAGGGCAGCGTGCTGGGGCTGGGACTAGGGTGGCTATGGCCAGCCTGTGGCTGGGACTTGAGGTGGCTGGGGGGCACCTGGGGATGCCCACCAAGTGCTTGCAGAGGAAGGGATTGGGGGGCTGTGCGCTGCCTGCTCGGCCCTTGGGAGCTGGAGGGGCCATGCACTATCTGACCACCCAGCGTTTAGGGGCTGGGGTCACGGGTGGAGTTGGGGGGCATGTGTCCCCCACCGAGCATGCTGGGGGAAACCACAAGGGGGCGCTCTGGGCTCCAGTGGGGGAAGGGGCCAGGAGGGGCAGGGCCGGCTGGGGGGATTGGATGCTCCATAAAGCAAGCCAATGGATCAGATCAATGGGCTCACCTAACCTGGTATCGTCCCCCTCCCCCCGCCCTGAACATCAGATTAATGGACTCATCTAGCCTGGTATCCTGCCCCACAACATCATATCAATGGGCCCATCTAAGCTGCATTTCTCCCATTTAGGGCAGGAGCAGGGTAACTACCCTGCTACGGGGGTGTTGGGTTGGAGCTGGGTCTTTGGGATGTATCGCATGTTAGGTACAGAACTGGGTATTTAGGGACAGTCTTAATTTTCGGGGGATGGGGGTCTGTTCAGCTGTGGCACTTGTGGAGCACTGGGAGTTGGGGGTGGAGTAGTTGAGGGAATGGATTGATGTTGACTTTTAAGGCAGTGGGTAGGAGCTGGGGCTTGGGCTGCACTCCTGCCATTTCACCAGAGGGTCTTGTGTTTTTGTCTGAAAACCTGATCTTCCTTTCATCTTTCCCTTTCAGATCTTGCTCACTCAGCTTGTACACCTGGAAAAAAAATCTGAGTCCCAGGAATTCCACTTGGGTGTCTGCAGGGCAAGGTGGGCCCTGAAATCCAGCAGCTGGGAGGCCACTTGCAGTGGTTCGTAGCCCCCCTCCCCTGCCTTCTTCTAGGAGGCACCAAGAGAGCACCTGACACTGCTGCAACTGGAGAGCAAAGCCACCCCAGCCAAGCAGGAATAGCAAGGTGAGGAGTTGGTGATAGATGCCTAGAGCCCCTGCCACTCATGTTCTCCCTGTCATAGCAGAAACAGACAGAAGCCGAGAGGCAGAAGATCATCTGGGAGTGGGAAGAGCTGCCTGGTTTTGTGGCAGGATTGGGGCCGGAGAAGTTCCTAGCCTGGAAGAGCTAGCCGGAGCCAGAGCCACTGTCAAGAGAAGGAATGAGGGCGACTCCAAACTCTCCTGGGAGATTTCCCTGTCCAACGAGAGGGATGGAGAGAAGGGGCAGTAGCCACTGACCCAATCCCTGAAGGTCAGACTGTTTTATTGCCATGATAATATGCAGCATTTCTTTGGGAGCTTCTCAGCCCTAGTCCCCAAAGCATTTCACAAGGTGGGCTCAGTGGCATTATCCCTATGTTACAAAGAGGGAAAGCAAAGTTACTGTCACTCACTCAACATAACAGTCCTTCTTGTCCAGTCAGGCAGCCAGATTGGACTCCATGGGGAAGGAATGTCCTCTGTTCCTCATGATACTTTGGTGCCAAGTGGTAAAGGACATTTGTTTCCAGTCTAATCCTGGCATCCCTTGTGGCTGAAAGCAATGCTACTGAAGCAGGGAGTGGTGTTCTATGAACAATCTGATATAGGCCATAGCTCTCCATAGCTTTCTTCTCTGGGGTGAAAACCAATAGCTGGGTGTCTGCTATTTTGATCAGAGTTCTTGCCAAATCCTTCACTGTGCTGAAAATACTCTTCCCTGGAGTAGAATCATGTAGCAAACCACCCAAAATCTCAGCAGTGCTAGGCAGGAATAGCGTCTGCAAACATGGCCAGTTTATTCCTTTAAACTGGTGGCACAGGTGTCAGTTAGGAACCAGGCACAAGCCTAGGTCACAGTCTCCGTTAGCTACCTGAGATGGGGGTTCTAAGCAAAAATAGTTCTTTATTTTCCTGCAGCTCTCTCAGCTTCAACACTGGTTGTATTTCACACACTTTTGCAGTTCCTGCTGAGGGGTGACTTTGACCTCACCAAAACCGCACTTTTTTTTCCCTCCACGTTGCCATAGTTAGAGACAGCACTTCCCGAACGACCGGATTGGCTCGGAGATGACTTCAGGAGTAACGTCCTGTAGAGCTGAGACATACCAGGGTACAATCCAGACTAATGAGCAGCTCTATTACCCCTGCCCTGAAATCTTGGGTGCTTTACAATGCCTTGCTGAAGTAGTTTCCACCTGGGCCACTCCCAAAGAGCCTTCCAGCAGGCAAGCCACACCCTGAGTCTCTGTGTGTAACTGCAGCCCGCCAGCCACATTGGGGTTACACTATGTCTCTCCTCAGCCCTGGTTCTACTACACGGTGATCCCCCAATACACTCCTAGTCCCAGATTTCCCAGAAATGCAGCTCCTGGACAGTACAGAATCTCTGAAGGCCAATAAACCTTTAGGAGAATAATATGTAAGATAATTTCAAATAGTTATTCAGAAACATCACTTTAAACACACTGGCTTAGAAAGAGTTACAGAGATTTTATATGCATACAGGCATAACATAAACAAGGCATAACAATCATAATTGGCAAGAAGAAAAATAAAGATAAAATGCTTACTAACACATACTTAAGAAATTATCTTTGTTTCAAAGCAAATTTTGCTAAATACATGCTTCAGTAGTCTTACTGACCCAACTTTTTAGGGCGGGATCTCTCCATCAAAGTTAAACAGTTGTGTCATTTTGTCTTCTCGGGTGTGGAGAATGCAATGGATAGGAAGAGATGTGTTTTGCTGGTGTCTGCCCCTTCTGTCCCTGGGAGAACCTGGTGACTAATAATTGTTAGCAGTGGGAAGAAAAGCTTAAATGTGATGCCCCAAATTCGTCTGGGCTACAGAACAGTGACTGAGGTCATGTCAGGTCTTGAGGAAATCTGCTAAATTAACCTGCCTGCTATATAGGGGCTATTTTCTTTAATTTTAATAATAGTTATAATTGTCCATCAAGACAGCTAATATAAGTTAGCTAACTCCATGGAACAGCCTAGTGGAATCAAGACCCAGATAGATTTAAAGTCCTCCCCCTATCGCTCCTCAGCTGCAGAGAGAAGGGTCACTACACACCCAACTTACATGCATCTTCACCACCTATACCCAGACACCCCCACTAAGCCTCACCCTGCATGCTCAAACTCCATCCCACTGAACCTCAACCCCTTCATCTGGAGCCCACTTGCCCCCAGATCCCAACCCCTGCACCCAGAACACTCCCACTGAGCTCCCTGCTCTCAACCCCCCTGCACCACCGAGTCCCCATTTCCACACTCCCATCCCACTGACCCCCAACTAACTGCACCCATATCCCCACCAAGCCCCACTCTCCCAACACCCAAACCCCTTGCTGAGACCCCCCACACCCAGTCCCCTCCACTGAGCCCAAACTAGTTTTATCTGGAAGCACTTGCAGAGTCCCATTACCCTTCCACCTGGAATCCCCCCCCCAACAAGTCTCTGTGTATCCAGATCCCCCTCACATCTACACCCCCACTGAGCTGCTGCCACCCAGATTGTCCCACACAGAATCCTCTCACCCCACACCTGGATCCCCCACACTGAGCCCTCCACACTTGGTTCCTCCTGGTTGAGCCTGCCTGCCCCACACCTGGTGGGCCCCAGGGTGTTTCTGGGGCAGACCTTGTGCTGTGTCAGGGTTCGGTGCAGCCTCACCACTGATTCTGTGTCCCAGGGGTGGAGGGTGGAGAGGCTGCAGGGTGATATCCCACCCGTGTAAAGCCAGTGGTTGGTGCTCTCTACTGCCAGGCTGGAGCCTCCCCTGTGTGGATTCTCTGATGGCTAAGAAGCTGCGAGGGCCTACTGAACTTTTCCCCACACTCAACACACATCTTATTTCTCTCTCTCGTGGGGATTCTCGGCTGGGTCCTGGTTTCCTTGAGGCCTCTGTGAGTTCCCCTACAACTAACAGATTTTCCACCTTTCTGTGTTGGCTGGTTTCCATGCTGATTCTCTGGCCTCTCTTGACTCTCACAGGCTTTTCCCTGCTCACATTTCCTGGACACACCCGCTTTCTGTCTCTGCAATCAAGTCCCATGTGATTTGACTTGCTCATCATCTTCCTGCTGAGGCTTCTGCTCCAAGGTCTCACTCACCCTCCCATCACCCGAGGCGATAGAGAAAAAAAAGTCAGAAACAGAAATGGAAAAGGGGAGAACAAATGAAAAGAACAGCTGGAGATGAAGACTAATGAAGGACTGAATTTCCCTAAACTCTTCCTCAAAGGGAAGAGAGGAAGGGATCAAGTCTACATCCAGTCCCCTCTAAACACTCAGGGCGAAGGAAGTTCGGGGAGGAGGCTACTGCCAGGAGACAGTCAGGATAGGTAGGAAGCCAAGAGCAATATTTGCCCTGAGGATATGACACTTGCTGCAGACAAGCCTGAACCTAGAGAGCTCACAAGGTCTTTGTTGGGAATCCCAGCTGTTTTCTCTGGCACTGAGTTCATTTCATGATTACTCACTCCTATCGAAGTGATATAACACCTATCACCCTCCCATCTCTCACCCAGCAAATATGTTTCTAATCACTTCATTATGACTCTGTTGGTAGCAATCTTGCAGGAAATGACAGGTGCAAAGAGATCACAACAGGACTTGAGACAGTGGGGGCATATGCCTTTAACAGTGACTTTGAAAAAGTGAGATTTAAAAATTGGGTGGAGAGTTAAGAGTTTAAAAAAATCACTGTGGTGCTTGTGCACGGTATAATTTAGAAGTCAAGATTCCTTATTATTAGCACGAGTTTTGGGTTAGACTTGTTGGCATCTCATGGAAATTACTGCATGTTATTCAGCTTACCCCTGTCATATTTTTATGCCTTTTTACCTGCATGACAGCAGGATTTTAATTAAGAGCTCCTGCTTCTATTCATATTGCTTACTTCTCGCTGGAGGTTTTAAGACCAGATCCTCAGCTCATCAATCAATCAGAGTAGCTCCAGTGTGAGAGTCTGGATCCCTTACAATCCTGTTGTGTACAAATGTCCTTAGTAATAGCAAAACAGGAAAGAAGGGAATGCTGGAAATACCACAGGCAGATCCCTCTATGAAGTTGGATGGTGTTCAGAGTTGTCCATGAGATGGCTATTGAGGAATGCAGTGCCAGTATACTTGAGCTAATAGTGATAATAGGAGATATACCAATCTCCTAGAACTGGAAGGAGCCTTAAAAGGTCACTGAGTCCAGCCCGCTGCCTTCACTAGCAGGACCAATTTTTGCCCCAGATCCCTAAGTGGCCCCCTTTAGGACTAAACTCCCAACCCTGAGTTTAGCAGGCCAATACTCAAACCACTGAGCTATCCTTCCCCCCCCGCTACAGTTCCCAGTTTACCACTGTGTCTGAGAAGAGATGATAATGAGTAAGACGCAAGAGGTATTTATTTTAATATCAGTCAGTAGATCTTCTTCAGGTGCCTGTTCACGTCCATTCCACATTAGGTGTAAGCACGCTGCATGCACGAGCGTCAGAAACTTTTTCCATTGCAGCTCTCGGCGGGGGACCCCCGAGTGGCGCCCCTGAGCCGTGCAGATATTCTCCTGCTGGCCTGACCCCTTCCAGTTCCTTCTTCCATGGCAGCATTGGAACAATCTCTTGCTCTCTTACGAGACGCAATCCCTTAGCCTTAGTGTTACAGAGCTGTTATCAGTTTGTTAGCAATCGCTCGTTGTGGACGCTTAGTAGATTAGGTGGTTGGAGGTTTCCAGCACACACCCCGGGCCACGGGGCATGTTGCAGGCCCACGGGTTTAAGGCTTGTGCCACGCGCCACAAGCCTCTGCTGGTTAGTTACCTCCAGGACTCCTGTCTACGTTGCCTGGGAGAAGCACACCAAACAGAGCGGTGTAAGATTTGCAAGATGTTCAAGCCAAGAACAAAGAAAGAAAGAGAGAGAGAGAGACTTTTGTTTGAAGCAGTTGTTGATGGAGGCCATGCTGCAGCTACGAGGCCCGGAGCACCCAACATCGGCTCCAGCTTCCTCGGTGCAGAGTGCCCCAGATTCATCAAGAGAGCCGGTGCCGGCCAAGCACCGGAAGTTGTCAGACTCAGAACGCCAAAGTAGGCCCCGGCATGGCTCATCCTCCCCGGTGCAACCCAAGACACAGCCAAATAAAAGGCACGGATGTTCCCCGCAAAGGAGACCAGCACCATCAAAGGCCCCGAGCACCAGGAAGAGCGGGATGGATGCTGTACTGGTGCTGTCACTGGTGGTGCTGGCGCAACTTGTCCCACTGAGTCCAGCTGTAGGTGAACTCAGTGCAGACGACAGGCTCGAGAGAGTAATAGATTAACCCTCCATGCCTGACACCTTTGAGGAGGGGAAGGATCTCATCAGTCCTGGCGTTGGTCCCAGTCAAGCTTCAAGTCCGTGGACTCCCATTTACCCCTGACTCAGAGGGAAGTCTCGGTACCGGAGGTGAGTCAACATGCAGAATTCGTGGAAGGGGCACGCCACTTCCTGGAGCCCCCCAGAGGCCGGCACCAGGAGAAGAGGGGCTGGCCGTTGCCGGGGGCTCACCGAGGACGCCAGTCCCGGTCCCAGTCTCGGGAGCCGGAACATAGAGACCCAGAGTCTGGAGAGTTGTGCAGGAGTCTTTCAGAGCATGTAGCTTTGTATCTGTTTGTTCCGCAAACAGAGCTTTGCCATCAAATGGGAGATCCTGAATGGCAGCCTGCTCCTCGCTGGATACTGCATCCGAAACTGCCTGCAGGGTTGCCCTGGCAGCCGCTGTACCCTCTTCCACCAGCGCTTTGAACTCCTTCCTGTCGCACTCCTGGAGGGAGTCCTCGAACTTGGGCAGGGAACCCAACAGATAGAATCCATACCAGCCTAGGAGAGCCACCTGTACCTGGAAACTTGAGGGCAAATACAATTTTTCTTCCAAAAGAGTCCAGCCTCCATGAATCTTTATTTTTGGGGGTAGGGGCTGGCTGTCCCTGCCGCTCCCTGTGGTTGAACAACTCGACCACCAGGGAGTTAGGAGCAAGGTGAGTGTATAAGTATCCATGCCCCTTGGCAGGTACAAAATACTTGCATTCTGGGCCGGGGCAACCATTTACGCGAACTAGGCGGTTGCCTAGGGCACTGAGATTTGGGGGTGCCAAAAAGCGCCCACCAATTTTTTTTTAAATATTTGACTGGCCACTGTCGCTGGGACAGAGAGGGAGTCTGAGCTGCCCGCGGCAACCAGCAGCCCAGGGGGTCCCCCGGGTCAGGGCACCGCCGCGGCAGCCGGCAGCCCAGGGTGTCCCCCGGGTCAGCGCACCGCTGTGGCAGCCAGCAGCCCAGGGGGTTCCCCGGGTCAGTGCGCACCGCCACGGCAGCCCGCAGCCCAGGGTGTCACCCTGGGTCAGGGCGCTGCCGCGGCAGCCAGCAGCCCAGGGGGTCCCCCGGGTCAGGGCACCGCCGCGGCAGACCGCAGCCCAGGGGATCCCCCGGGTCAGCGCGCCGCCGCGGCAGCCAGCAGCCCAGGGGATCCCCTGGCCCAGGGAAATGCCAGGCTGCCGGCTGCCGTGGTGGCGCACTGACCCTGGGTCAGTGCGCACCGCTGCGGCAGCCGGCAGGCCAGGGGCCCCCTGGGTCAGGGCGCCACCGCGGCAGCCGGCATCTCAGGGGGTCCCCCAGGTCAGGGCGCTGCCGCAGCAGCCGGCAGCCCAGGGGATCCCCTGGCCCAGGGAAATCCCGGGCTGCCGGCTGCTGCGGAGGCGCACTGACCCTTGGTCAGTGCGCACTGCTGTGGCAGCCGGCAGGCCAGGGGCCCCCCGGGTCAGGGTGCCGCCGCGGCAGCCGGCAGCCCAGGCAGTCCCCTGGGTCAGGGCGCCGCTGCGACTGCCCAGAGGTTCAGGCTGCCGGCGGCGCGCTGACCCAGAGGAATCCCTGGGCTGCTAGCAGAGGCTCAGAAATCAGAATCCCTCTCCCTCCCAGAGCAGTGGCTCCAGCCTATGCAATTTTTCTCATGGGGGGGGCGGCGGCTGGGCAGAGCTGCGCAGCTCTGCTTAGCGCATGTGGTAGGAGCCCTGCTACTGCGCGACACAAGGGCTTCTGGAGGAAAGCGGGGCCTGCCCCCTGGCTCAGCCTCCACATCAGCCCCAGCGATGGGCAGGAGAAGAAAAGAGCCTCAGCGGTGGTCTGGTGGAGTGGAGGAAGAAAGAAGACCCTGACGCTCATGTGCTGGGCAAGGTAAGCAAGTGCTTCCCCACAGTTCAGCCTCAGGCACCTGTGCTCCTGCCCCATTGGTCCTTGGCTGGTCCCTGCTCCTGCTCCCCTTGTATGTGAGCGGCTCAAGAGAACAGCAGCCTGCAGAACTGAGCTGCCCCAGTGCCCCCAGGCATCCCCCTTGACCCCATCCCCCCCACAGCCCTGACCCCCAGCTCCGAGCCCAGCCCCTTAGAGCTGGACACCACCCTGACCCCATCTCCCCACATCCCTGAGCCCAGCCCCTGTGAGCTGGGCACCCCTGAACCCAGAGCCCAGCTCCCCACCCAGCCCTGGGCAACAACAGCACCACCCCCAGGCAGCGACAGCCCATTGGTACCAACCATCACAATCACCCATCATCTGCCCATTATGTAATTGCAAATGTATACATACCATTACAGCTTTTAATGTTTTTAAATAATGTATTTAGTGTATTTTCAAATTATTACAAGTTAATTTTTGAATGTATTTCACTAGTTATTTTTTACATTTCCTAATACATGTTACTATAGTATTGCAAATGTTTTATGGAAGGGGCTCCCAATTTTGCTTTGCCCAAGGCCTCCTGAATCCTCTGGGCAGCCCTGTCTGAGTTTTAAGCCCTGCTGCTGTGTTTTGCCTGCAACAGGCAGGCTTAAGCCTGTGAGTGACCCCCATAGCAGCTGCCTGAAGAAGTGCTTGGGGGAATCATGCAGAAGGAGCATGATATTTATTTGAGTTCTCTCCTCATGGAGGCTGTGCTCCACTTGGGGCAGGACAGCAGTCTCAGCAGGACTCTAGGCCCAGCACCTTCCCTCAGTTTGTGGACTTGTACTGCACCCATCACCGGCCTCTGTCTGGCACCGTTGCCCCACACCAGTGCCCAAGAAGCAGTCAAAAAACTTGGATGGACTGGTTAGGTTAGTTGTCGTGCTGTTGCTTGGCCAGTGTAGAGACCACTGAATGCATAATATTCCTGTGATGTTCTGTCCTGAGCTCAATTGGCATGTTATGAAGTAGTGCCTGTGAGGGACAGGTGTCTGTTTATGTCATCCAGCCATCATGTCTTAGGTCTTCTGTGGGGGGAGCTTTTCCATCCTGCTTTCATTGGATCAAAGTCAAAGATTATTTTCACAGGGAAGTTAGTAGGCATTTAGAGCAGATGAACATACCACCACAGAGAGCACTTGGCAACCATTTGAGTGTGTGTGACCTATTTAGTTAGAAAATGGAATTTTTCATTCAAATTGAGTTTGTACCATTTGATGTTTTTAATCATTTGGAGGTGCATGGCTAGTTAGGCAGAATGGGTTCTGCAGCACTCCCAGTCAGATTTTGATATGAAGGAAGGACGTATACGTGACTAAAAAAGGTGTATTTCTGATTACAATCAACATTGCTTAATTTTAAGGGAAAGTCATCTTGATCTCTTAATCAATATTTACGTCAAACAGTTGATGAAATTCAAATACTTAATTATAGTAAGTGACATGCATTCTCTATCCTTTACTTTTAATAGTGAACAAGAAAAAAGACTGATAGGAATGAAATTTCATTTTTTTTCATTTACAGTTGATGCAGCCTCATGGCAGATTAAAAAAAAAGGTCTGAGGCACAATTTCATGACCGGGTATTGTGTATAATGTATGTGATTTTTTTTTGGGGGGGGGGTGCAAGATGGAAGTTTCGCCTAGGGCGCAAAATACCCTTGCACCGGCCCTGCTTGCATTCCAGTCTCTTAGAGATGGGGACCAGTGAGGCCTGTGTTTGCCACAGGGCATTTGAAATTTTTGCCACCCCTTCATGGAGAGGCAAGGCCACCCTTCCCGGTGCCGAGGAGGACAGCACATTAAACAGGGAGTCCGAGGGCTCCTCCATCTCCTCTGCTTGGAGGTGGAGGCTTGATGCCAGCCTTTTTAAGAGTTCTTGGTGGGTCCTAAAGTCCTCCTGGGGGAGGGAGGCAGAATCGTAATCGCCTCATCCAGGGAGGGCGATGAGGCCAGCACGGTACTTTGTGTGTCCACCGTCACTGGAGGGTCCACCATGTGGTAGGTCTCCGGGCATGGTGCTGAGGATGTACATCTCACCGACTCTTTCCCCTGAGGTCTGGAGAGGGAGGCCGATGGTCTTTCTGAGGCTCCAGCCACCGAGTGAGCCCCTACCAGGGGCTGTCTTGGGGGACACAGTGCCCACTGGTACCATTGGGCTGGCCATGGGGCCTGGTGCCACTGGCCCAACCTATTGATGGATGACTACAAAGGGAGGTTGGGCTGACGTACGACCTGCCGCTGTCCCCGGACTGGGAGGAGCGGCAGCGCCAGGAGCGATGCTGACCACGGGACCGCGATCCTGACGTGGAGGACCGGTACTATCTAACAGGTGCTCCATGATTGGCTCTGGCAGGTGGACCCGCGATGGCAAGACACTGGTGATCGACGCTCAGGCCTGCGGAGATGGTGCTGTGGCAGGGTCCTGGAGCAGGACACTGAACGGGAATGACATTGAAATCTGTGCCATGACTGGCTGCGATAACCCCTCTGAGATGAGGACCTTTGGCAATGTCTGCCTTGGTCACGATGGTGTTCGCTCCTCGAGGCGGAGCAGTGCCCAGAGTCTCGGTCAGACAGAACCCAATCAGACAGCCTGGTAGGCGTTGAGGGGAATTCACGAGGACTTTGTCCTGAACAGTCACTGGGAGTCGAACGGCGTCGGGAACATTCTCTCGACTGAGACCGGTACCGAGCCGGAAGCAACTGCAGAGATCCCAGGGGCGACTTGCCTCTAAAGCACTGGCCCGACATCAGCGGTTCTCCTGGTACCGGCATGGACATAACATCCTGGGCTGCCTGTGGGGCCTCCGGCATGGAGGACATCCGAGGAGGCCTGCTCCGAATGGGCTGGGCTACTCTGCTCGACTTGAGTCGGAGGCCTAGAGGATCGAGGACTGCCCAAGGACTGCCCGAGGACTAGCCTCTGTCCCGGGTTTACTCCGGTGCGGGGGCGAAGGTGGCCTCTTCCTAGCCTTCTTGGTGTGCCCTGTGGATGGGGAGCGGTGCCAACTAGTCAATGGCGCTGAAGGGTCACCATGCACCGACATCGCGGTGCCTGGCGGCGACTCGGAGCGGCGCGCCGGAGCCAGGGTCAGCGCCGACTCCATCAGGATAGCCCGGAGCCTAAGGTCCCTTTCTCTCTTGGTCCGAGGCTTAAACGACTTGCAAATCTTGCAGCGATCGCTTAGATGGCTTTCCTCCAAACAGTGCAGACAGTCCGTTTGCAGATCACTTAGTGGCACAAATCGCCTACAAGTGTCACATGACTTGAAACCCAGGACACGGGGCATGCCCCGGCCCGGGCACTCTAGCTAAAGTAAAGTAACTAACTAACAACAGGTACATACATTGAACGAACAAGCAGTTCTCGGGACGAGCTACAGCAAAGCTGGAGTAGGGCAGTTCCGAAGCACCTTCACCGGCTGCAAGAAGGAACTGAGGGTGGGGGGAACTTGCAGTGCCCCTTATACCGCACCATGGAGGCGCCACTCCAGGGGTTGCTGGGGTGCTCCCTTACAGGTACTGCTAGGGGAAGAACTTCCAGCACCGGTGCACGTGGCAAGCACGCACACCTATTGAGGAATACACCTGAACAATCACTCAAAGAAGAACCAGGAACATATACACAAAATTATATATTAAAAGAGAGTGACTAGACTTCAAGTTTGGGGTGTCTAAGTTTCAAGTAATAAGATTGAACTGTTGATTTTCAAAGCTGGTAGGGGACTTGGACACTCAAAATGATTAAGAGCTGGCAAACCACAGCCATGCCTCTTTGGGATGCCACCTTACTGTTCTGAGCTACTAAAGATTTGAGATCTAAATATTAACATGAGTTCTTGCACCAAAGCAGCTACCTCCACAGCGTCAGTCCAAAGACTGGACAAGTTGAGCAGAGAAGGAACTGACAGTAGCAACTCTCTTTAGAGCTAGAGTTGATCAAATCTAAATCTCTGCTCATCTTCATTAAAAGAGCCATAAAAGGTGCCACAACATTAATCTTCCTTTTTCAAGCAGAATAATCCTATAATCTAAGCAAGATGTTGCAGAGGTACTGAAGTGATGTACTAGTTTATCCTGCTAGGAGTCTGAGTAATTATATTCTTCAAGAGTTTTCCATAAATCAACAAAACAGATACAAATTTAAAAAAATTAACTCACTTCTGTGGTTTAGAATTTAAAGTTAAGTTTTCCTAATCCGAGTAGGGGATTTAAGACAATCACTGCCTCATTATTTTAAAATCTCAGCTTTAAAAACCTCAAAATAAGTCTTGACCATTAAAACTGGTAAGGCTTAGTTAGAGCCTCCTACCTACCAAAGGACCTAGAAGTTTTCAAATAATTCTGGACAAGGAAAATGTATCTAGTTTAACTGTAAACAACTCTAAACTTTCTGTGTACATACTGAATTAATGCTAGAACATGTTCTCTAATACCCGCTTACACCATGCCTATCCTTATAGAATTTGAGAAACTTTTCAAAGTGCACTTTCCATTCTTTGTACTATATGGCACTGAGGTGATGGGGGGAAAGAGGGGAAGGATAACATTGCAAAAATTCACTCAATTGAAAAAAAGAAGTTAAGCTCCTTTGTCCAAATAGGGATCGGTAGCATAGCATGTCGTATCGGTGGGAAGTCTACTTTCAGCAATTACTAACCTTCAATTAACAGCAGCTAAATTCAGAGCAAAAGAAATGAAGGTATTTAAAAAACCCCTAATGGTGGAAAGCACATCCCTAGGATGAAGCGGGTCCCTATGGGGGTGCTATTTCCCTGAGATTAGGGGGTCACTGGGGGGTCGAAGCGAAGCCCTCACTTGGCAGAGCGCGGCCGCTGGGCCCCCAGAACTGGGTCCAGCTGCAAGCGCTGGGCGTGAGCCAGGGCTGAGTGAGCTGCTTTGTTCTGCAGCCACCAGCTGGGGTTGAAGTCGCCCAGGGACAGATCTTGGCCTTCCAGGTAGATGAGATCTACTGCGGGGGAGGAGAAGAAGGATAGTGACCAGGAGGGGAGAGATCCCCACCCCCACCCCCACCCCCACCCAAGCCCCCAGGACCTGCCCCCTTCCCGTTCCAGCATTAACTCTGAACCCTACTGATGGCAGAGCCCAGGGGAGTCGGAGCTCAGAGAGCTGGAGGAGGGGCTGACCCTCCCAATACCTTCATGAACAGCCCCCCCCCAACCCTCTGGCAACACATCCCCCACCCACCCACAGCCCCCACAAACAAGCCCCAAGCCCCCATCTCAGCCCCCAGTACCCCATTACCGACAAAGCTGGGGGGGCGCCCGGCGAAATCGGACCATTTCTGGGTCAGCACCTGGCGGAGGGACTCCACGCTGTTCAGCACCAGCACGTCTGGAGGCACACGCGGGAGGGTTAATGAGGGGACCCAGGAGGGGAGGGAACCCCGCCCAGGACAGAGCAGGGAGGGGGTAAGCCCAGGGGTGAAGGGGGGAAGGAAGGAGGCCCAGTGGGGGAGGAGCTAGGCACAGGGGGGAAGGAAGGGGACCCCTGGGATGAAGCAGGGGGGTCTCGGCCCCGCTCACCCTTGGCCCTGAAGCAGAGCCGGTAGATTGGCCCATAGCACCGGGCAAGCTCCAGCAGGTTCAGGGGCAGCTCGGGGTGCAGCATGTGGGGAAGCCCCCCCACCAGGGGCAGGGACCAGGGGCCAGGCAGGGCGCTCAAGCGGCCCCCTCGCGAGCCCCCCACTCACCCCCCAGCACGGCCAGGGCCAGCAGCACCAGCAGCAGGAGCAGGGCGGCCATCAGCATCGCTGGGGCGTGGGGGCACCGGCGGGATATAAAGCCCCTGAGTCCTTCGTCACGGGGCCTTGGAGAGACAGGTGTGACACAGGGTGCCCCTCACTCCCAACCCGCAGCCCCCTGCTCCACCAGTGCCCCTCACTCCCGACCTGCAACCCCCCCCAGTGCCACCGGTGCCCCTCAGTCGCGACACGCAGCCCCCCCCAGTGCCACCAGTGCCCCTCACTCCTGACCCGCAGCCCCCTGCTCTTCCAGTGCCCCTCGCTCCTGACCCGCAGCCCCCGGCTTGGCCAGTGCCCCTCACTCCCAACCTGCAGCCCCCGCCCAGCGCCACTGGTGCCCCTCACTCCCGACCCGCAGCCCCCTGCTCTTCCAGTGCCCCTCGCTCCTGACCCGCAGCCCCCGGCTTGGCCGGTGCCCCTCACTCCCAACCCGCAGCCCCCTGCTCCACCAGTGCCCCTCACTCGCAACCCGCAACCCCCTCCAGTGCCACCGGTGCCCCTCAGTCACGACCCGCAGCCCCCCCCAGTGCCACCAGTGCCCCTCACTCCTGACCTGCAGCCCCTGGCTTGGCCGGTGCCCCTCACTCCCAACCTGCAGCCCCCCCCCAGCGCCACTGGTGCCCCTCACTCCCGACCCGCAGCGCCCTGCTCCGCTGGTGTCCCTCGCTCCCGACCAGCAGCCCCAACCCCAGCGCCACTGGTGTCCCTCACTCCTGACCCGCAGCCCCCTCCAGCGCCACTGGTGCCCCTCGCTCCCGACCCACAGCCCTCCCCAGTGCCACCAGTGCCCCTCACTCCCGACCCGCAGCCCCTGGCTCCTCCAGTGCCCCTCGCTCCCGACCCACAGCCCCCGGCTCAGCTGGTGCCCCTCACTCCCGACCTGCAGCCCCTACCCCAGCATCACTGGTGCCCCTCACTCCCGACCCGCAGCCCCCGGCTCTGACGGTGTCCCTCGCTCCCGACCTGCAGCCCTCAGCTCCGCCAGTGCCCCTCACTCCCGACCCACACTCCCCTTCCCAGCACCACCGGTGCCCCTCACTCCCGAGCTGCAGCCCCCTTGGTCCCGCCCATTCTGTCTGCCAGCGCCCCTCACTCCCAACCCGCAGCCCCCAGTCCGGCCAGTGCCCCTCATTCCCAACCAGCAGCCCCCTGAATTCCCCCCCATGAGATCTGCTGGTGCCCTTCACTCCTGACCTGCAGCCCTCCCAGTGCCACCGGTGCCCCTCACTCCTGACCCGCAGCCCCCTGCTCCGCCGGTGCCCCTCACTCCCAAGCTGCAACCCCCTTGGTCAGGCCCCTTCTCTCTGCCAGCGCCCCTCACTCCCAACCCGCAGCCCCCAGCCTGGCCAGTGCCCCTCATTCCCGACCAGCAGCAGCCTGGGTTCCCCCGCATGAGTCTGCTGGTGCCCCTCATTTCTGACCCGCAGCCCCATGCTCCGCCAGTGCCCATCACCAGGGCCGGCTTTAGGAAGTGTGGGGCCCAATTTGAACAGTTTCGACGGGGCCCCAGCAGGGATGACCAAAAAAAGAAAAACCATGTAAAAGAACACGTGGGGCTTGTACTCACTGGGTGGTGCTCCGAGTCTTCGGCGGGTCACTTCGGTGCCGGGTCCTTCACTCACTCCAGGTCTGTCGAAGACCCGGAGCGAGTGAAGGACCTGCCACTGAATTGCCACTGAAGATCCAGACCGCCACCAGGTTGTTAGGCGCGGGGCCCGATTCAAGGGAATTGGTGGAATAGGCCTAAAGCCGGCCTTGCCCCTCACAGCTGATCTTCAGCCCCCCACTAGCCCAGCCTTGGGGCTCAGATTAACTTCTGGGTAATTATTTTGGTTTCATTAACCTGAGGTCAGAGCCCTGCAGTGCATCCGGGGGTCCCTGGCACTTTTCTGCAGGGGGCATTGGATGGGCAGAAACCAGCCTCTGGGAATCTCTCACTGCTCTGTCGGTGACTGATTGGCATCCGCTTGCCGTGCTCTGATGGCCGGCATGGCCGGGGTTCGAACCGGAGTCTCAGGGCATTTACACAGCGCGAGCAACACCTGATTTATTCTGGATAGGCTCACGCCTAGGACCTGGTCCCTGCCATGGCTGAGTGGCAGCTGGGGGCTCACTGTGGCAGGATTGAAAGGATAAACACGCAAGAAGCAATCCGGGGGGAAGTACTGGGGGGAAGGATGGGATTAAACAAACACACACCCCCAGCCTGGGGTCCCTCTTCACAGCCCATCAACACCTGTTCAGTGTCACCATTCAGCAGCCCCCTGCCCCACCCCAGAGCCAGCCGCGTCCTGGCACCAGGCGATGGGGAGCCATGTAACCAGCCCCCCAACCCCAGTCTTGCAGAGTATAACGTGAGCTAATGGCTGTAAATTGAAGCCAGACAAATTCAGACTGAAAAGAAGGCATCAGTTTTTGACTGAGGGTAATTAACCATTCAAACTATTTACCAATGGTTGTAGTGGAGTATCCATCACTGAACATTTTAAAATCAAGATTGGATGTTTTTCTAAAAAAATATGCTCTAGAGATTATTTTGGGGAAGTTCTATGGGTTATGTTACACTGGGGGTCTGATTAGATGATCACAATTGTCTCTTCTGGCCTACAGGTCATTGACTGACTGGGCAATGGAGAGGGAAGACATCCTCCCTCTCCCAGGCGCTAGAGAGGGCCTACCATGCTGTTACCTTCCCCTGCTAGATTATTATTATTATTATTTGTATAGTGATGGATTCTGGAGACCCCAGTCAGGAGAGAGGCCCCATTGTGCTAGTAGTTATACAAACACATAGCTTGACACTCTTCCCCCACGAGGTAAGAATCTATTATGCAAGAAGCAAGGATAACAAAAGAACATGGGCTCAGGAGAGGGTTAACAAAATAAGACCACGCAGTTACATAGGTGAGCTATGTGTGCAGTTTGATGGGTTTGTATCATTTCCAAGTTTTTGGTTTTATTAATAATGAAATAAACTCAGCTAGCTCTAATTGCCCTCTAGTGTAACCATTACTAGTTGGTCAGTGTTTGATAGGAATCTCAGTGGAGGCGGAGAAAAAGGCCTATCAGGTTGCCTACTGACAGTGCCAGGAGAAAGAAGGTACAGCAGGCTCTCCCTGCAATTGTCAGAGGGGGTAGCAGGCTGCTATAGCTCACCACCAAGAAAGCAAGATCACATAGGAGGAGCCATTGCCTCTTGGGGAAAGGAGTTTTGTGGGGAGGAGGGTTGCAGGACCTTCCAAGGATGGGATTGTTCAAAGGATTACCCAAGCTACAAAAAATAAAGCTGGATTCAGGCCCTTTCTTGAAGTTTTCCCCCTCACTCTCTGTGAGGTTTGTTCAACTTTCTACACCGAGAATCCTACTTTATATGCAAAGTTCATGAGGATGGTGACTGAAGGTTGTTGCTCCCTTAGTGTAACTAGCAGAAGTTAATCAGTCCTGAATAGAGAAATGAATCCTTTCTAGAGCTGTGGCAGCAAAGAGTGGGGGGTTGACTCTGAATCTGAAAATAAAAATAAACTTTGCTCCAGAGATTTCAGAAAGCCCATCCTTTTTTCTTAGAAGCATAGAATCACAGAAGATTATGGTTGGAGGAGACCTCAGGAGGTCATCTCGTCCAACCCCCTGTTCAAAGCAGGAACATCCTCAACTAAATCTTCTCATCATCTTATACTTGTGTTTTGAATGTGAGCTCTTGTATCTATGGTGAAAATTTTGAAAAATATTTTTTTTTTGCAAAAAGTGCCTGGTTTCCATGGATTTTTTTTATTTTTGTTGTCAAAAAAAGAATACCTGAACCCCAAAATATTTCAGTTTGAATATGCTACCATGGTACCTCATGGGAGTGGTAGTTTGGTTTCCTCATGTCTCCATTCTCCTCTATGGGCTGTGCTCCTCAGCTGAACTATATCTTCCATTCTGCACCATAGCCAGGGACTCAGGTTATATATTGCCTCTGCTCAACAAGAGGAGAGACTGTGGTGCATTATGAGAGATATAGTCCAGTCCTGAAGCCTAACCTATTCAGATGGAAGCAGGAGGTACCACCACAGCATTTCTGAATCAAAATACTTTGATTTCCCCCCACACCTTGAATAGGAGACATTTCCACAAAAATCATTTCCATTTTCTATCTAGGCCTAATATTCATGTAAAAAATGGCTAAACAATAAAGTAGACATGCAACAGCTTCTGCTACTGCAAGGACAGGTATCAAGTGACTAGTGTAACTAGGGTGACCAGGTGTCCGGAACACCTGGTTGAAAAGGGATCCTGGCGGCTCCAGTCAGCACCAATGACTGGTCCGTTGACTGTCCGGTTGACTGTCCGGTTGCAGGCTCCCTGCTAGCATCTATGCTATGTGGCTCCCAGGAAGCAGCCGGCATGTCCCCGCTCCAGCTCCTAGGCATAGAGTCAGCTAGAGGGCTCTGCACGCTGCCCCACCCCAAGCGCCACCCCCAGAGCTCCCATTGGCTGGGAACTGCAGCCAATGGGAGCTGTGGGAGCAGCACCTGTGGATGGGGCAGTGTGCAGAGCTGCCTGGCCCTGCCTCCATGTAGGAGCCAGAGGAGTGACATGAAAAGCGCCATCTGGAGCCTGCACCTCTGAGTCCCCTGGCACCCCAACCCCCTGCCCTCGCCCTGGAGCTGGGAGGGTTGGGTGGAGATTGGTATACTGGGGGGTGGTTAGTGGCGGGGTATCTGGAGGGGGAAGTCAGGGAGAAGGGTGGATTGAGTGGGGGGTAGTATACTGGGGGAGTGGTTAGGGGCGGGGATCTCTGGAGGGGGCAGTCAGGGAGCAGGGTGGGTTGGATGAGGGAGTGGTATACTGGGGGGTGGTTAGGGGCAGGGATCTCTGGAGTGGGCAGTCAGGGAGCAGGGTGCGTTGGGTGGGGGGGGTGGTTAGGGGCGGGGATCTCTGGAGGGGACAGTCAGGGAGCAGGGTGAGTTGGATGGGTGGTTAGGGGCAGGGATCTCTGGAGGGAGCAGTCAGGGGGTTGGGTGGGGGCATAGTAACTCGGGGGTGGTTAGGGGTGGGGATCTCTGGAGTGGGCAATCAGGGAGCAGGGTGGGTTGGATGGGGAGGTGATATACTGGGGGGTGGTTAGGGGCGGGGATCTCTGGAGGGGGCAGTCAGGGAGCAGGGTGGGTTAAAAGGGGAATGGTATACTGGGGGGTGGCTAGGGGAGGGGATCTCTGGAGGGGGCAGTCAGGGAGCAGGGGGGTTAGATGGGGGGTGGTATACTAGGGGGTGGTTAGGGGTGGGGATCTCTGGAGGGGGCAGTCAGGGAGCAGGGTGGGTTAAAAGGGGGGTGGTATACTGGGGGGTGGCTAGGGGCAGGGATCTCTGGAGGGGGTAGTCAGGGAGCAGGGTGGGGGTGGTATACTAGGGGGTGGTTAGGGGCGGGCATCTCTGGAGGGGGCAGTCAGGGAGCAGGGGGGTTGGATGTAGGGTGGTATACTGGGGGGTGGTTAGGGACGGGGATCTCTGGAGGGGGCAGTCAGGGAGCAGGGAGGGTTGGGTGGGGGTTGGTATACTGGGGGGTGGTTGGGGTAGGGATCTCTGGAGGGAGCAGTCAGGGAGCAGGGTGGGTTGGATGAGGGGGTAGTATACTGGGGGGTAGTTAGGGGTGGGGATCTCTGGAGGGGGCAGTCAGAGAGCAGGGTGGATTGGATGTGGGGTGGTATACTGGGGGGTGGTTAGAGGCAGGAATCTCTGGAGAGGGCAGTCAAGGAACAGGGTGAGTTGGATGAGGGGGTGGTATACTAGGGTGTGGTTTGGGGTGGGGATCTCAGAAGGGGGCAGTCAGGGAGCAGGGTGGGTTGGATGGGGGGTTGGTATACTGGGGGGTGGTTAGGGGTGGGGATGTCTGGAGGGGGCAATCAGGGAGCAGTGGGGTTAGATGGGGCATATGAGTCCCGGGGTCTGTTTGGGGGATGGATAGGGGTCAGGGTAGTCAGGGGACAGGGAGCAAAGAGGGTCCTGAGGGAGCAGTTAGGGTGTGGGGGGGTCTCTAGAGAATGTGGCCAGGCAACAAGGAGCTGGGGGGGGTTGGATGAGTCGGTAGTTCTGGGGGGACTGTCAGGGGGCAGGGAGCGATTAGATAGGCACGGGAGTCCAGGGGGGTCTGTCTGGGTGTGGATAAGGGTTGGGGCAGTCAGGGGACAGGTAGGGGGTAGCATTCTAGGGGGAGGGAGTCAGGAGATAAGGGGCAGGGAGGCTTAGATAGGGGATGGGGTCCAAGGAGGGGTTAGTCGGGACAAGGAGTGGGAGTGTTGGGAGTTCTGGGAGGGTGCAGTCACCCAGCCCTCTACCCTGAGCCCTGTACCACCCAGCCCTCTGTTGACCCCCCCCATGATCCCAGCCCTGACTGGCACCCCCACACATACCCAGCCCCCCTACCCTGACACCTGCACCCCCCTCACATGCCCCCAGCCCTCTACCCTGACTTTTGCACCCCTCACATCCCCAGCCCCACCCAGTATACAAGGGCTGTTCATCTCAGACATCTGACAGTTATCATGAGAATGTGTGATAATAAAGATTAAAAACAGAGGGACACTTGAAAGAGGCTCATTGGGAGGGGTGTTCAGAGACAGGATTCAGAACCAGGATTTTAGCCAAAATGCCATCTGGTCCAGGTTAGCACAGCCACTAATTGGGCCCAGAGCCAAAGGGCCAGATTCCGATACCTGATTGCTTACACTGTATGCATTTTCCTATTGATTTCAAAATGGACTATTTGCAGATTAAGGTACTGCTAATTATGAGCAAAGCTACTCTGATCTGGTCCAATGTGGATAAAGAAAGGCATTATGCAGGTATTTTGGTACAAAATCAGTCCCTTCTGAATGTCTTGAGATGGATCTTAGACTAAGATGAGAGAAATTCAATAAAGTATTCAGCAGTCTGCAGGTGGCATACAGCTGGTTAACAGATAGGAAGAACAGAAGAATTCATAGGCTCTTCATGGGAAGAAAGAGTTTTCAGGGAGCAGTTAACAGTGGAACTCAGTTTGGGAACAGCCTGTCTTCTGAGCTTGCAACCTCTATTTTTGAAGAAATCTGACAGAAGAGTGAAACCAAAACCAGGTACACTCCATGTACTATCTTAGCTTTTTGGATACCAGGATGCCATTGATGAGCGTCATCCTGTGTATTCACACAATTAACAGAATGCAAATTAAATCTAGGTCTTTTAAACAACTTAAATCTAGGTCTTTTGAACAACTTCAAAAGGTTAGTAATAATTAAGCATAAAAGGTAAAACTAGAAGGATGAATTTGAGACTGATTAGGAACTTGATCCTGGAAACAGACCTTTGAAATGCAAGGCTAAAGTCAGTTCCTATTGAGTGAGGTAACTGTGGCCTAAGATGTTATGGCAGTAAAAAGGTTCTTCTGAAATAAAGAGCATGAAGAATCAATAATTCATAAAGAAGAATCAATTTGACTAATTTCACTTCTGTTCGCAAAATACACAGAGAAGATGGCAATGTTCTCCGTGTCATTCCTTATTCAACAGCACATTTTGCAAGTTTCCTTTGCTCCCTGGCTAGCTACTTGAAATTAAAGCTGAGTTGCTTAGATGCAATTGGCTATGGAAGTCACCTGGCACGTGTCTGATCGCTGATTGAAGAAGTGTTGCATTTGTCCTCAGGTGTCTGGTGCAAATGCTTGTAAAAAGCAAGTTTAAAATGAGCTTTTCGTGAGCACAAGATTCGAATTTGCTCTTTTGTCTGCTGTGGTATCTGAGTGCCTCAGTCTTGAATATATTTCTCCTCACTGTGAGGCAGGGCAGTGCTATTATCCCCATTTTACAGATCAGCTGCTGAGGCACAGAGAGCTTAAGTGACTTGCCCAAGGCCACATGTGAAGACTGTGGCACAGCAAGGAATTAGACACAGGTCTCCCAAGTCCTAAGTTGTGCCCTAGTCATAGGCAGCAACTTTCCCTGGCACCAGTGGGTGTTTGCGTCCCCCTGCCCCGACTCCACCCTTTCCCCGTCCCTGCCCTGTCCCCATTCCAACCCCTTCCCCAAAGTCTCCACCCCAACTCTGCCTTCTCCCTGCCCCATTGAACCCCTTTCCCAAAATCCCTGCCCCGGGCCTGCCTCTTCCCCGAACGCGCCACGTTTCTTCTCCTCCCCACTCCCTCCCAGCCGTGTGAAACAGCTGTTTTGCAGCACAAGCGCTGGGAGCTAGGAGGGAAAAGCGGGCATGTGGCATGCTCAGGGGAGAAGGCGGAGGCGAGATGAGGTGTGGGGGCAGGGCGGGGAGCTGCCGGTGAGTGCTGCGCACCCACCAATTTTTCCCCATGGGTGCTCCAACCCCAGAGCACCCCCGGAGTCAGCACCTATGGCCCTAGCCACTGCATTAGCCTTCCTCACTGTGAGCCTCCAAGCCAGTCTAACCTGAGAGCAAATTCAAAAGGGGTGCAGACATGGCCAAAGCACATTTGTTTAAAAAATTCAAATGTTTCTTTGTGGGAAAATTCTCAGGAACCTGCCCTGCTCTAGTGAACGTCAGGCCAGAAGGCCCTGCTGGCTGTGATGTCCGACTCCTGCACTGTGATCCTGTTCTCCAGTGTATCTCTTGTTAGCCCCCTGCACATGCTAAATGGGTGGAAAAGTGACTGGACCTTTTTTGTTTGCTTGTTTTTCTGACTCATGCAACACTGCTGTGCTGTCTCCAACACACTTCCATTTCAGCCTACCATGTCCAGTGCCCTAGGCCCCACAACTCCCCCAGCCAGCCAGCTGCTGGACTGCACTGGTGCCAGGCACCAGCTCTGGGGTGCAACTTTGACAAGTCAGCAGCTTATGTAGAAAAGAGATGACATTTGTTCCAGGCAAATGTTGAGGCAACTCCTCTAGGCACTGGCACTTGGGAGTTAAGTATCAGAGGGGTAGCCATGTTAGGCTGGATCTGTAGAAAGCGAAAGAGTCCTGTGTCACCTTATAGGCTAACATGTATTGGAGCATAAGCTTTCGTGGGTGAATACCCACTCTGTCAGACTCCTGACGAAGTGAGTATTTGCCCAGGAAAGCTCATGCTCCAATACATGTTAGTCTATAAGGTGCCACAGGACTCTTCTGTCACTTGGGGGTTGGAACTTGATATCCTCTGAGCCCTACCCCTCTCCAAATGGCTGCATTCTGCAGCAGACAGAATGCACCAGCCAGCAGTGCTGCAGCTCTTTTACCACTTCCAGCTCCAACCTGACTGGCACCCTAAATCAGCTCCACCGAGGCTGCCAGCAGCCTAAGTGATCTTGCATTCCATGCCACGTCTTGAGCCCGGCATGCTTAGTGGGTAAGCCTACTTCTTTCTTGCCTGTCTGCTGGCACACTGCTATATTTGACATCATAGGACCTGTGTAACACTTGTTTCTGAGACCCTTAGGATCAGCTTAATTTCCCTGCTGCATGAACATCCTGCCCCAGGTTTGCAAAATGGACAGAAACTCTAGCAGCTTTACACAGCTCTCTTCAGCATCTATCCTCAGGTACAAATCTGACTGAGCGCAGAGGAAGAGCATGTGATAGCATTTCTAATACGGCAGCAGCACAGTAGAAAATTTTTTCAATTCTCTCTCAGGTATTTCTATGGCCCACATTGCTGTAATATCTGAATGCCTCACAATCTTTCATTTATTTAGCCTTGCAGGACTGCTGTGACGGACAGAAGTGTTGTTATCCCCATTCTACGGATGTGGAACTGTGGCACAGTGAGGATAAGTGACTTGCCCAAGTCTTCACAGAAAGTCTGTGGCAGAGCTAAAACTGAGTCTCCGGTATCCCAGTTAACCACTGGACCATGATACCCTTTCCATCCACACAAATGCACAGGGAAATAAAGAGATTACACACATTATTATTTTGCAAAGTTTTATTCACCAATCAGAATGACAAATATATTTCATGTGTTCTGATAGAGTTTGTATTCTTGCCAGGTTCTCAAGGGGAAGATGGTGGCTTATGGGTGTGAACAGACAGGGTGTCAATCTGGAGGTTTGAGACTGATGAACATAATCCTCCAAGTGAACACATAGGAGCTGCTTTCCTGAAAATCTCTGCAAGCCAATCCGCAGGCTTTAGCATGTGATTAATAGATTCCCAGGCCAGAAGGAACCATTGTGATCATCTAGTCTGACCTCCTGTGTAGCACAGGCCGATAGAACTTCCCCAAAATAATTCCTAGAGCAGATCTCTTAGAAAAACATTCACCCTGGATTGAAAAATTGCCAGTGACGGAGAACCCACCAGGCCTCCTTTATTGTTCCAATGATTAATTACTCACTCTTAAAATTTTCTAGTCTGAATTTGTCCATGCTAAGCAGCTGTTTTGGAAACACTGAATATAAAAATCAACTCTCTCACACACAGACATACTCACCCACCAAGTGCACATGGCTTGTGAGGTCATTAGAGGCAATAACAAAAGTTCAAGAATTACCAGACACAAGAACAGCTTCTAAAATCCTATAAACTCCAGTCATTTGCACTTCACCAAAAAACCAAATCAATCCAACCCTACTGGTGAAAGAACATGCATGCCAAATTCTGCTACATTTGGTGAATTTTGGCACAGGGCATATTTTTAGGGCCTCTGTATACAGACATTTACAAGAGACACAGCAATACACCTGTACTTCATGACTCACTCTGGGACAGCGACCTACTCTGCAATGAAATCTCTGAACTGCTCATTTTTGCCTGGGTGGCATGAAAGGCAGCCAGCCATTTCTGTACATTCACTTACCGCGTGTCTTTCACTAGGAGTTTCCGGATAAAGGCTTTTGCCAGATCACTGGTGTGACTGAAGAATTCCTCATCAAATTCGTAATTCACCACTGTGATGTTGGCGAGAGTTTCCTGCTTTGTTTCTCCAAGGAAAGGGGATGTGCCGCTGAGCCTGAATAGGCCAGACAGGAGGATCATGTTTTGAGTGGGGAAAAATAAAGTTACTTTGACGTGATTCCAAGATTGTGAAATGACAATATTGGAATGAGGGTCTCTCTTTCGGGGCAGTCAAGAAGATTTGGAAAGAAAAGGCCCAAATCTTGGTCACTGCCTTACCCTTGTCCACCAGGGCCGTGAACTCCTGCTGGGAACCCTGGGGGAGGTTGTCCTTAAACTTCCCTACTGCTGCCCAGGAGTTGAAGTTATGCCTGTTGAGGATGGTCTGTTGGTTAGCAATTCTCAACTGGAGGCCGCCTGACGAATACATCTTCCTGACGAACAGGCCCAGGTGTTTCGCTTTCTGGCTTAGGGGCCAGGGCTTGCTGCCCATGGCGCTCTCTCTCGTTCACCGCTGAGACTAGCAGGGAACATGGGCTTGGGTGGCAGAACGCATAACCCTTTGATGGGGCGAAGTACTTGCACTCCACACCTTTGGTTGTTGGTGTGCTGGAGGCCGAGGTCTGCCATATAGTCTTATAGTTCGACTGAATGGTCTTAATGAGCGGGAGCACTATTCTGGATGGACCTTCTGGGCTCAGAATGTCCACCATGGGGTCCTCTTGCTCATCCGTCCCCTCAGCCTGTAACCCCAAGTTATGGGAAGCCTTATGCACCAGCTCTTGGTGGGATCTGTGGCCTATTGGCGGAGGGCCTGATACCACTGTGCCCGCCACCGCTTCACCTGGGGATGCCAAGGAGGTCAGTAGCTGCTCAGCTTCTTCCTGCTGGTCTCGCTGGTTCCCCTTCCCTAAGGGAGGGTCTTCCGACTCGGGACAGGGCAGACAACCTTGGGGTGGCACGGGACTCGGTGCCAGTCTCTCCGGTCTCTTGCACGATGAACATGCAGGTGGTGTGGACACTGTAGTTTCTCACATGGGAGTGCGTCGGTGCAGGGACTGGGACCACTGCACTGAGTAACTGGCCCTGGAGGGAGCCCCTTGCTGTTGGTGATAGGCCCAAAAGGTCCAAAAGGGCCAGTGTCCTGGCAGCCCCTATTAGGGGTGCCAACCAGCCTGGGGTTCCCTACTGTCCAGTGCGGGTAACTGTATCAGTCCGAGTTGTTGCTGGACTCCAGTGATGCAGAATGCGAGGGCCATGATTGGCTTCTGGCTGATCAGAAGTGGGATGGGTACCGATGCTCTCGGTACCTGGACTGGAACCGGGATTGGTACCGGTGCTCCCGAGACTAGGACCAGGACCGGTGTCCTCAGTGAGCCCCCAGCAACGGCCGGCCCCTCTTCTCTTGGTGCTGGCTTCTGGAGGGCTCCAGAAAGCGGCGTGCCCCTTCCACGAATTCTGCATGTTGACTCACCTCCGGTACCGAGACTTCCCTCTGAGTCAGGGGTAAATGGGAGTCCATGGACTTGGAGCTTGACCGGGACCAGTGCCAGGAGTGATGAGGTCCTTCCCTGCCTCAAAGGTGTCAGGCATGGAGGGTTCATCTATTACTCCCTCTAGCCTGACATCCACACTGAGTTCACCTAGAGCTGGACTCAGTGGGATAAGTTGCGCCAGCACCACCAGTGACAGCACCAGTACTGCGTCCATCTCACTCTTCCAGGTGCTTGGGGCCTTTGATGGTGCTGGTCTCCTTTGCGGGGAACGTCTGCGCCCTTTCTTTGGCTCTGTCTTGGGTTGCACAGGGAGGATGAGGCATGCCGGGGCCTACTTTGGCGCTCTGAGCCCGACAGCTTCCAGTGCTTGGCCAGCACCGGCTCTCTTGATGAATCTGGGGCACTCTGCCCCAAGGAAGCTGGAGCCAATGTTGGGTGCTCCAGGCCTCGTAGTTGCAGCATGGCCTCCATCAACAACTGCTTCAAACAAAAGTCTCTCTCTTTCTTTGTTCTTGGCTTGAACGCCTGGTAAATCTTACACTGCTCCGTTTGGTGTGCTTCCCCCAGGCAACGTAGACAGGTGGCGCGTGGCACAAGCCTTATACCTGTGGACCTGCAACATACCCCGGGGCCCGGGGTGGGTGCTGGAAACCTCTAAGCACCTAATCTACTAAGCGTCCACAACGAGCGATTGCTAAGGAACCGATAACAGCTCTGTAACACTAAGGCTAAGGGATTGTGTCTTGTAAGAGAGCAAGAGACTGTTCCAATGCCGCCATGGAAGAAGAAACTGGAAGGGGTCAGGCCAGTGGGAGAATATCTGCACGGCTCAGTGGCGCCACTCAGAGGGCCCCCCTGCTGGGAGCTGCAAGGGAAAAAGTTTCTGATGCCCGTGCATGCAGCATGCTTACACCTAATGTGGAATGGACGTGAACAGGCACTTGAAGAAGAACTAGTGATTGGTATTATAATAAATACCTCTTGCTTCTTACTCATTATCATCTCTTCTCAGACATGTGGTAAACTGGGAATTGTAGGGGGGAAAGGATAGCTCAGTGGTTTGAGTATTGGCCTGCTAAACTCAGGGTTGTAAGTTCAGCCCTTGAGGGGGCCACTTAGGGATCTGGGGCAAAAATTGGTCCTGCTAGTGAAGGCAGGGGGCTGGACTCAACGCCTCTTCCAGTTGCAGGAGATTGGTATATCTCCTATTATCATTATTATGCTATTAGCTCAAGTATACTGGCATTGCATTCCTCAATAGCCACCTCATGGACAACTCTGAACACCATCCAACTTCATAGAGGGATCTGCCCGTGGTATTTACAGCATTCCCTTCTCTCCTGTTTTGCTATTTCTAAGGACATTTGTTGTCATGGTACAATTCCCCACTCTAAACCTTAGCATCCAAAAGATGGGGTACCAGCATGAATTCCTCTAAGCTCAATTACCAGCTTAGAACCTGTAGTGCTGCCACCAACCAGGAATTTCAGTGCCTGGTACACTCTGGTCCCCCCAAAACCTTGCCCGGGGTCCCCCAAGACCCAGACCCTCTGGATCTTAACACAAGGAAAGTAAACCCTTTCCCTCACCGTTGCCTCTCCCAGACTTCCCCTCCCTGGGTTACCCTGGAAGATCACTGTGATTCAAACTCCTTGAATCATAAAACAGAGAGGACAATTCACCTTTTTCCCTCCTTCTCTTTCCCTCTCCCAGACTCTTCCTGAGAGAAAGTAATCCTGGCACAGAGAGAAATCAGCCTCTCTCTCCCTCTTCCCTCCTTACTCCCCACCAATTCCCTGGTGAATCCAGACCCAGTCCCCTGGGATCTCACCAGAATAAAAAAAACAATCAGGTTCTTAAACAAGAAACTTTTAATTAAAGAGAGAAAAACAGTAAAAATTAGCTTTGTAAATTTAAAAGGGAATAGGTACAGGGTCTTTCAGCTATAGACACTGGGAATACCCTCCCAGTCTAAGTATACAAGTACAAATTAAAATCTTTTCAGCAAAATACCAATTTGAACTCATTTTAGCCAAATACACATTTGAACTCCTTCCAACCAAATACACATTTGCAAATAAAGAAAACAAACATAAGCCTAACTCGCTTTATCTATCTAGTACTCACTATTCTGAATCTGTAAGAACCTGTATCAGGGTGATTGGAGAGAAACCTGGTTGCACGTCTGGTCCCTCTGCACCCCCAGAGTGAACAACAACCAAATTCTAACAGCACACACAGAAACTTCCCTCCCTCAAGATTTGAAAGTATCCTGTCCTCTGATTGATCCTCTGGTCAGGTGACAGCCAGGCCTACTGAACTTGTTAACCCTTTATAGTCAAAGAGATATAAAGTACTTCTGTGCTATTACCTTTTCTTATCTGTTTATGACATTTGTACACAACAGGATTGTAATGGATCCAGACCCTCACACTGGAGCTACTCTGATTGATGAGCTGAGGATCTGGTCTTAAAACCTCCAGCGAGAAGTAAGCAATATGAAGAGAAGCAGGAGCTCTTAATTAATATCCTGCTGTCATGCAGGTAAAAAGGAATAAAAATATGACAGGGGTGAGCTGCATAACATGCAGTATTTTCCATGAGATGCCAACAAGTCTTTACCAAAACTCATGCTAATAATAAAGAATCTTGGCTTCTAAATTATAACATGCACAAGCACCACACTGATATTTAAACTCTTAACTCTCCACCCGATTTGTAAATCTCACGTTTTCAAAGTCACTGTTAAAGGCATATGCCCCCACTGTGTCAAGTCCTGTTGTGATCTCCTTGCACCTGTCATTTCCTGCAAGATTGCTACCGACAGTCATAATGAAGTGATTAGAAACGTATTTGCTGGATGAGAAACGAGAGGGTGCTAGGTGTTATATCACTTGGATAGGAGTGAGTAATCATGAAATGAACTGAGCATCAGAAGGAAACAGCTGGAATTCCCAACCAAGACCTTGTGAGCTCTCTTGGTTCAGGCTTGTCTGCAGCAAGTGTCATATCCTCAGGGCAAATATTGCTCTTGGCTTCCTACCTATCCTGACTGTCTCCTGGCAGTAGCTTCCTCCTCGAACTTCCTTCTCCCTGAGTGTTTAGAGGGGACTGGATGTAGACTTGATCCCTTCCTCTCTTCCCTTTGAGAAAGAGTTTAGGGAAATTCAGTCCTTCATTAGTCTTCATCTCCAGCTGTTCTTTTCATTTCTTCTCCGCTTTTCCATTTCTGTTTCTGACTTTTTTTTCTCTGTCACCACGGGTGATGGGAGGGTGAGTGAGACCTTGGAGCAGAAGCCTCAGCAGGAAGATGATGAGCAAGTCAAATCACATGGGACTTGATTGCAGAGACAGAAAGGGGGTGTGTCCAGGAAATGTGAGCAGGGAAAAGCCTTTGAGAGTCAAGAGAGGCCAGAGAATGAGGAGGGAAACCAGCCAACAGAGAAAGTTGGAAAATCTGTTAATTGTAGGGGAACTCACAGAGGCCTCAAGGAAACCAGGACCCAGCCGAGAATCCCCACGAGAGAGAGAAATAAAATGTGTGTTGAGTGTGGGGAAAAGTTCAGTAGGCCCTCGCAGCTTCTTAGCCATCAGAGAATCCACACAGGGGAGGCTGCAGCCTGGCAGTGGAGAGCACAAACCACTGGCTTTCCACAGATGGGAGATCACCCTGCAGCCTCTCCACTCTCCACCCCTGGGACACGGAATCAGTGGTGAGGCTGCACCCAACCCTGACACAGCACAAGGTCTGCCCCAGAAACACCCTGGGGCCCACCAAGTGTGGGGCAGGCAGGCTCAACCAGGAGGAACCAAGTGTGGAGGGCTCAGTGTGGGGGATCCAGGTGTGTGGTGAGAGGATTCTGTGTGGGACAATCTAGGTGGCAGCAGCTCAGTGGGGGGTGTAGATGTGGGGGGGGATCTGGATGCACAGAGACTTGGGGGGGATTCCAGGTGCAAGGGCAATGGGACTCTGCAAGAGCTTCCAGATGAAAGTGATTGGGGCTCAGTGCAGGGGTCTGGGTGTGGGGAGTCTCAGCAGGGGGGTCTGGGTGCTGGGGGAGTGGGGCTTGGTGGGGGTATGGATGCATTTAGTTAGGGGTCAGTGGGATGGGGGTGTGGATGTGGGGACTTGGTGGTGTGTGTGGGGGGGTGAGATCAGGGAGCTCAGTAGGAGTGTTCTGGGTGCAGGGGTTGGTATGTGGGGGCAGGAGGGGTCCAGATGAAGGGGTTGAGGTTCAGTGGGATGGAGTTTGGGCATGGAGGGCCAGGGGGGTTCTGGGTGTGCAGGGTGATGCTTGGTGGAGTTGTCTGGGTATAGGAGGTCCAGATGCATGTAAGTTGGGTTTGCAGTGACCCCTCTCCCTACAGCTAAGGAGTGATGGGGGGAGGAGGTTAAATCTATTTGGGTCTTGATTCCACTAGGCTGTTCCATGGAGTTAGCTAACTTGTATTAGCTGTCTTGTTGGAAAATTATAACTATTTTTAAATTAAAGAAAATAGCCCCTTTATAGCGGGTAGGTTAATTTAGCAGATTTCCTCAAGACCTGACATGACCTTGGTCACTGTTCTGTAGCCCAAACGAATTTGGGGCATCACATTTAAGCTTTTCTTCCCACTGCTAAGCAATTGTTAGTCACCAGGTTCACCCAGGGACAGAAGGGGCAGACAGCAGCAAAACACATTTCTTCCTGCCCATTGCATTCTCCACATCCGAGAAGACAAAATGACATAACTGTTTAACTTTGATGGAGAGGTCCTGCCCTAGGGAGTTGGGTCAGTAAGACTACTGAAGCATGTGTTTAGAAAAATTTGCTTTGAAACTAAGATAATTTCTGAAGTATGTGTTAGTAAGCATTTTCTCTCTCTTTTTCTTGTCGCCAATTATGATTGTTATGCCTTGTTTATGTTATGCCTGTATGCATATAAAATCTCTGTAACTCTTTCTAAGCCAGAGTGTTTAAACTGATGTTTCTGAATAACTATTTGAAATAATCTTACATATTATTCTCCTAAAGGTTTATTGGCCTTCAGAGATTCTGTACTGTCCAGGAACTGCATTGCTGGGAAATCTGGGACTGGGGGTGTATTGGGGGGCACTGTGTAGTAGAACATGGAGTCCAATCTAGCTGCCTGACTGGACAACAAGGACTGTCACGCTGAGTGAGTGACAGTAACTTTGCTTTCCCCCTTTGTAACATAGGGATAATGCCACTGAGCCCACCTTGTGAAATGCTTTGGAGACTAGGGCTGAGAAGCTCCCATACAAATGCTGCATATTATCATGGCAATAAAACAATCTGACCTTCAGGGATTGGGTCAGTGGCTACTGCCCCTTCTCTCCACCCCTCTCGGTGGACAGGGAAATCTCCCAGGAGAGTTTGGAGTCACCATCATTCCTTCTCTTGGCAGTGGCTCTGGCTCCAGCTAGCTCTTCCAGCAGGAACTTCTCCGGCCCCAATCCCGCCACGAAGCCAGGCAGCTCTTCCCACTCCCACATGATCTTCTGCCGCTTGGCTTCTGTCTCTTTCTGCCATGATAGGGAGAACCTGAGTGGCAGGAGCTCCAGGCATCTATCACCAACTCCTCGCCTTGCCGTTCCTCCTCGGCCTGGGCGGCTTCACTCTCCTGTTGCAGCAGTGTTAGGTGCTCTCCTGGTGCCTCCTAGAAGAAGGCAGGGGAGGGGGGCTACAAACCACTGCAAGTGGCCTCCCAGCTGCTGGATTTCAGGGCCCACCTTTCCCTGCAGACACCCAAGTGGAATTCCTGGGACTCCGATTTTTTTCCCAGGTATACAAGCTGAGTGAGCAAGATCTGAAAGGGAAAGGTGAAAGGAGGAGCAGGTTTTCAGACAAAAACACAAGACCCTCTGGTGAAATGCCAGGAGCGCAGCCCAAACCCCAGCTCCTACCCACTGCCTTAAAAGTCAACATCAATCCATTCCCTCAACCACTCCACTCCCAATTCCCAGTGCTGCACAAGTGCCACAGCTGATCAGACCCCCACCACGAAAGTAAGACTGTCCCCAAATACCCAGTTCTGTACCTAACATGCGATACATCCCAAAGACCCAGCTCCAACCCTGCACCCTTGTAGCAGGGTAGTTTCACTGCTCCTGCCCTAAATGGGGGAAATGTAGCTTAGATGGGCCCATTGATATGATGCTCGGGGGGGAGGATACCAGGTTAGAGGAGCTCATTGATCTGATCCATTGGCTTGCTTTATGGAGCATCCAATCCCCCCAGCCAGCCCTGCCCCTCCTGGCCCCTTCCCACACTGGAGCCCAGAGCTCCCCCCTGTGGCTTCCCTCAGCATGCTTGGTGGGGGACACATGCCCCCCAACTCCACCTGTGACCCCCAGCCCCTAAACGCTGGATGGGCAGACAGTGCATGGCCCCTCCAGCTCCCAAGGGCCGGACAGGCAGTGCACACCCACCAAGCCGTTCCTCTGCAAGCACTTGGTGGGCAACCCCAGGTGCCCCCCAGCCACCTCAAGTCCCAGCCACAGGCTGGCCATGGCCACCCTAGTCCTAGCCCCAGCATGCTGTCCTGGGCAGGAGCAGTCAGCCAGTCTGGGCTGGGGCCAAGGGGGAAGGGTGAGCAGGAGGGGGCCTTCTGGGCAGAGCATGGGCAGGGCTACACTGGGCTGTTTGGGGAGACACATCCTTCCCCAGCCCATGCCATCCATGACGCGTCCCCTCCAACCTGATGGTAAGCGATACCCAGTTGAGCCCATGGCCAGTACATCCTGCTCCACCCACAGCTGGGCTGGGAGCCAGGATTCCTGGCTCTTATCCCCAGCTCTGGGAGGGCAGTGGTGTCTAGTGGTTAGAGTGGGGGTTGGGAGCCAGGGTATCTGGGTATCTGGGTCCCCCTGCTAGCTCTGGGAAGAGAGTGAGGGCCAGTCGTGGTGCACCCACTAGCTTGAAGTGGTTTCCATCCTGTACAAGGTTTACAGTTTTGCTCAGTGGCTCTCAGCACCTCCCACTATAAAAATTGTTCCAGCGATGCTGGGTCTAATGGTTAGAGCAGGGGAGGCTGGGAGCCAGGCATGGGCAGTGGGTATAAGGGGCCAGGGGAGGCACCTTGCCTGTGCTCCACCTGGAGGCCCTGCTCCTGCTCCTCCTCGTCCCCTCAAGGCCCAATCCTCACTTCGCCTTTTCCCAGGTTCCCATCCACGCACATGGGGGCCTTAGGGGGAGGGGCTGGGGTGCAAACGGTAGGCGGGCGGGGGGGCCTTGGGGTAGGGGGCAAAGAGGTGCAAGTGGTGGGGCCTTGGGGGAAGAGACGTGAGAGGCGGCCGGGGGGGAGGGGCTCAGGAAAGTGGAACAAGAGGGTCTGAGGGTAGAGTGTGGGCGGGGCTGAAGGGGGAGTATGGGTGGGGCTTTGGCAGGAGGAGGCTGAGCGGAAGCGAACCTTGGTGCAGGGTCGCAGTCCGGGAGCGCCCAGCTACCCCAAATGGAGGGTTCCTGGGTTCTATTCCTGGCTATCTCACAGACTCCAAATCTGACCTGGCGCAGCCCATATCACCCTCCTTGGTGCCTCAGTTTTCCCATGTGTGAGAAGGGTACCAGTGTGAATGGATGCAGAGCCTTGGAGAATCTAGTCCCTTCTCCTGGTGGCTCCTTGGTAGCTGTGGGTAAACAGCCAACTGCTCCAGACCCTGGGTCATGTATGGGGAGACAGGGCCTGAGGGCTAGTTCTGAGGAATGGAAAGAATAAATCCACCCTTATCTGACCCCAACAAGGGGTACATGACGAGGAGGCTGGTGTTGCAGGGAGCAGGGAGTTCTGCAGCCTTTGAAGAGGAGAAGGGGACAGATTCCCCAGCTTGACTGCTGATGGCGGTGGCAGGTTGGGGGCACTGGTGGATATTGGTCTCATCCCTGTGGGCTGGAGTTGGAGCATGGCCTGCTGGGAGCTGATGTCTCCTCTGTATGTGGGAGGGTGACAGTGGGCGAAATGGTGGGACCCCCTGTCCCCCTGGAACAAGGGAGGCGTCTCTCAGCCTTGTCCGCTCCTCTCTTTCACCAGGATCTGCCCAGGTAGTTGGCCCAGCCCAGGCCCACCTTCAATGCCAGCAGCTTCAAATTCTGGGGAGTGGGGGCCTCTCAAGCCCACCCCGGGGAGCAGGAGGTGAGGCACTAGAGGGGGGCAAGGGCTGTGATGGGGCGAGGTGGGGTTGGAGAGATGTCAGAGGGTGAAGCTGGGACTCAGGGAGGGAATGGGGCAAGCTGCAGGGAGAAAGTGTAGAGAGGGGGGACGTCACAGGAGCGGGAGCTGGCGGGGAGGGGAAACCATAGGGAGAGCTGCTCAAGAGGCAGTAGGCATGGGGGGTAGGCATGGGCGGGAGCTCGTACAGGGATTGGGGTGTCAGGCCATCTCGGTTCTCTTTGTGAATGCCACCAGGCTGCAGGGAACCCCATGGCCGGCAGAGCCCCCTGCCTCCCAGCCTGGATTCCCAGCATGTAGCCGGCGGGGGGTGGGAGGATGTGACTGCCTCAGGGGCATTTACCTCACTCCCAGCCCCTGCTGGTGGTGAGAGGGAGGGTATTGGGGCTCCGCAGCAGAAAGCCCATTCGGGGAGGTTCCTCTAGGGAAGGATGGAAATCAGGATCCCCCTCACCAGAATAAAGTCCTCAGGAAGGATCGAGTGAGTCTGGTGCGAGGGGTTAGTTTGTTAGCATGGCCCCCTACACAACCACTGCCACCGGCTCTGCGGCCCCCAGGCCACAATGTGGTTCTCAGAGAGGTGTGGGAGGGAAAAGGGAGGTGCCCTCTAGACAATCTGGGGCCCTGGGAGGTGGGTGACAGCAGGAACACCTGGCCCTCAAGGCTGAGACTCGCCAACTCATCACAGCAGTGGCTGTGCAAAGTGCCACCAGCTCCTGTGTGTCTGCATCCCCCTCCCTGCTGCATCTGCGGGGTGGGGGTCTGGTGACTGCAGTCCCCTCCCCCCGCTGCCCCATGGGGGAGGTCTGGTGACTGCAGCCCCCTCCCCCGCTGCACCTGGGGTGGGGGGGTCTGGTCACTGCAGGCAGCTCCCACCCTCGCACTCAAACACGGGGTGGAGGTGGGGGAGGTTTCGTCTTGCACTCCGATTGGTCTGGGCTCTGTCTCTTCTTCCTATTGGCTTTGTCAGAAGGGGCGGAACTTCCCGGGGATGTCACGTGGCCCTAAAGCATTTGTGAGGCGGCTGGTGAGCGGCACATGTCGCGGCCTGGAGCGCGAGCGGGTAAACGTGTGTGTGGGGGGGCCCGGAGGTGCCCAAACACCTCCTTCCGAGCTCCCCCTTCTAGCCCTGCCCCCTCCCCAGTATCTCCCACCACCTCGTCTGGTCCCGCCCCCCAATGCCTCCTCCTTCTACAGGCCGCCCCCCCAAATGGCCCCCTCCCCCTCCCTCTCCCCCTCCTCTTCCTACACCCCACCCCCAAACACCCCTGGTTCCCTGTCTGCAAATGCCTCCCTCCCTCTTATACCGCCTGCCCTCAAATATCTCCCACTCCCTTCTACTCCCAACCCCAAATGCTTCCCAACCCCCCTCTTCTACACCCCAACCCCAAACACCCGCGTCCCCCCATCTGTGAATGCCTCCCTCCACCCTTCTACCCCCTGACCTCAAGTATCTCCCACCCCCTTCCACCCCAGCCCCCAAATGCCTCCCAACCCCCCCTTTTCTACAACCACCCCCAAGCACCCCTTGTCACCCGTCTGCAAATGCCATCCACTCCCCTTCTACTCTCTGTCCCCAAATACCTCCCAGCCCCCTTCTACACCCAGATACCGCCTGCCCCCTCCCCAAATATCTCCCACCATAGCTGCGTAGCATGGGGCAGTGCAAGGTTCTGCAAACTGTTTCAAGATAACAAGCTAAACCAGCTGCTTCTTTGAACGGGTAAAAATCTCTGCCAACCTGATGACTTGGCACCTCCCTGGTCCTGCGGTTCTTTGACTGTTCAAGTAAGCTCAGTGTGATATGCTCCTGGGACTCGGGAGTAGTCCCAAGTCTAACACATTCCTTAGGTGGTCTCAAACCATCTCATTTCCATCTGTAGCCAAAGATTTGCCATGAGACAACTGCAAAACCCCGTGCACAGACCCCAGAACTGTCTGAATCTGGGGAGTCTGGAGGGGAGATGGAAGATGCAGAGTGGGTGCCGATAATAGCAGCCAAAGGATTCAATAAAAGCCCGTCAGGGGTATGATCCAGGTACCTTTCTCTGCCTGCGACTTGGGTTACTAGCTCTGACTGAGGGGACTACTTCCATGTGACATGATGCTGCCTGGCACATGCAGAATGAAACACAGCTGGAGTGGGGGGTTTGCACTGGCTTTCTGAAGCAAAAGCCACCTACCCCAGCAGCACCAGAGGGCATTTAGCTGTGGCCAGTCATACTTTGGATGGATAGTTTGTCTGCCACCCACTTGAACGCTTTAGATAGTGGCAGAAGTAGGAAGTGCTCCAGGGCAGCTGTACTTCCTGAGCATCAAACACGCTTGTAACTCTCTGAACCGCTCTGCTCGTGCATGTGGCTGTTCCAGAGAGGAACTGGCTAGGATGGCAAAGTCCCCCTGCAGACGGTCTCAGCTGTGGTGTGATGCCAAAGAAGCTGAGTGGTCGGCTTGTGTGTGTCCAGGGCTGCTGACCCCATGGGGAGAAGATGGGTTTGGAAGACTAAGCACTCCCCAGAGAATGGGAAAGGAGGACAGAATGGAAGATGAGTGGGGGATGATAAAGAGGAAAAATTATTGATGACACTGGTACCATGCAGCTTTCTCCACGAGCAGTGATGGGTAACCAATGAAAGACATGCACACTGCTAAGGAATGGCATTTGGGAGGTAGAGAGATGCATTAAACTTTGTGGGAACTTCCCTTCCTTCTTGGTTCCTGTAGTGACACCTTGTTCAGACTCCTGCTCTCCACTAAGATTTTTGAGGGAGAGACACTGTGGACGGGGCTTGCATGTGCTGAAGACTTAAGTCAGTAAGAACCAATGAGCCATTCTAAGCTTGCATCTCCCCAAAGACTTATGAGGACTGACTGTCCTCTCCCTCAAATCTATTTTACAGATACACTCGTGTAAAATCTATATTCTGAGATATATTCAAGCTGCATGCAGGCTCCTCAGCTGATCTGAAGGGTGGGGATATCCGCTGCTTGGCATCAAAGGGAGTTTGTAATTCTGAACTGCTGGGCTCAAAGCTCATTTAAAAACTGAGCCGTTTCAGAACATCCATTGCAGGGGTGAGAGTGGCTGATTGTGCTTCACCCTTAGAATTTCAAACTGTGCCACAAAACCCTTTTCCTTCTGAACTGGGCTGCGCATTAGCTTTATGTGGGAGAAACTCTAGTTTCATGCACTGAGACCTGTGAGTGAGACTGACTGTTGCTGGCATGTGTAATGAGGACATGGAGAGGTCTCAAGCTTGAATTTGACCTGGCGAGGTGAAGAAAGTTATTGTGATGGTGCTGAAACAGCAATATTGGGAATGATCATCTACCCCAGGAGATGGCTCAGTGGGTAACATGATCACTTGCCTCTCTTTTTGGGGCTACAGTGGCAGTGAGGTGAGGGGCATGGCAATTTATGGAATTTGGTGTCCAGTCCTAGCACTGCTAAAGAGCCTTAAACTGCTGTGGCTCTCTGGGTACAGCCCAACAGCAGCGGGACTGTTATTACCTTGAACTCTCTTCTCTTAAAAGCGTTCCTGCCACTGCCGATGTGGAAACGGGCAGTGTGGCTACAGGAACCAGAAGTGAGGCTGTACTGCAGGCTGTCACTGTGATTCAACAAAACGTATCTGCTGGTGAGTACTACTGCATTTGGCACTCGGACTTTGGCGCTGGATGTGTCCAACATCTACCCAATAACTTCCATATAATCTAATTCAGAAAGATGAACATGGGCCTCCACAATCTAGTGGTGCCTACGCACCCAACCTGGCAACGTAAGGTCTATCTCTGTGTTAGAAACGATGGTAAATGTCACTGATTATAATTTCCCTGGTGCATCTTGCCATGTTAGTAGCTCCATCTGCTTTGCCAGCCTGCAGGATTAAAGTATATGAATGTGGGAGTCTTCCTACTGATCTCCAGCCTTTTGGGCTAACTTTCTGCAACCTGGCAGATGCTTCTCAGAGGATCGGTAATGGCAGCCCCTTCTGCCTGGTAGCTGACATGAACTTGTGCCTCTGGTCCAAACTGTGCAAAAAATGTACTCCACTCCATTTATTCATCGCTTTTTAAAAACATCCGAAGAGGAACTTAGCTGGTTTTAACTGCCTCACAGACCATCCTGATCATTTCTGATTCCAAATAGTAGCCTTATCTGCCTTTTTTGCAACTGAGTTTGACTAGCAGTCTGGTTCTGGGAGGCCTTTGCTCCAAACCTCCCACCCTGGCAACCTAGAAAGCAAAATTAGCTGATTTTAGATTGAGTTGATACAAAGAATTTCGAACATCATGGGTGGGGGGTGAAAAGGGGAGGAGGGAAGTACATAATGTCAGTGGCTTTGATTTTTAACTACCTACTTTGCTGCTGTTCACAGGATCCTGATGTACGTAGGGATAAGAGCGGGACTAACAAATTTAGCCTCTGCTTTAAAAGAGACCAGCAAATATTTTTATTATGTGTCATGTCAGTATTAACTTTCTTTGAAAACTATTCACTGTAGCCATTGAGAAATGGTTGGACTGTACCATTTCATGCAAAGAGGAGGTAGTATTTCAGAGAAATGATCTTCTTTTTCCCATTCCTATGTGTAGCAGGGTAGTCACCCCACTTGTGCCCTGAAGGGCTTCAAACAGCCCTGGGAGAGGGCTGTGGCAGGGAAAGCAGCTACTAGGCTGATTGGGGAAGCAGCTGCAGCTGGGCCATGTGCCAATCAGGCCTCAGCTGGCCCTATATAAGAGGCAGTGAGCCAGGAGCTCAGCAGTCTGTCTGTTTGTAGAGGGAGAAGGGCCTAGCTGCGGGGAGCTAGAGACAGGGTACTTGAGTGGAACAGGACTGGGGAAAGGCTGAGGAGCTGGGGAGCTCCAGCCTGGAAAGCCCCAGGCTGCGGCCTAGCATAAGGCCAACAGGTCCTGGGGGTTGCAGAGGGCAGCCCAGGGTAGGCCAAGGCAGCAGGTCCAAACCCAACCTTGCCAGTGCTGAGTGGCTGATACTGCAGTGTGCCCCAGGGTTTGGGGGCTGGACAATGACTGGCAGTAGCTGTATACTGAGGCGAGAGGGGATAGTGGGTGGGGGTTCCCCGGCGAGGGGAGACTCTAAGACTGAGGGGTTATTGCCAGGGGGAAGCTCCCCAGATAACAGGGCACCAGGTCTGGGCAGGACACAGAGGGCAAGGAGGCAGTGGGATACAGAACTACAGAGGGTGCTCCAATGGCTGGAGAGCTAATTCCCAAAAGAGACCAGCAGGAGGCGCCGCATTGCTACACGGTGCAACTGCTTACTCTTAAGGTGTATGCAGGGGTGTAGCTGTATTGGGTCTCAGGGTAACTGAGGTGACATCTTGTATTAGACCAACTGCTGGTGGTGGAGAGACAAGCTTTTGAGCTACACAGAGCTGCTCTTTTCTCTCACCAGCAGAAGTTGGTCATGAACCTTGTTACTCTTAAGCTAAAGTTAGTAGAGCAGGTTTGTTTAAGCTGATCTTTGATCCCTCGTCACCTTGAAGAACCAGTTGCTTTGTGACATGTGCCTTCTAGTGCCCATGCAGCTTTCTCTAGAGTTGCTGTTCACAGCAAGGGCAGGTAGAATACTAGGATCCATAAGTCTGTTTCCTGAATAAGATTGATTGGTGGGGCAGCATTGAACTAGGCTAATGTGCATGTCTGGTCTTCACTCCTAGGACCATCCTGAGGCCCAAACTAGATTCTAAAGGATCCTTCAAACTGGAAGATCCCATTAACGTGAGTGCTGGGGAGACCACCTTTGAACCAATATGTATCACTCTGAACAAGAAATGAGAAATGGGGGAGCCTGGGTGGAATTGATTTCCAGTCACTGGCAGCCGTATGTTGTTCATGGCTAGCAGTGGGCACTAAATCAGGAGAAAATTCCCCAAGACCCTTTCACTGCCTCTGCCTCTTGCTTGGCCCCAACCTTCTGAGCAGCCTGGGGAAATTAGCCCTTTTTGCTCTCAAATAAGCCATTGAAATGTTGGCCCTTTACCTGGATCACCTCACCCTAATTGTTTCCTGGTGTCCTTCTGCCAGCTAAGTACACTAGATTCTGCTTCCTCCCACCCAGCTTCTCTTTCTGCCCCATTATATAAATCTCTGTAGGGTTTGACATGGGGGTAGGGAATAGCTTCTGTATGGGGAGAGGTTAATAAAACAGAGACCTTTCAGCTTGGAAAAGAGGTCACGAAGGCGGGAAGGATATTTTAGAAGTCTATAAAATCATGAAATGTGTGGAATTTACTCCTTCTCATAACACAAGAGCTAGGGGGTCACCAAAAGAAATTAATAGGCAGCAGATTTAAAACAAACCAAAGGAAGTATTTCTTCACACAACATACAGTCAACCTGTGGAACTCTTTGCCAGAGGATGTTGTGAAGGCCAAGACTATAACTGGGTTCAAGAAAGAACTAGATAAGTTCATGGATGACAGGTCCATAAACGGCCATTAGCCAGGATGGGCAGGGTTGGCGTCCCTGGCCTGTTTGCCAGAAGCTGGGAATGGGCCTCAGGGGATGGATCACCAGATGATTCCCTGCTCTGTTCATTCCCTCTGAAGCACCTGGTACTGGCCACTGTTGGAAGACAGGATATTGGGCTAGATGGACCTTTGGCTGTTCTCATGTTCTCACTTTGGAATGGATACTTACATGCATCACTTTTGCTATGGAAATTAGACTGGACAAATCAAGAGAGCAGGCTTCCTTATAAGATTCATGGTATGCTTGGGGAAGGAGTGATAACAGCCGATTTCTTGCAGCTTTCCCGAATATCATCATCTTCCATGTGGGCTGAAACCAGGACACTGAGAGGGTAAAATAAAATAGTTTTTTAAAGAATAAGTTAAACTTGAACTTTAAAAAATTGGGTGGAGTTTTCAGCAAAGGTTCAGAGTGGGCCTTTACATTCCATTAATTTAATCAATCTCTGGATAGAACATGAACAGCAGTTAGCATAGTTATAGGCCATGTATTTGCAGTGTCACTAAGTATTATTTCTGTCACCTTATGAACCAGGGGTTAAAAAGAAAACGGGGCTGAGCTAGTGGCCTGAAGCAGTGCTCTGCAGAGCTGCTCAGGTGGCCCATACTGAATTGCCAGGTCTACTCCCTGAAGGCAGCTGTGCCTGGGAGCCTTGAAGAAGCACTTTCATCTTTACCATGCAAGCCAGGCCAGCGTGAATCAGAGTTCTGACAATAGCCCATTTATCCTATTGTGACATGAGCAGGTAAAGTGAAGTAAACAAAGTAGATCATGTACTTCACAGCACAACACAATCTACCAGGGAGAGATGAGCGATGCAGCAAATCTTGTGGTGTTTTGTCGCCTTTGCCTGCGGGAGGTCTTTCTGGTCCACAGCTTTGGTGTACTCACTGCCGAATTGCCGCCGAATCTGTGGGACTGGTGGACCTACCGCAGGGGTGCCGCCAAAGGCAGCCTGCCTACCGTCCTTGCAGGTACCGGCAGGGCCAACCCCCACGGCTTGCCGCCCCAGGCATGCGCTTGCTGCGCTGGTGCCTGGAGCCACCACTGGCTGTGGGGGGGACTAGCAGAAACTATAAATTGTGTGGTTGTTTTGTGATAACTAATAGTAACTAAGGTATAAGATGAAATCACTGTAGGCTACAGTTCTACACATTACAGAATATTAAAGAAATGTGCAGATCCAGTCAACCTTTCATGGGTAAGGGGTATAGAAGGCTCCTGCCTAGCTCTTCCTGTGTTCTGTGGCTGAGGCAAGTTGGCTGGCTAAGGAGTTAAGACTTCACTTTTTCTCTCTTCTCTAAAGAGAGAATTTCCCCTCAACCCTAGGGTCAAAACCTGTTTTATATGTAGGTGAGCTGTGTGAATTCTGACTCATATAACCAGTTTTAAAGGCCTATGTTTTTCGTAAGTAAGTGACAGGTTTTATTGCACAGAATAGAACAGAAAACAATTCCTAACTGCATGTTGTCGTTTTCTTTATCCAGTGCTAAATTGGAGACTTATCAGTCACTTGAGCTGAATTATGTTTGTATGCGGTATTGCCAAACCCAAGCTGTCAAAAATCAGACCCCCCGCCGAACAAATCATGAGTTTGGCCTAAAATCATGAGGTTTTTTTTTAATCCCATATATTTTGGGCTGCTTTTATTCATTGGTTTCTGTGCTGTTACATCACATTTTCAGGTTTTTTCACTGCAATCAGGAAGGCGAGAAACTTGCTTTCTGAGAGTCTCATGTAATCACATGAGGCCTCAAATCCCCCCCCCCCCAAATATTGAAAGATTTGGCAATACTGGGTAGGGGGAGAGCTGGCTGGAGAACGATAATACCATTTCATGTAGGATTTTAAAGTCTGGCTTTATTCCAATTCAAAAAGAAAACCACAAATTTCTAAATTCTCTATGAAACTGAATCACCATTCTTGTCCCCAGCTCTGCTGGGAGCCCCAGGTTCAGGGCAGTCTCCATGATGAACTTCCTCAGAGCCAGAGACCCTGGGGCTCCCAGGCTCCCAGCCCGCCCACCAGGTGGGTGAGCTTGCAGGAAACCAGGCAGGTTTCCATCAAAAACCTGCCTGCCTGAGAGGGTTCCGTCAAAAACCTGTCTGGTTTCTGGTGGAATTTTGCTGAAATTGACATGGTCCTATGAAACATTTTGCTTTTGATAAACCAGCAAATTCCATCAAAAGCGTTTTGTTGAAATTCTTCCAGTCAGGTCTAATCGTAGGTATTTTCTCATTCATTAGTACTGTAGTAGCTGCCTTAGTGGAAGAATACAACTAGTGCATTATTTTTGGAACTCCAGCCCTGTCATATCTGAGCTCTCTGGATAGTTAAAAATCAAATTTCCACATCTGGCCAGCTCCAATTAATTTGGCAACCAAGTATCTCATTTTATTTTCCACTAAGATAATGTCTGTAGTGTGGTGGTAGAGGCAGAAAATAAGACGCACACAAAAATAGGGAGCTCTATAGCAGGTGTAAACATCTTTAATTAAACTAATACACAAGCGTCCCATACAACATATCTTGGAACTCTTTAGGAACTGAATGACCAAGAGCTCTCTGGCTACAACTTAACTCCACAATGTGTAAAGAAGATATTGCCATTCATAAGTAGTGCGGTCCTGGCCAAATCATGCTGATAAAAGGTCCATCACACCATCATGGGTTCTCACCAACAGCATGAAATAGTTCGGTTCTGGGTATGGTCAATACAGCTTGCAGTAGCCTCATCTTACACAAGAAGGAAGCAGCTGTTTTTCTTTCAGCACACAATCAATCACGTTAATGTCAATTACTTTGAGTAGCCATGTACAAGGGCAAGTTGTACCCCAATACGTAATCTTATAGGTGTAAAAATTGCACAGGGTACACCACCACCCTGTGACATCATCAACAAAGCGCCCATTTGTGCCTGGGTAGTGGCCCTGCTATGGGAGGGAGGAATGCAGCAAGGACTCAGGATCGGTGGCCAGGGTCTCTGTGCATAGAGATGGGGAGGTTATACGGGGAGGACATAATGAGTGGGAGAGGAAGGTCAAGAGTTAAAATAATACTATTTGGGGAAAACATGTATACAAGTGAAACAGAACAGAAAGAAAACTGGAGTGCAGGCTCTAAAACAACAAGGCTTGGGTAGGGATTTGGGGCTAAAGGTCTGGGATCCCCCACAGTTCTAGATCCCCAAACCTCTCCTCCCTCCCATTGACCCACCCAGCCCACTTCCTGGGTGCCCTTCCTCCACACTCCCCTCACCTTCTTCCCACTACTCTCAGCTGTCACCACCTCCTGGTGCCTTGAGAGCATCTTCTGTTCCCTCCTCGTCTCTCACAACCTCATCCCCCCTTGCGCCATCTTACCTCTAATCCTGCACACACCTTCTCCATGTCCTGGCACCCCAGAATTATCTACTCCCCCCACCCCTTCTCCTCGTCTCACATGGCTCTGTTCTCCTTTCACCTTTGGGCTCCTGAATGACAAGGTTATACTCTCTTCTATCAAAAGAAGCAAAGAATCCTGTGGCACCTTATAGACTAACAGACATTTTGGAGCATGAGCTTTCGTGGGTGAATACCCACTTCCTCAGATGCATGTAGTGGAAATTTCCAGGGGCAGGTATATATATGCTAGCAAGCAAGCTAGAGATAACGAGGTCACTTCAATCAGGGAGGATGAGGCCCTGTTCTAGCAGTTGAGGTGTGAAAACCAAGAGAGGAGAAACTGGTTCTGTAGTTGGCAAACCATTCACAGTCTTTGTTCAATCCTGAGCTGATGGTGTCAAATTTGCAGATGAACTGAAGCTCAGCAGTTTCTCTTTGAAGTCTGGTCCTGAAGTTTTTTTGCTGCAGGATGGCCACCTTAAGATCTGCTATAGTGTGGCCAGGGAGGTTGAAGTGCTCTCCTACAGGTTTTTGTATATTGCCATTCCTAATGTCTAATTTGTGTCCATTTATCCTTTTCCGTAGAGACTGTCCAGTTTGGCCGATGTACATAGCAGAGGGGCATTGCTGGCATATGATGGCATATATTACATTGGTGGATGTGCAGGTGAATGAACCAGTGATGGTGTGGCTGATCTGGTTAGGTCCTGTGATGGTGTCGCTGGTGTAGATATGTGGGCAGAGTTGGCATTGAGGTTTGTTGCATGGATTGGTTCCTGAGCTAGAGTTATTATGGTGCGGTGTGCAGTTACTGGTGAGAATATGTTTCAGGTTGGCAGGTTGTCTGTGGGCAAGGACTGGCCTGCCACCCAAGGCCTGTGAAAGTGTGGGATCATTGTCCAGGATGGGTTGTAGATCCTTGATGATGCGTTGGAGGGGTTTTAGCTGGGGTTGTATGTGATGGCCAGTGGAGTCCTGTTGGTTTCTTTCTTGGGTTTGTCTTGCAGTAGGAGGCTTCTGGGTACACGTCTGGCTCTGTTGATCTGTTTCCTTATTTCCTCGTGCGGGTATTGTAGTTTTGAGAATGCTTGGTGGAGATTTTGTAGGTGTTGGTCTCTGTCTGAGGGGTTAGAGCAGATGCGGTTGTACCTCAGTGCTTGGCTGTAGACAATGGATCGTGTGATGTGTCCGGGATGGAAGCTGGAGGCATGAAGGTAGGCATAGCAGTCGGTAGGTTTTCAATATAGGGTGGTGTTAATGTGACCATCATTTATTTGCACCGTGGTGTCAAGAAAGTGGACCTCCCGTGTAGATTGGTCCAGGCTGAGGTTGATGGTGCGGTGGAAGCTGTTGAAATCGTGGTGGAATTTTTCCAGAGTCTCCTTCCCATGGGTCCAGAGGAGCTCATCTGACTGTCACACAAGCCATGCATTGGTCACACACCTACTTACTCAATTTAGAATTCTACAGGTGGCATATTTTCCTCTAGAAACGAGGAATAAGCATGAAAGCTACAGTTATTAATGTAGTTATTAATGTAGCCAATAAGGATACATTAAATGCAATTTCAAAATGACTGATGACAAATGTCTAAAAAATATTCTAGTAGGTGGGAGATAAGGCAAAAAAGTGGGGGCAAGGAAACTTGTCAAAACTTTTATGATGAATAAAGGTATAAAGTTATTACTACTCAGATTCTTTAAAGACCCCACAGCTTCTAATGACCAAGGTAACAGAACTCCTTACCCAGCGAGGTCACGTTCTCATACTTCTCCTGCATGACATCCCTGTAGAGGGCTCTCTGAGTGGGGTCCAGCAGAGGCCACTCTTCCCTGGTGAAATATACAGCCACCTCCTCCAAGGTCACCGGCCCCTGAAAGAGCAAGAGTCCAACACTCCGGACCTGCTGCCCCACTCACAACTCCACCACTCATGGGGGAAAGGAGCCAATCAAATGGAAGCTCTGGTGGCTCACAGTCAGTCTCACCCCCACCCCGCTCAGAGCAGCCAGGAAACGCCAGGGTGAGGGGACAAAGTGAGAGCCCCTTGTCTCTCCCAGCAGATCCATCACCCCCCTACTAGCCACAGACGGATACAGGAGATGGATCTCCTAGCAGGGTGCAGGGAGAGCTCGCTGGCAGGGAGCCCAACGCTGTTCTCATTGTGAAGAGCTGGACAGGGCCAGACTTAGTGGGGGGCAGATTACATGATGGTCCAAGGGGGCCTTGCTGAGGGGGTTCCTCCAGCAGGGGTGTCCTGTCTCTCTTCTCCCCACTTCTCTTCAGCTGTCTGCCCCTGCAACTGTTCCTGCAGCACTGCCCCCCTCTCCCCCCACTTGGAGCTGCCCCTTCCAAGCTGCTCCCAGGAGTCTCCTGTGTGCTATGCGGGGGGGGTGCTGCTGTCAGGGTGGCCCCACCCTCCTGCCTCTGTGCCCAGTCTCTGCTGAGCTGAGCTGGGGGGACAAGATTCTGTGCTGCTGCCTCTGGGTCAGGAGTGGGAGCTGCTGGCCCCTGCTGCTGTGTGAACGAGCCTTCAGCTAGTGAGTGCCGCTGTGCTTGAAGTGACAGCGGGCTGTGTCTCACACTCCCCCAACACACACACTCACCCCACAATAGACACTTCAATTACTGTTCTTACTTCTTTTTACCTCCTGTCAAAATGCGCAAAGTACAGATAGTCTCTGTAATTTTATCACATTCGGTCAGGATGACAGTGCTGTTATTTTAGCTTTTTAACTGGTCTGAGCATTTCCTCATTTTATTTCTGTCTTATGCTTAAATTCAGTTCTTTGAGTAATGAGTTCTAAAATGCATCACCTGTCTGGGCTGGAGTAATTATCATTATTACTGTATTGTGCTTTGTTATTCATTATTTCAAATGGTACAATCAAATTAGAGAAAGTAAATTTTGCATGTACTTACCTTAGCAGGGCTCATTTTTGAAAAAATTAGCTAAACTCAAAGTTTTAGACACCGTGCAGATTAAGATGATTTATCTTCAAATTGTAATTTTAAAACTGTCTGTAAAGTAACTTAAAATTTCTATGAAAATAAATGTAGCTCCAAGTATCATACTAATAGCCATGATGGAGTCAAACGTTACTGAGTCACCTACATGACTGTCAAAATAATTAGAAAAATAAATTCCCATTCGTATAAAAGAGAAAAAACCTTAATCTCGTATATAAATGAAGTAAATATGTTTTCAGTGTCAGAGAAAGTAAGCAGATTTTATTTATTTTTATTTATCTTACTAAAGATAGAATAAAAAGTATCAACCCTTGTGTTTCTGATACCTGCGTTAAAGCTCCAGAACTGATACCTCAAGGCTTGGGATAGGGAATATCTTGCTGCATTATCTCCTGATTGTTCTAAATTTACTTTTAAATTTACTACGTGGCTGTAATTGGAGTCAGTATATATTTATCTTTCTTTATATAACAATTAGATACAGTGCTCATCAGTGAATTTCTAAGTTATTTTCTGCAAAAAACCCTACAGTTTTCAGGTGCCTCAGTAGCCCCTGGAATCACAGTTAAAGTTGCCCCCTCCCTAAAATCTGAAATGGCCCCTGGTGAGCCAGGAGCGGCCACTGGGCTGCATGGTATCTGGGGCTCCAGCAAGATGCAGCCCCCGTGTGAGCTTGCAAAGCTCATCTTGAGCTGCAGGCAGAGCGCTGGGCACCACAAGCCACAGCAGCCATGTAGGAGTAAGGGTGGGAATGGCAGCCAATGATTTTAGTTCACCGTTCATTTATTGTGTGGTGTTATAATTAACTAACAAGTTATGTCATATAGAATCACTGTATGCTAAATAGGGAATAGATTGATCGGTATGCAGAGATAATAATCATGTATTAGGTATCTACGTAAATAGGGTTGAAATGCAAGGCCTGTGGGCTGAGACCTGCAAGATTTTAGCTTAGCTATTTTAGGCCTTGGAGCTAAGAAATGCTGAGAGAAGTAAATAACCGAGGAGTAACCCGATGCCCTAAGTTTATGGGAGAAGAGGTACCAAGTGGTAACAGGGTGAACAATTAGCCGGAAGATTAATTTTCAATAAAAAGAACTCTGTAAAGGCACCTCTGTTTCCAAACATGCCTTAACCACAGGATACAGGTGGTGTGTCAATGCTAATGAGGTATAATCAGAATCACATTCTAAAAAGGGGATGCCCAGAGCAGGAAAATTGAGCTCCCTATGCGAAACTCCAGCAGGAACCATCCCTCTACTGATGATCAATCCATGAGAGACTCATCAGAGCCCAATACTATTGTTCAGGATGTGAGTAGAACTAGAGTTGTAACTTTTGCACAGGTCTTTATAGAATGTCTGTGTGCTTGGGTATTCATAGCCTTAACTGTAACTTTAATAAAACTTGTAAAACCGACTAGACCTTGTACTTGTGAATGTCTGTGTGGTCACTACCCTTGGTCTTTGTGTGTTCCTAGAGACTGGACATTTGAAGCAAGTAGCAGAGGTGACTTTCACTCTGTTAAACTTGAAAGTGTCGCCACCAGAGTCGACCCCGTGGCAGCATAATGCCACATTACAAACTGCACTTTACCTAAAATAAAAGGCTGCACAATACACCCCACACCAGGCCACCCTCACTTCTGCACTGCTGCTGGCGGTGGCATTGCCTTCAGAGCTGGGTGCTCGGTCAGCAGCCGCTGCTATGAGGCCGCCCGGCCAGTGCTGAATTTGTGCCAGGGCTGAGCTCTGGCGCCTCTTTCAATACAAATTGAGAACTAGAGGGAGGCGTCGGGGTCTGGACATAATGGTGGGGAGCCCGTGAGGGCCAGGATTGATGGGGGGCACCAAAATACAAGTTCACCCAAGGTCCCATTTTCTCTAAGGCCAGCCCTGGAGCTGGGTATGGAGGAGGGGCACATCCCCTAAGGCCGTGGTTCTCAACTAGGGGTCCCTGGCCCTCTGCGGGGCTGCGAGCAGGTTTCAGGGGGTCCTCCAAGCAGGGCTCGTGTTAGACTCGCTTGGGCCCAGGGCAGAAAGCCCAAACCTCCCTGCCTGGGGCTGAAGCCTGGGGCCATCAGCCCTGCCACCAGGGGCTGAAGCCAAAGCTTGAACAATTAGCTTTGCGGGGGGCCTGTCACATGGGGCCTCAGGCAAATGCCCTGGTTACCACCCCCTAACGCCAGCCCTGGCTTTTATATGCAGAGAACCAGGCATAAGCAGGGCAGTGGAGTTTTTATAGCACGTTGGGGGCCTTAGAAAGAAAAAGGTTTAGAACCCCCCCGAGGCCTCACTGGTGGGTGCCCCCTCACATCTCACAGCAGCCGCTGGTTAATCAGGTTGGGCTCCAGCCCTGGGAGTCTGATCCATTTTCCTAGCCCCACCTAGGTGGGTTGTTTTCTGTCCCACAAATTAGAGCATTTCCACCTTCCAACCTCATGGATCTGTTCCTAGAATGGAAGCCGCATATTAAACAAGTCCGAACAGGTTTGCTACACCCTGGCCTCCTCCCATTCTCCACCCTGTGAATTTTTTGGTAACCTCCAAACCAGACTGCCCAAACCTCCCACCTCCTGTGTATTTGCTGTCCCTCCCCTCCAGCAGGAACCACCAGCCCCATCCATCGATAATCCCTACCTGAACTGGCTTCTCTGCAGCCGTTACCCTTCCCTGTCCCATGGGAGGATTGGATGAGCTGGAGCGAAACATGGATGACATCCTGCAGCCTGGGAAGGTGAGAAGGGCAACTGTGGAGGTTTCAGAACAGGCTTTAGTTCATGTCACATCATGATTCCCCCAGGATCTTTCCCTGCAGAGAGACAGCCTAGATTCTGCCATGCTGGGAACATGCTCCATCTCTTTATTACAGGGGAGACCTGCCCCTCCTGCCAGGCTAAGCCCACAGGGAGATTTTTCAGCCTCCCCACTAATAAAGTCTCTGAACATAATGCTAGAAAGGAGCAGAACCAAAGGGGCTGGGCAGTCTCCATAGGGACACTGGCTCCTCCCTTTCCCTCCTGTTCGGCCATGTCCTGTTTCTGGCAGAGAACAGTCACCCCATCTCACAACCAGAGGCAGCCATGTCCGTCGGCTCCCCCAACCAGCACCCACTAACTACCACCCACGTTAGGTGGAATTTGCTGTCCTGTGTCATTGCCCCAACTAAGGACAAATTGCTTCAGATAAAATGGGTTGGGTTAACATCCCAAATCTGAGGAGAATTTAAGAATTATGGAGAAAATAGGGAAAATAAGAGACTAGAGAGTCAATAATTTTAGAGAAAATGAGGGAATCTCCTTGGATTTTCTAGCCACATGCGGGGAGGGTAGAGAGAAGGGGAAGAACTAGAGAGAATTGGTATCTGGTTTTGAGACGGAAAGAAATGGCACAAACAGGAAAAGGATGCAAGTAGCTCACCCCCGTGACCATAGGTGGGCGCAGCACATTTCATTAGCGTGCCCAACCAGGGAGCCCCACCCCAGCCCCACCGCATCCACTGCCTCTCACTGCCTGCCCCCTGGCTGCCCTCCTGAGAACCCCCAACCCCCCCTGATCCTTGTCCCCTGACTGCCCCCTCCTGGGACCCTGCCCCTAACTGCCCTCCAGGACCCAACCCCCTATCTAAGCCTCCTGGCTCCTTGTCCCCTGACTTCCCCGTCCTGAGACCCCCCCCACTGTAACTGCCTCCCTAGGACCCTACCCGTCCCCCTGACCCTTATCCACTCTCCCATCCCCAGACAGGCCCCCAGGACTCCCACTCCTATCCAACTGCTCCTCGCCCCCTGACAGGACCCCCAGAACTCCCAACCCATCCAACTCCCTCTGCTCCATGCCTGCTCCATGCCACTCCACCTCCCACCGCCCAACAGGCACCCCCCTGACCCTCAACCCATCCAACTCCCCTGCTCCTTGGCCCATGACCGCCCCCTCCAGAGACCCCACCACCTCCTAATCACCTCCCCAACTATCCAACCCCCCTCCCGACCTCCTGGGAGCTCTGTCTAGTGGCTGCTCTCACTCACACACACAAAGTGGCAGAGGAGGTTCCCTCTCCTTCGGTGGGAAGGTTGCCTAGTGGTTAAGGCAGAGGATTCAGGCTCAGGTGTTCTGGGTTTGAGTCTCTGCTCTGCCACAAACTCTCTGCTCAGCCTTGGGAAAGTCACTGCACCTCTTTGTGCCCTAGAGCCCATATGCCAAATGGGGCCAATACCCTGCCTCCTGGGCTAAATCCATTCATGGCTGGGTGACGGTGGGGGAAATGGAGATACCAACATGAGGAGTTATGGGCTGAATTTCTCCACAGCCGGAGAGTGAGAGCCAGCTCCACAGGGGGGATGGGAGCGAGAGGGGCTCAGGGCAGCTCCACACAGAGTGGGGTCAGGGCTTCAGCTTTGCAACTTTTGCCACTAAGGTGGCTGGGGCTCCCGAGCTGGGGACTTCAGCCTCATCTTCTGCCAGGGTTCAGGGCTTCTCCTCCCTGCCCCAGGGTGGCTCCTCTCCCCCTCCACACACACCCCTTCAGTGCAGCTCCTGCTGGAGTCTGGGCTTCTGCTCCCCCCCACCTCCCAACCCAGCGTGGCTTCTCCTCCCCTGCCCCAGCTTGGCGCTTCACCCCCTCCCTCCCTCCCTCCCATTGCAGCTCCTGCAGGGGCCCAGGGGCTTCTCCTTCTCCTCCCCAGCCCCAGCGTGGCTCCAGCCCAGTCCGGGGCATCTCCTACCCAACTCCAGCTCAGCTCCTCTCCCCACCCCCGTGCCGGTATCTGGAGCTTCTCCTCCCCCTAACATCCACTGCCCCCAGTCCCAACCTAGCCGGGTTCCCTGGGGCACCCGATGCTGCTGTGGCTGGAGCCGAGCCTGGCGGGCAGGGAGCAGCGATTCACGCGGAGGCCATGGCAGAGCCATCAGCCCGAGAGGTGTGGGGCAGCCCAAGGGAGTGGGGTGGGCTGTGCTGCTGCTGGCCCCGCACTCCCGCCCACCCCGAGCCCTGAGGCTGTTTGCGGGGGGGGGACTCACTCAGCCCCCGCAGGAGCAGGGAGGGGGGAGCAGTTGAGCAGAGCCTGCCCAGCAAACAGCTGATCGCAGCTGTGCACAGGCTGCCCCCAGGGAAAAGCTCAGCGGAGGACGCACTACAAGCTGCCGACAGAGGGTCATTCCCGGTGGGGGGATGAGCACCCGCCTGCAGCCACCGCTGTCTCCTCCCCTTCCCCTGGAGCCTCCACGGGAGGGGGAGGAGCAGCCTCCCCAGCCGGAGTTCAGGGCATTGGGGTGCCGGGGCTCACCCCATGTGCACGCCTATGCCCGGGACACTCACACACACACTCTCCCCCTGGACTTTCCTGGCTGCACAGAGACCATCCAACTGCCCACCTAGCCCACCGCCCTTCCCCCACTTGCAGCTCTGGCTTCTCCCCTCCCCTCCACTCCCACCTCAAAACTCTTCTCTCTCATTGCCCCTTTCAATCTCTCTTTCTCCTTTTCCCATCCCCTCTCCCTGCCTGTCTAGTAGGAAAGTCCCACTCCTGGGTAGTTTGCTCCCTCATGCCTGGATTTGCTCCTGCAATTGCTAATGGGATGAGAAATGAGGGGGGGGTCTGTTTGTGTGGAGTCATTTTAAGGCCAGACCCCAGCATTTTCCCTTTGTTCCTTTCAGTTACTTGGAGTCTCTGGCACAGAATTTAGTATTAACAGGGCCCAGGGCTGCCCTAGAGGGCTAGGACCAGCTGGAGAACGTCATCCCCTGGGCCGAGCAGAGAAGAAGCTTTAATTAAGGTCACTTCCCAGCACAGAACTCCGCTGGGGGAGCAGCAGCTGCTCAGCCTGGTCTCCCAGATCACAATGGACGCTGCAGCGTCTGACCCAGGAAGCTGAACCCCAAGATCCTGAGCAGAGAGAGACAGAGAGTTTGAGTCGCTTCCCTCCTTTAGCTCTCTGGGGAGAGCAGCTAATGAGAGCCCCTCCTCACAGGGAGAATTGCTGATTTCATTTGCCCCACTGTCTATCTGGAGTCACTCCTTGGGCTTGGCTACCCTGGCGCTTTACAGCGCTGCAACTTTCTCACTCAGGGGTGTGAAAAAAACACAGCACCAGGCTCCCTCTAACCCCCTGCCCCACTCTCAAGAGATGCCCAACCCCACTGTTCTGCAGCCAACAGCAACACCCACCTCCAGGACCCAAAGCCTCAGGGCTGGGCAGATCACAACCCCGCCCCCCAACCTCCAGAACCCACCAATTTCATTAGGGTCCCACCTGCCCAGTCACCCAAACAACTCCCACTACCACAACGCCCCTTCAGCTCCAGCTGAAATCTCCCCACACAGACATCCCTTGCCACCAGAGCAACCCTGTTACATCACAGTCTGTGATAAGTGGATAGAAAGTTATCACCGCCCCCTACTGGACAGTCACACAGGCAGAGGGACCCCTGGGAGATGCCTCTTTGACAGGAGAATGGAAGGCCTGGAGGGCAAGAAAGGTCCATGGCCTGTCACTAGCAAATAATGGCCACCATGGATCCACCCCAGAGTTGGCTGTGTCTTAGCACTACGGGAATCAACTCCTCACAGAGACCCTTTGTCATGGGGTTTGGGATACTTCTCAACTCACACTGCACTCAGAGTGACCTCCTCATCCCGTGCCAGCTGGAGAAAAGAAAAGGGTCCAGCCAACTCTCCCATTAGCAGCTGGGAACCACTGATCTCCCAAACGGGGGAGGCCTCTGGCTTTGATGTGTATTAAATATCTGGCTGGTCTCTTTCATCGGCAAACATTTTAACACAGAGAAAGGGAGAAGAAATGGTTCTCAAAGGAGAAGGGAAAGATCAGCACTGGGAAATTTAACCCCCTGCAGCCTCCAGGATGGAGAATGATTCAGGGCAACAGGTTTCCTCCAAGAAAGAAGAAGTTGCTGGGATTGCGGAACAGCCCCGAACAGGAAAGGCTTTTTAATTGACATTTGAAAAGAACGTAGAAATGAAAGAGAAAGGCTGGAGATCTGAGAGATTTTGGCTCTATTTTTGCAAATAGAGAGGAAAGTGGAAAATCAAAGGGATTTTATATCAGAGACGAGTTAAAAATCTCAGTATTTCACATCAATATTTGTTAAATGAATAGAGAGGAAATGGGCACCATTTGCAAACATTTTATTTCCATGTTCAAGAAGCTGAGAAAAGGTGCAAATCTGAGATTGTCTTGGTATTTTATAATTAGAGAAATGGGAAAATCTCAGGGCATATTCAATTAGAAATAGACAACTAGAGAGAAGTGGGGCAAATGTTTAGGGTACTTTATATCAGCCTTTGAGATTTGCAGAAAAAACGTGTCACGAACTATGCAACTGAAGGTGGAAAATCAGCATCATGGAGAGACCAGGGGGAAATCGGGGGAGATGAGAGAGCTGATCATTGGAGGGGAAAGGGGGGAATCTCCCCGGATTTTATAGCCCGTGTGAGACACTGAGAGAGAAAAGGGGCAGAACTAGAGAGAAATTCTATCGGGGGTGAGAAGCAAGTGGCACAAACGGGAAGGATCAGAGGCGTAGCGAGCGCCCTCCGTACCCTCCGACCGGAGGGGGCCCCGCAAGGAAGGGGGCCCCTAAAAATGGCAAAAAAAATGTAAGGTATAACTAGGTAAGTGACATTTATTGACATTATTGCACAATCCATGTCGGTTTTACTGACAAAACCGTGAAGTCATTATGATACATTATAATGCTATTGGCTACATCAGTTGTCTGTCGGTGAGTTTTGAATTTTAGTTGGACCCATTCAAAGAATGTGTATTTGCGTTCATAATGGTGGTCGGCAGATAAATGTTATTAATTTAGTTGTTTAGTTTTTTATTGTTTCCAACGCAGAAGCGTGCTTTGTGATGTCTAAGAGAATGTATAAGAGCGGAGCTAGTAAATGAAAGGCAGCAAAATTTGCCGAGAAGGAACTTGAGAAAAGTTGTCAACGTATTTTGCGCTGCAATCCAACGTACAGGTACAGGCACATGAAACGGACAGCGCTAGCAGAGACGAATTGTATCCAGGAGTATCCAGAAGTGCTTCAAGTGAGGTCGAAGGTGAAGCCAGTTGTTCTACCAAACAAACTGTGACAGATATTCCAGCTGCTGCCGGGAAAGAAGTATCTGAATCTGAACCACTGACTGATGATCCAGGAGACTGGCCGTCTATAATATCGGACAGGCAAGTGTGTGAAATTGTTGCACGTGGCCCACCGCAGCAGAATGAAAGTTACGAATTTCCATTTAACGAGGAAAGGCGGAGGTTCACAAGTACTCATTTCTATCGAACCACGGCAACTGGCGAGAAAATAAGACGTTCATGGTTAATGTACTCAGTTCAGAAAGATGCCATTTTTTGTTTTTGTTGTAAATTATTTGGCACTGGCGACATACCGCTACGTCGTGGAACATCTGCTTGGAAAGCACTGTCAAAAAGACTTCAGCAGCATGAAACAGGCAAAGGTCATCAAGACTGTATGGTGAAATGGTTTGACGTCCGGTCAGGCATAGTAAACCGTACATTTATTGACCAACTCGAATTGCAGGCTTTTCTGAAAGAAAGAGATTTCTGGAGAAATGTTGTCAAACGCATGGTTGATGTCATTATTTTCTTGTCCGAAAGAAACTTGGCATTTCGAGGAAGTAATGAAAAGCTCGGCGATCCTTCGAATGGCAACTTTTTGGGACTGTTTGAATTGCTTGCAAAGTATGATACTGTCATCAGCGAACTTTTACAGAGGATTAAGAAGGCAGAGACACATGTTCAGTACCTCAGTCCACAGATCCAAAACGAGCTGATTCAACTTGTTGCCAGTAACATTCAAGAGGCCAACATAGCGCAGCTTAAAAAAGCAAAATATTATTCAGTTATTTTGGACTGTACTCCCGACGTGTCACATGAAGAACAGATGTCTGTGGTGTTATGCTTTGTTGAATGCAATGGTGAAGATGGTGTCAATATTCGTGAAGCGTTTGTTGGTTTTCTTAATGTTCATGATACAACTGGCGAGAGCTCATTGGAAGCGTTTCTTGAAAAGGCAAACAACTTAGGAATAGACATTGCTGACATGAGAGGCCAAGCTTATGATAACGGCGCAAATATGAGAGGAAAGAATAAAGGAGTTCAAGCCCGCATGCTAGAAATAAATGACCATGTCTTGTATGTACCATGTGGAGCTCACACTTGGAATCTTGTGATCTCAGATGCGGCAAAGTCATCGAAATATGCCGTTGACTTTTTCGGTCTGATTAACAGAATATACATTATCTTTTATTCTTCACCTTCACGTTGGGATATACTTCAAGAACATATGCCAATATCTGTTAAAGGGTTATCGGACACTCGTTGGGAGTCGAGAATTGATGCTGTGAAGCCATTGCGTTATCACCTTGAAGAGTTGTGCAATGCTTTGTCATCTTTGCAAGAATATGCGCTCGAAAAGAAAGATGGCAATACAGCAACAGAAGCCAGTGTGCTTTTAGACCATGTTACTATGTGGCCTTTTGTTCTGACTGTGTACACGTGGTACGATATACTATTTCACGTCAATAAAACCAGCAAATTAATTCAGTCACCAGATGTGTCAATTGACGTACTGCAGGCAGAAGTCGGTGCTACAATGAAGTTTTTGGAAGACTATCGAAATACAGGATATTACTCTGTGGTCACAAATGCACGTGAAATAGCAGAGCATATGGGTATTGAGCAGGTGTTTCCAGAAACCAGGGTGCGACGTAAGAAGAGAATGTTTGATTATGAATGTGCTGATGATTTGAGTCGTCTTTCTGCCGAAGAAAAATTCAAATCACAGTTCTTTCTTGTTCTCACTGATCAGGCCATATCTTCTGTTTCGTCGCGATTTGACCAACTCGTGGAGTGGTATAAGTTGTTTGGATTTCTGTACAACGCTAACAGCCTGAAGCAGTGTCACAGAGAAAATGAACTGGAGAATCACAGCAAAAATTTTGAAAGAAAAATGGGAGACATTGATGCCAATGAACTCATAATGGAACTGAAATGTTTTATTTATGTCATCGAGAAAGAGAGAGGACTTGTCACGGCAAACAATTTTTTTAACGTACATATACAAGAACAGCCTTCAGGAGATATATCTGAATCTTTGTATTTGCATCAGAATTTTTCTGACCACACCAGTTACTGTCGCTGGTGCTGAAAGGAGCTTCAGCAGAATGAAACTGATCAAGAATATCCTGCACTCAACCATGACAGATGACAGGCTTTCTGCGCTTGCAGTTATCTCAATCGAAAACAAGATTGCCAGATCTCTGGACTATGACGCATTGATTAACCAATTTGCGGAGAACAAGGCTCGAAAGAAGTGCTTTGCGTAAATACAGAATACATGTACACTGTAGGCCTATGTATACATAATATGAACCCTGTATATTGTATAAAATAAATACCGCATTCCAGTTTCTGCATTGTAAGGGGCCCCGGACATATGTTCAGAGGGGGTCACGTTCTTTGTTGCTATGGCCCTGGGCAGCGCGGTGCTGCCTTCCCCTCGCTCCTCTCTGTTCTCCGCTGCAGGGGGCGCTGCAGCGCATGCCGAGGGGGCAGGTGCTGCGCGGAGTGAAGTCAAACGTGGGGGGGTTCTCTCACCAGACTTTTCCATCAGGCTGTAGCCTGTGTCAGTAAAGCCAGGCCAGGGCTTGAGCACTGAACAAATCCCTCCCTGCCAGTGCAGGACTGAGCCTTCTCCTTGCTGGTGGCTTTGGCCAGTCTAGTTTGAAGTGCAGGTGCCTCTGAGCATGCAGAGGATGACCTCCAGGGCAGGGCTTCACTATCCAGAGCTATGGGGACCTTTAAGGTATGGAGTGCAGGGCAGACCTGTTAACTAACAGCTGCACCCCAGGCCAGGGGGAATGGGGCAGCAAGGACTGGCTGTCTTCTTAAATGCCCCCAGTGCATCCACATTCAAAAAGTGAAGAGTAGTAGATTGTATCAAATATCAGGAAAAGTTGGTATTTTCCAGTCCCACTGGCCCAGGGATCAGATCCACAGTTGCCAACTTTCACGCAGTAAAGAAGCACCCTGACTTTCACAATAAGCCCAAAATCAAGTGAATCCCATTTCAAAACAAGGCCAAAACAAGCCAATCCCTAAGAACCCCAACTCTATGTGACTAGATCCACCCAGCAGGCAGGCTGGGATTGGGGTGGGCCCACTGTGCACCCCTCTCTCCCCCCCTTTGCTGAGAGCTGATAAAAAAATAGAAACAACAAGCGAAAACTATCCAACAAGCAACTCATTAAGCCAAAACCAAGACCAATTTCTGCAGTGGTTTTTCACAGGCTTGGCATGTCTGATCAGGACTAGAATCATAGACTAAGGTCAGAAGGGACCATTATGATCTTCTAGTCTAACCTCCAGCACAGTGCAGGCCACAGAATCTCACCCACCCACTCCTGTATCAACCCCCTAACCTATATCTGAGCTATTGAAGTCCTCAAATTGTGGTTTAAAGACCTCAAGGTGCAGAGAATCCTCCAGCAAGTGACCTGTGTTGCACGCTGCAGAGGAAGGCGAAACCCCCTCAAGGCCTCTGCCAATCTGCACTGGAGGAAAATTCCTTCCCAACCCCAAATATGGCGATCAGCTAAACCCTGAGCTCGTGGGCAAGACTCACCAGCCAGACACCCAGGAAAGAATTCTCTGTAGTAACTCAGATCCCATCCCATATAACATCCCATCACAGGCTATTGGGCATATTTACCACTAATAGTCAAAGATCAATTAATTGCCAAAATTAGGTTATCTCATCATGCCATCCCCTCAGAAACTTATCAAGCTTAGTCTTGAAGCCGGATATATCTTATGCCCCCACTGCTCCCCATTGGAAGGCTGTTCCAGAACTTCACTCCTCTGAGGGTTAGAAACCTTTGTCTAACTTCAAGTCTAAACTTCCTGATGGCCCGTTTATATCCTTTTGTTCTTGTGTCCACATTGGTACTGAGCTTAAATAATTTTTCTCCCTCCCTGGTATTTATCCCTCTGATATATTTATAAAGAGCAATCATATCTCCCCCCAGCCTTCTTTTGGTTAGGCTAAACAAGCCAAGCTCTTTGAGTCTCCTTTCATAAAACAGGTTTTCCTCAGATCATCCTAGTAGCCCTTCTCTGTACCTGTTCCATGTTTAAGAAGGATGAATTCAAACTGGGAGACCAGAACTGCACACAGTATTCCAGATGAGGTCTCACCGGTGCCTTGTATAACCAGTGCCTTATCTCTACGGGAAATACCTCGCCTGATGCATCCCAAGACTGCATTAGCTTTTTTCACAGCCATATCACATTGGCAGCTCATAGTCATCCTGTGATCAACCAATACTCCTAGGTCCTTCTCCTCCTCTGTTACTTCCAACTGATGCGTCCCCAGCTTATAACAAAAATTCTTGTTATTGGTCCCTAAATGCATGACCTTGCACTTTTCACTATGACATTTCATCCTATTACTATTACTCTAGTTTACAAAGTTATCCAGATCTTTCTGTATGATATCCCAGTCCTTCTCTGTATTGGCAATACCTCCCAGCTTTGTCTCATCCTCAAACTTTATTAGCACATTCCTACTTTTTGTGCCAAGGTCAGTAATAAAAAGATTAAATAAGATTGGTCCCAAAACCAATCCCTGAGGAACTCCACTAGTAACCTCTCTCCAGCTTAACAGTTCACCTTTCAGTACAAGTTGTAGTCTCTCCTTTAACCAGTTTCTTATCCACCTTTCAATTTTCATATCCCCATCTTTTCCAATTTAGCTAATAATCCCCCATGTGGAACCCTCTTTTCCAATTTAGCTAATAATTCCCATGTGGAACTGTATCAAATGCCTTACTGAAATCGAAGTAAATTAGATCCATGCGTTTCCTTTGTCTAAGAAATCTGTTACCTTCTCAAAGAAGGAGTGTCATAAACAGATAGCTAAGGGTTAATGTTCTTTTACCTGTAAAGTGGTAACACCAGTAACCTGAAACACCTGACCAGAGGACCAATCAGGAAACAAGACTTTTTCAAATCTGAGTGGAGGGAAGTTTGTGTGTGGGTTCTTTGTCCTTTGTCTTGGGTCTGACCCTCTCGGCTATGAGAGTGATTTTTCTATCTCCAGCTTTCTAATCTTCTGTTTCCAAGTTGTAAGTACAAAGATAGGAAAACCATAGGTTTATATTGTTTTCTTTTGTATTTACATGTGTGTAGTTGCTGGAATGTGTTAAATTGTATTCTTTTTGGATAAGGCTGTTTATTCATTTTTCTTTTAAGCAATTGACCCTGTATTTGTCACCTTAATACAGAGAGACCATTTTTATGTCCTTTTCTTTCTTTTTATATAAAGCTTTCTTTTTAAGACCTGTTGGAGTTTTTCTTTAGTGGGAATTCCAGGGAATTAAGTCTGCAACTCACCAGGGAATTGGTGGGAGGAAGAAGTCAGGGGGAAAATCTCTTTGTGTTAGATTTACTAAGCCTGACTTTGCATACCCTCTGGGTAAAGAGGGAAGTACTTGTGTTTCCAGGACTGGAAACGGGGAGGGTGGAGTCCCTCTGTTTAGATTCACGGAGCTTGCTTCTGTGTATCTCTCCAGGAACCCAGGGAGGGAACACCTGGAAGGGAGAAGGGGGGGGGAAATGGTTTATTCCCCTTTGTTGTAAGACTCAAGGAATTTGGGTCTTTGGGGTCCCCAGGGAAGGTTGTTGGGGGGACCAGAGTGCCCCAAAACACTCTAATTTTTTGGGTGGTGGCAGCTTTACCAGGTCCAAGCTGGTAACTAAGCTTGGAGGTTTTCATGCTAACACCCATATTTTGGACGCTAAGGTCCAAATCTGGGAAATATGTTATGACAAGGAGATCCGGTTGGTTTGGCACGATCTGCCTTTTGTAAAACCATGTTGCATTTTGTCCCGTCCATGTTGTATTTTGTCCAGGATGTCAAGCTTGTTTCACTGGTTTCTGACTCTTTTCTCTGGTGATTCCTCTGTCATCTCCCCTAGTCTGCACTGGATTCAGCATGGCTGTAGAGATCTTGCTGTGCAAAACGCTTGTAGAATCAGGACGATAATGGTTAAATCCAGAGCCTCTCTTTTGTGCTGGCTCTGTGTGCCACCCTCGCTTACTTCTCACCCAGTCGCACGCATCCTAATCCACACGTTCATTGGCAAGCCATAAAGGAAGAAGTTACTGGCTGCAGAAAGGACATCATCAAGTCACTGGCTAGCAGAGCCAAGTTGTAGGCTGATAAACTGATACAGCCACAGAAAAATCATGGCCTCCCTCTCCCTGTGCAACAAATCAGTGCAGTGCTCACTCTATAGTGCTTCGTGGCCCTAGCCCATCTGGGGAGAGTTGTCCCCAACTCTTTCTCCTACTCTTCAGGTTGAAACAACTTGGAGGATAAACTCAACAATTAGACCATCCTTTTTCCTGTACATCAAAGCTCTCAGTCTGTCCCTTCCATCTTCCCTTAAACGCCATTCCTTTTCAGAAGTGCTCTCCTCAATGCAACTTACTCCCATTTTTATATCTCACCATTATACGTTGGGTTACGGTCCTCTAAATTATAGGATTCTGAACTATGTGCAAGTCTGTCTGACCCTCACACCAACATGTGTTTGTGTCCTGATACCACCTACCTTTAGGGATTCTACCATCACAGTTTATATCAGCAAGTGACTGAGTTGATAGTTTAATGAGGCCTTGGCTCCTCCAACTCACCATTCCCATGTTAAGATTAATATATTTTCAATTTAAGTGGACAATTTTAAAAATCCATTTTATGTTTTACTGTTTTTACATTTCTCTCAATGTAGCCATTAAAAACTAGACTGGACAATTTAATTGTTTATAGTCCATTTCATTATCATGTTCTCATGCCTCGCACAATGCAGCAATATCAGGGTGTGAACACTACAGAACATTTGGTTTAATTTTCCCAAAGAGAGTTTCAACATTCAGAAGTTTAGGAAATACTGCCTTCAGCCATGTTCAAAGATCACTCATGTTTTTGTATTAAGCTAGCAACTGTTCTAGGTGATAATTTTCAACACTCTTAAGTTACCTTGGCTTTACATTTAGAGAATGGAAATAGCCCCTAAGGTTGAAATGAAAAACTTACACACAATAGAATATAAAGCTAAAGCATCCAAGATAGTCTTCATGTACCAGTACAGCTTACAAAATCCTCTAATTAGAATGCCCTGCACTATGGTCTAAAACTTGTATGATAGCAGTGGAAGAGAAAATGTGCATACAGCTGATTTGTGTCAACGGTTCACAATGGGCTCTGGAATCAGAGTGTTTCTTCAGCCTGGTGTATGACAAACAGCATGCAAAGCAGCAGCAGTCAGCTGTGTCAAAGCAGACAGAAAATACAGCATCAATCTGACAAGCAGTATTTCTCCCTTGGGCACTGGAGTTGCCCCATTTACCCAGTTGAACCTGCAACCTCTGCAGCTCAGGGACACTATGTCAGATGAAGAGGGCATACTGAAGGGATAAGGAAATTTAGAGGATGACAGCACAGAAACAAACAGATGGGGTATGAAAGAAAGTATGTTACCTCACATTAATAAAAAAAGGAATCTTGCTAGAGCGAAGATGAATTCCAGTATCAAAATAAAGGCAGGACGTCATCTAGAGAAGAAATAATGCACCGTTCTGGGAGTCAGAAAAATCCCTAATTGAAATTTTTTGGATAAAACTTTGCCCAAAAAAAAGCAGTGTCAAGTCAACTGGAACATTTGGCAACTTTGTACTGAATTCACCACAGTTTTGGTCAAAATAAAATCAGAATACTCAAAAGGTTTAATTTTTCCAATTCCTAGCTGTGTATATTATATGGAGCTATACCTATCTCTTAGAACTGGAAGGGACCTTGAAAGGTCATCGAGTCCAGTCCCCTGCCTTCACAGCAGGACCAAGTACTCTGCCTGACAGATTTTTGCTCCAGATCCCTAAATGGCCCACTGGGTTTAGCGGGCCAACGCTCAAACTTTTCATTTCAAAATTTACTTTGTTTTATATAAAAAAGGCAAAGAAATAACCTAAAAAATTCAACAAAACTTTTTTTAACCTAAAGCAATTGTAAAATTATTTTTGGTTTGGCCACTGAACAGAAAAAATGGTTATTTGCACACCCTTAGTCCGGAGTTCTTTTGCTAAACACACTTGTTCTGTGGCTTTGACCAAGTCACTTCATCTCATCCTCATTTTGTCTATGGGTTAAAATGGGGTTAACACCTACGTAGTAAACAAAGAAACTATGCGGATTCATTAGTTCATATCTGCAGAGCACAGTAAGCCCATCTAAAGTGCTCTTATTGTTCCATTGGGTAACAATGAATCAAGAAAGAACCGAAAGATGTGTATTATATAAAGTTTTTTCACTATCACAAATGTCTTCCTTTTAAGTGTCCTCAGTCTAGTATGACCTGACTGCAAAATGTATTGAGAAGATGTAGCAATGTTAATTCTTGTGTTCCAGAGCTGTTGAAATTGAGTGAGACTTGGCTGTGCTCTTCTTTACATTCACAAGCAATGTACAATCTACTTTTTAACAGGAGTTTGTTTGCTTCACGTAGGAACAGGTAACTATTCTATTTCTAGCTGCCAATTCTCCCTTTAATAAAATACCCAAAGGAAAATGCTACAAAATAGAGCTGATTGGACAAAAGTGTATTTTCCATGAACATTTTCAAATGAAATCAAAGTCTTAATCTGTTGGATTTTAGTGGAGTTTTTCAGCTTTTTAACAAAAGATGAATAATTCTCTACTTTTTCCTCTCTTCTCTCTCCCCTCTTCATTCCCCTGCAAAAGAGGAGGAAGAGAAGGGAGAGAAAATATTTTTTGTTTTCTATAATTAAAACTGAAAATGGACCAAAATGGCAGTTTCAGTTGAAAAGCTACTTTTCATCCAGAGCCGGCTGTAGGCACCAGCAAAGCAAGCACATGCTTGGGGCGGCACAATTCCGAGGTGACATTTCGGACACTTTCGCTTTTTTATTTTTATTTTTTTTGCTTGGACAGTTGCACTCTTGGAGCCGGCTCTGTTTTCAAAAAAAAAAAAAAATTTTTCGAATAAAAAATTTCAACCAACACTACTGTAGAAATCAGATCAGATCTAGAGTCTGTATTTAAAGCTTTTACATCCCTGCAAAGGGTGCTTCATTTGATGAAGGGTAGTGTGTCTACTTCCACAAGTAATTTCAGATAGTCACCATGCCCATCTCTTTAATAATGGAGGTCTGATTATAGCTTCTCCTGGACAATATGCCACTGCTTTTGGATCAGCCGATTGTGGTCATCAACAGTAGATTGTTTTTAATTGACTTAATTCAAACAATTGATTACTTTTCACCTCCTGGATCTATTTAATACCTTACCCTACACAGGCTGTATCTTTGGAGTTACTTTTATTGCAGTAATACCTACAGGACCGGGTGCCTATTGTGCTAGACAATGTCCCCGCCTCAAAGAGCTTACAATCTAAACATGAAATAACAGATGGATACAACCACAGACAGGGAAAGCACAAGGAAACAGTGACATGATCAATGCAATAACCAGTAGTCCCAGCACACCAGTTACTAACCCAGTGTTTAGCAGTTTGCAGGCAACATGGCATAGATGAGTTTTAAGATTTGAAGTATAGTGTAATGACTAGTCCAGGGGTAGGCGACCTATGGCACGGGTGCGGAAGGCAGCACATGAGCTGATTTTCAGTGGCACTCACACTGCCCGGGTCCTGGCCATCAGTCCAGGGGGCTCTGTATTTGAATTTAATTTTAAATGAAGCTTCTTAAACATTCTGAAACCTTATTTACTTTACATACAACAATAGTTTAGTTATATATTATAGACTTATAGAAAGAGACCTTCTAAAAAGATTAAAATGTACTACTGGTACGTGAAACCTTAAATTAGAGTGAATAAATGAAGACTCGGCACACCACTACTGAAAGGTTGTTGACCGCTGGACTAGTCTCTCCTGTCCCACTTTCCCCTAATACCCCTTATCCATGGGAGAAAATTATCAGTTTATATCAACCTAATTATGTCAGTGTACACACTACAGCCTTGTTCCACCGATGTAAGTGTCCTGCTACACTGACATCATAACTCCACCCTCACATGAGGCGTAGGCTTATGTCGGTGTAGTTAGGGTGATGCAGTATCTATGTAAACACTGCCTTACTTCCTTTGATTGTTGGCTGTCTTATCAATGTCAGGGCTCTATGTTGGAGCCGTGAAATTGTCAAGAAAGCTGGGCAGCTAAAACCCAGACTGCAGCCACCCAGCTTCCCACTCCCTGCAGGGAGGTGAGAAGGCCAAATGGCTGGCCCCCACTCCCTGCAGGCTGGTAAGAAGCCTGAATGGCTGCCGAGAGACTTGGCTCCCGGCAGAGAGCTACATGGAGCTGAGAGCCCTGGGTCTCAGCCCCCAACACTGCCCCTCTTCAGTCAGATGTACACTCAATTAGATCAGAAGTTCTGTATAGAAAAACTCATCTCACAGTGGAGGGGAAACTGATTTTAGTTTTAGGAATAGGTTTCAGTGCTCACTTTATTCTTCCAAAGGAGCAATACATAAAATGGTAAAGTCCACAAAACTCTACACCTCTGCAACTGGGGAGAGAATCTGATCCACAAGTATACAAAATTAGGGGTCTCTCATTTTCCCCACCTTTAAAAATATTAATACAAATACTAAACTAATACTTGGCATTCAATTAACTTTTCAAAAATGCTATTTTACAGATTAGTCACTGCAATGTACAACAGAGGTAGGTCTCAAATCTTTTACAAATGGGGAAACTGAGGCAGATGGGTAAAGCAACTTGCCCAAGGACAGAGGGTATGTCACAGGTTGCAACCAAACACTGAAAATTGGGACTCCCTGGCATCCATCTCTCTTATATGATACAGTTTAAGTGGTGCCAGGGAGAAGTCAATTGGCAGGCAAGCTCCATTTACTAGAAGAAATCAATGTAAGATCACTTTTTAAAAAAAGAAGTCTCAGACTCAGTGTTGCTATCTGAAAAATAGGGACGATACCTACTAGCATTCATGAGCCCTAATGAAAAATATGCTCTCATTATAGGAAGCACTATACTAACACATAAAAGACAATTCCTGACTAAAGATTTTGCAGTTTAAGGCATTGTCCACAACTACTTTTTGTCTGAAATTAAATAATAAATGAACTATCACTTTAAAAATGCTTCTCTTCTCCCCCCTCTCTCCCAGCTGCTCGAACTGCTCCAGATATTTCAGCACATCACACGTGTACCATTTTCTTTTAAGAGAGAGATTAACAAACTCCTTGCGCCCTCTTTGATTCCCACTTCCCACACAGGACAATCAAGGATTTCGTAATCAATGTTTCCTTCTCTTCAGATGCAGCTGAAATGTCTTTTAGTAATTGGCTGGACTGTATTTACATACAGTGGGATACAACTTACTAGGCCACTTACAGGACCAGCAAAAATTGGCTGCTGGGAGCAGCAGCAGTGTCTGAAAGAGGAACAAAAGCTGTAGGATTATGGCAGCAGCGCTCTCTCTCTCATGTATACAGCCTCACCCTGGAGCTGGTCATACTCCTTACAAAAAGACACATTAAGAGAGTCACAATCCTTTCTTTAGGAGAAAGAAAAAAAAAAGGAGGACAAGAGGAGGAGTTTAATAAAGAATTAAGTTTATTGCAAAAGGAAAAAAACCCTTAGTGAACAACCAGACACTACAAAAATAATGCACAAGAAAATAATGAAAAGGAAACAGATTGTTTAAGGGAGGAAGAAACTGGAGAGGAAGAAAATATGGAGGCAATATAAAAAGGTTTAAGAAAAACTGTGTGACATTTAAACAAAAATTGTGAAGCAAACAACAGTCAAGGGCCACTCCATTCACTGCTGAAATGCAATTACCTCAGTTGCAACTGTTTGACAATACACAATACTGCGCAGTTTAGAACTGAAGCAGTGACTATCTTCCTCCATTTGAATTAGGAGGGGAAAATACACGTAAGTGGAAAGCAATTACCTGAGTTATTTGCCCAAAATACTAGAGTTAACATCTGTGCTTTTCAAAAGAAGATATTGCTATGGAAACTCTAGTAAGCACAAGTGTCCAGGACCTTGGCTTTGTGTCTAAGGCCTGGTCTACACTACGCGTTTAAACCAAATTTATCAGCATTAAACTGATTTAACGCTGCACCCGTCCACACAACGAGGCCCTTTATATTGATATAAAGGGCTCTTTAAACCGGTTTTTGTACTCCTCCCTGACGAGTAGCGCTGAAATCGGTATTACCATATCGGATTAGGGTTAGTGTGGCCGCAAATCAACAGTATTGGCCTCCGGGCGGTATCCCACAGTGCACCATTGTGACCACTCTGGAAAGCAATCTGAACTCGGATGCACTGGCCAGGTAGACAGGAAAAGACCCATGAACTTTTGAATTTCATTTCCTGTTTGCCCAGCACGGAGCTCTGATCAGCACGGGTGGTGATGCAGTCCCAAATCCAAAAAGAGCTCCAGCATGGACCATACGGGAGATACTGGATCTGATCGCTGTATGGGGAGACAAAACTGTTCTATCAGAGCTCCGTTACAGAAGACGAAATGCCAAAGCATTTGAAAAAATCTCCAGAGGCCACAACAGGGACTCAGCACAGTGCTGCGTGACAAGCGTAACAGAAAGCCAAAAATCAAATGGACGCTCATGGAGGGAGGGAGGGGGTACTGAGGACTCCAGCTGTCCCACAGTCCCTGCAGTCTCCAAAAAGCATTTGCATTCTTGGCTGAGCTCCCAGTGCTTGTAGGGTCAAACACATTGTCCGGGGTGGTTCAGAGTATAGCTCGTCAATTTACCCCCTCTCCCCCCCAGTGAAAGAAAAGGGAAAAAAATTGTTTCTTGACTTTTTTCAATGTCACCGTATGTCTACTGGATGCTGCTGGTAGACGCGATGCTGCGGCACTGAACAGCAGCATCCTCTCCCCTCTCCTTCCTTGGTGGCAGACGATACAATATGACTGCTATCCATCGTCATCATCAGCCCGTGAGTGCTCCTGGCTGGCCTCAGGTGAGGTCAGCCAGGGGCGCCTGGGTAAAAATAGGAATGACTCCCGGTCATTCCTGGTAGATGGTACAGAATGGCTGGTAACCGTCTTCATCATAGCAACTGGAGGCTGAGCTCCATCAGCCCCCGCCCCACTTTCATGTCTAAAGAAAAGATTCTGTACTGCCTGGACTATCATAGCAGTGGGATGCTGGGCTCCTCTCCCCCCACACCATTTAATGTCCTGCCTGGGCTATTATAGCAGCTGGAGGCTGCCTCCCCCTCATTTTATCTCACTAAAAAGTCAGTTTTTCTTATTCCTGCATTCTTTATTACTTCATCACACAAATGCGGGGGACACTGCAACGGTAGCCCAGGAGGGTTGGAGGAGCAGGGAAGCAACGGGTGGGGTTGTTGCAGGGGCACCCCCTAGAATGGCACGTAGCTCATCATTTCTGTGGGATCTGACACGAACCAGTAGTGCTCTCTGGTACACTGGTTCTCTAGCACACTTGCCCCATATTCTACGCAGGACTGACTATTTTTAGATACAACATAAAGGAGGGAATGACCTGGGGAGTCATTCCTATTTTTGTCTTTGTGCCCCCGGCTGACCTCAGCGAAGGTCAGCCAGGAGCACCCATGACAGCAGCAGACGGTACAGAACGACTGATAACCATCTCTGCTATCTTGAAATGGCAAATGAATGCTGCTGTGTAGCACTGCAGTACCACCTCTGTCAGCGGCATCCAGTACACATACGGTGACAGTGACAAAAGGCAAAACGGGCTCCATGGTTGCCATGCTATGGCGACTGCCAGGGCAATCCAGGGAAAAAGGGCGTGAAATGATTGTCTGCCATTGCTTTCATGGAGGAAGGAATGAGTGACGACATTTACCCAGAATCACCCACGACAGTTTTTGCACCATCATGCATTGGGATCTCAACCTAGAATTCCAATGGGCAGGGGAGACTGTGGGAACTATGGGATAGCTACGGGATAGCTATCCACAGTGCAATGCTCCAGAAATCGATGCTAGCCTTGGTACATGGACGCACACCACCGAATTAATGTGCTTAGTGTGGCCGCGTGCACTTGACTTTATACAATCTGTTTGACAAAACCGGTTTATGTAAAATCGGAATAATCCCGTAGTATAGACATACCCTAACAGGGCACATACCTCCACGGTGCCCCAGTGGTAAGAGTGTACATGGCACCTTTTCTTAAGTCACAAGTGAAGTAACACCACTTATTGGTGACAGGTTTCATAGGGGTAGCTGTGTTAGTCTGTATCAGCCAAGAAAACAAGGAGTCCTTGTGGCACCTTCGAGACTAAAAAATTTATTTGGGCATAAGCTTTCATGGGCTATTGTATTTTCCACTCCATGCATCTGATGAAGTGGGTTACAGCCCACAAAAGCTTATGCCCAAATAAATTTGTTGGTCTCTAAGGTTTCACAAGGATGACTCATTTTTACCACTTATTGAAAAATTCCTATTCAGATATTGACTTGGCATGACACTGGTATGGTTGCAAGATCCAGTGAAAACAGCACAAGGTCTTACAGTGCAGGCAAGGTTTAGGACAAGAAAAGTAAAGGCCCGTTGATAGAAAATATGGTCTCATGATTTTTGTTTAAGACACTTGACTGGGATTTGGGTGCTCACAACTGTTACTTAAAACATTGGCATTGTCTCCGATTTTAGATGGCTAGCTAGCTTAATATAAATTTTAAGACTGTATTGCCCTCCTTTTTCTCCTCCTTTTCCCTCCGCAGTAGAACTGGTTTTAATTTTTGTTTTCTAATGAGTCCGATATTGTTCACCTGTGTATTAGAGGTAGAAACTTATAAATGCATAAATAGTTATAACAACATACAATTGATTGGATACATTATGCCTTGCAACGTTAAGATAGCAATTCACTCCTTTTCCACAAATGTACAAGAGACAGTCTAAAATTTTCAAATACTGTACAGTAGGAAATGTTAACAACTTTTACAAAAAACACCACAGCATACAGTTTACCTCAGACATTGCCTAACAACCAAATGCCATCCATGAATTGCTTATTGATAGCCAACCAGTTGACCAAAATCAAAGTCATGGAATCTGTAACCTGCGATACCCCTCACTTTCCCTCACTTTCTGGAAACATGCATCGTTTGGTATCTGGAGTTCATACAATAATACCAGGAGACTTTAGACTGTAACTACTGCAACTCAACAGCAGCTCAACTTTGATCTCCCATTTTATTTGGTAACTATCCTTGTGGGTGTTTTCATATTGTTGCGTTGGACAATACATTAGTACCCAGAGTGAGACAGAGGTCCATTTGAGATTCACTACTCTGTCAATAACTCTTGTCAGGCCTGATGTGCTCACTGCACCTAACACACTGTTGTCATGATACATGTCATGTAGCATATCACTGAAAAACTAACACTACACTGGTCTCTAATATTCTTGCATGATGTGCGTACCAAGTGTGTACAAAAGAGCTATGGATATGTTCTTAATATGTTTGGCAAGCAATGCATAACCACAGGGCAAGTCTACACTACAGTGGGGATCGACACTCTGAGACCGATCCATCTACCGGTGGTCGATTTAGTGGGTCTAGTAAAGACCCGCCAAATCAACTGCAGATCTCTCTCCTGTTGGCCCCTGTACTCTACCCCCGATGACAAGAGTAAGGTAAGTCAACAGGAGATTTTCTCCTGTCAACCCCTTTGGTGTAGACCCCATGGTAACTCGTAGCATAGGTCGACTTACCACAATAGTGTAGACATAGCCACAGTCTGCTCTAGACAAAAATGTATTTGTTGATCTGTACAACCTGGTCGGCAGGAAGACATAATGAAGGTCTATTTACATATCAAGCTAATAATCAGAGGAGAAGACAACATGGTGTCAACACCCTAGCAGAAAAGAGAAACTTTATTTGGGCTATAAAGACGAGGGTCTGGAATTCAAATACAGTAATATTGCATACAATTGGTTGTATTATAAAAGTGCATCAAGTAAGGTCTATTATGAAAGACTCACACACTGGTGATTATCATCATTGTGAAATGTATGCACTTACACTACATGAGAAATTATGAATACTCACTTATACTATGGTTTGAAGTCTGTGAATGAAAAGTGTTTGAACCATGCAGGTCATGTGTAGTTGATATAAAGGTACTATCCCAAACAGAGGAAAGGCAGATATCTGTCTCCAACAAAATTCAGCAAGGTGACAAAAAACACAATAGAAAACCCATTTACATACGAATCAGCAGGAGGATGGCTTCACAGGAACGGAAGAACAGCATGGGATGATCCTGACTCTAGGGACAAAGCAGTGAATTAAGGGAAATATAAAGAGATAGAAGAAGCCATCTTGGCATCCATCACTGGACAGACAAGGGGCCAGAGCTCTCGCAAGCTGAGAAAGATGGGTTCTTCAGCCAAGGGGGTTGTAGTTTCTGGGTACTGAATATGGGTGAGAAATCTGCTGATGCAAAGATCTTTCACTTAGGAAGATAAGGGAAAGTAGTACCTTGCATTTCTGTGGAATGTCCTGACTGAGAGAAAGTCAGTATGGCTGTAAAAAGAAAGACTAGTAAGAAATCTACCGCCATCTATCTTGAACCAAGGCCGTAGCTTGATAAGTCTTAGCAACTAGCAACCGTATTTTTACTTCTATTGGTTTGTAACCCATTTTAACTTTATTCTTTCTATTTAGGCTAAAGTGAGACCACGTCCTTTGTTAATTAACCTGTTTTATTTCTTACAATCAACCACCTCAGTGCTGTGCTTGAAAGGAAAGGTGCATTTACCCCAGTTAAGTTAATAAGCTGTCATATGCTTTTGTCTCTTTAGAAGAACAAACCATCCTTATTAATCTTCTGAATGTTTCTGGAGAGGGCTGGACATTTTCAGGCAGACAGTTTTGAGGAAATTCAGGACAGGTGGTGTGCACTGGAGTTGCTTGCTTAATAGTAACCAAAGCTGGTGGAGACAAAAGTGTTGCAGTGGTGGTGTAAGCGGGCTGCTGGATTCAGAGTTGCTGAAGGGAGACACACATACTTAGTGCCTGCTTGTATGTTGGTTGGGAGTGTCCTGCCTGGGAGCTATAGCAGCAGAGCATTTTAAGGCACTCAGGGTTACAGGACAAGTGGTGACAACTTCTCATTGGGCTGGGTCACCTCCCAAAATGTGACACCCATATTTGTAGCACACACACGATATTAATTTAAAAAATAAAATAGATTTACGCTTATTTTAAACCTCCTGAGTCTTTCTATACTGCGCCATCAGCAATACTGAACTTAGATGAGCCTGGGTGATCACAACATGAAAGCAGCAAAGAGTCCTGTGGCACCTTATAGACTGACAGACTTGTTGGAGCATGAGCTTTCGTGGGTGAATATCCGACGAAGTAGGTATTCACCCACGAAAGCTCATGCTCCAAAATGTCTGTTAGTCTATAAGGTGCCACAGGACTCTTTGCTGCTTTTACAGATCCAGACTAACACGGCTATCCCTCTGATATCTCAGTGGTTTGAGCATTGGCCTGCTAAACCCAGGGTTGTGAGCTCAATCCCTGAGGGGGCCATTTGGGGATTGGCCCTGCTTTGAGCAGGGGGTTGGACTAGATGATCTCCTGAGGTCCCTTCCAACACTAATAATCTATGATACTTCACAACATGAAAGTATCACAATCTGCTATTAACTGAGGTCCTATTTTGTGACAAGCCCTTTCTACACACCAGCTTGCACCAGCAGTTTAACAAATATTTTTTTAAAGTCAGTTTAGTTAAACCCATGCAAACCCCTATGTGTTCTGCCAGTATATTGTGTTGTAGCTATATAGCTTAATTCAGTCTCCAAGGGACAGAGATAACATCTTCCTTTATAATATGCCTAGTACTGAGCACATTGATAGCTCAAATAATTTTGGGGATTCCATTAGAAACACTACCATAGGATTATATTAAAACTTGACATCTATACATAAATGAAATTTTAGAGATTGCAACAGAAACCTATTGATTTCTTTTCTATATTAATATTCTTAGCAATCACTAATGGAGTTCTCTTTTCCCAGAAAAAGGGAAAATAGGGGCTTTTTCAGCATTTGAACATGGAACCCGGAATATAAAAGCCACAACCTCTTCATTTCGCTTCAAACAATATGGTAAAATTCAGATAGATACAAATCTTATAGATTGAAGATGGACACTTTCATTTTGTCTTTTAAATGCAGCCTATATCTCCTTCAAAATTTGATAGTTGTAATATACTCTCAACAATGGCATTCAGCTTAACTCCATTCTGTCTCAATTTCCAAATAACCCATTTGTGATATGCAAATTTGTTGGAAAAAATATAAATAAAAATAAAGAATTCAGAGACACTTTGGATGTGTGCATATAAATTCCTATTGACTTCAAAGAGAATTGCATATATGCATTCAATGGCAAAATTTAGCCCTTAATGATGCAAACACCAATTTTGGAGAGAAAAAAGAAAAGCCTTAATTTTTAACAGATTAACTCTATGCAAATGGAAAGAAATCTAGACCGTGAAATAGCTTTATTACTCCTGGTAACATATCGAGTATATCTGGCATTTCAAAATTGGTCTTTGAAATACAACAAAAATAGCATCCTCAAATTTAAAGCTGAATAAAGTTTAAATAAGGTTACAACTGTTTGAAATTTACAATTCTTTCACACCATGCTTCCATACTATCTGCATCCAGCAGCTCAATAAATGCAAAATAACACAAAGAACAAGCTTAAGTTCGCACTGGTGCCACAAAATCATGAAAGGGGCAAACAGACTGTTCTAACCTTTGAAAAGCCTTCATGGATAAAACTATGATGCTTCAGCAAATGAGATTTTACATAAAAAAAGCACTGGAACAGAACCATTTACTAGGAAAGACTAATTCAAAACTCTCATATTCAGTATTATTTGTACAATCTCTCTGTATACAGCCCCATACATTTAAAAATTAACTTGCAATTATCTTTGTACTGTACAAAAGAGAAATAGAAAAACACACTTCAGTGCTAGAGGGACCTCACAGTACTGGAGAGCCTATAACGTGCATGAGAAAATGTGAACTAACAGATATTTGGATTGTTAAACGAACAAAAAGGTTGGAGAGAGTGAGCATTGTAAATCTGAACCGAATGGTCTACCATGTCTTCCACCTGTAGTAGGAGGGAAGTAGTGGTAAGAACACAACTATGAGTCAGGAGACCTGGATTCTAGCCCTAATTTTGCCACAGACTAGCTGTGTGATCTTGGGCAAGTTACAATCTCTCTAAGTATCAGTTTCCCATCTAGAAAATGGGAATAATGCCTATCCCTTACCTTTGTAAAGTTATTTAATATCATTGGATGAAAAGTGCTATGTAAGTGCAAAGTATTTTCTGAAGTTAGCTGAAGTTTTATTCACTTCTGAGAAGATGTTAAAACTCATGTGCCCACTTCTATCTTTATGCAAGTGGGTCTTTGTCCAGCTAGTTGGCAAAAAGGGGCATTGCCCATTTAAAGGCTCCATTGCAGCAGATAGGGAATTGTACAGGGATAGATTGGAAGGGCAGAAAGCCACTGGAGCTAGGTTAGGGTGAGCATTGACCTGGTCCTTTCTGCTGGACTGCAAAAAAGGGAGGTTTCATGGGGTATTTATACCCCATGCAGCCATGGAGAGTTACCCCTTTACCAGCTGGGCTGGCAGCATCAGCAACCTCTTCGTTTGCAACCAGCCAGCTCTGTGTAATAGAAGGGGCACCGATTCCCTCTTTCCCAGCATCTTTGGGCCCAATCGAGAGGGGTAGAAAGTGGGGCATCCATCTGTGATCCAATGGGCAGCATGGGGGATGAAGTGGGTGGAAGGAATCATTTGGGGATCCTTTCCTCTCATGAGTAGCCGGGGTGGGGGGACACTGCTGGTGCAGGGCAACAAGCATCGAAGACCAGGGAAGCAGGCCAAGAATTAATTGAAGCTATGCACACTGTTGTGGCAGGAGCTCTTTCTGTAGCAATTCTGAAGTTACAGGGGGCTTACAGAACAAGTAGAACCAGACCAGGGGGATGAACAACCTCTAGGACCAAAGAAGCAGAGCATTACAACTGCAAGAGACAGAGTCGTTGGTGAATTGGACTGACACCCAAGAAATGGTTGAAGAGTAGGAGAATTTGAGGGAGAGAAGCTTAATGGGCATGGCTGGGGACAGCAGGTTGCTGCACCCAGGGGCTGGGCCTTCGAGTGTTTGGGGGGGGGCGATATGGGAATGGTAATTTTAACCACTTCTCTTACAATGCTGCATTTGGGGATCTTAGAGGGGAGAGTGGCACAGCACATGGATATGGCCCACTGCTTCCTACTGAGGCTAAAAACAAGATGCAGGGGAGCAGCCACTTTCTGCAGCACCCCAGGGCTTTAGCTACTGAAACTTGTGGGGCAACAGATTTAGCCACACAGCTTGGGAAGGCGGCAGGGGGACACATGGGGTCCCACGGTATTGGGAGAGGGTCTGGAGTTGCTGGGTTAGCTCAGTTGCCTCAGAGATCAACAGCTTTTCGTATCTGTCACAGGCTAACTTACAACTGTTTAATAGGTTGGAGGCTTACCTCAGAGGGAAGTCAAGCAAAGGTGATCCTGGTAACCCCACACTGAGATACAAGAGATAACCAGATGGTACAGATGCCACTCACTGAAGTGGGAATCATTAACACAGGGGTATGGGGGAGACAGGGAATGTCAATTCATGGGATAGGGTCCGTGGGCTCTCTCAGGACATTGAGGTTAGTTAAGAATATGGTCATGCTTCTGAGAAGATGTTAAAACTGAAGATCTTAACATATTAAGAAAATCGTTTCCTACTTTACTTAGTCACCAAGATCTAAAAACAACTTCAGTGTACACATGCATACACCATTTCCTATTGCCATAAATGGGAACCATGTAGAGACAGAATTTGTCCTTAATGCCATACAGGAACTGTTGCTCCCTTCTGTTTTTGTTATTGGTAAGGTCAGTAACTGTTGCCGCAAAAAATATGGGAAGCTAACTTGCATCTTGGCTGTAAAAAAAAAGCCTTTTAGTTCCTCTCCAAATACTTACACTGAACTTTTTATTGACAATTAATAGCTCAACTGTAACACATTTGGTTCTGAATGTTTGTAAAGTGCTTTGAAAATACGAAAGAGCTATACAAGTGCTACATACAAAAAATTCCTTTGGAAGCCAAGGTTAGCGAGACTATATTGTACTATCTTCTTACTCGTCTGAATGCCAATAGCATGTTATTTTCTGGATTTTGCAGGGCAGATACTCAGAGTCTCATAACCAGAAGCAAAATGTTTTTAGAGGAAGAGAGGGGAGCTGGAAGTGATAATAGTAACATGTAAAAATGCACTTATTCCTTGATAATGTGTAAGTGAATGCCATTAAAATAGGGTCCAGTTCTGTTTGCTGGTCCATATAAGTATTTCACACAAAAAAACAACAGAGAGAGGGATAACCTAGGGTATGTTTTCCATATCTGACATCCAGCAAAGGAGAATGCTATAAAGCAGTTTCAAATAAAAGCCAACTGTGACTGGATATGATAAATGTTCAAATGGAATTTATTTCGGAGTGAGAGATTCACCCTGTGCTTAGGGAAAAATACAAATTTGTGAACATTGCTGATTCACCAGCACTTTGAAATTTCAATTGTAGCCATACCCTTAGTCTGGTAGCACAAGCAAAGTAGTAGTTTAAAAATTCCAACTCTTTCAAGTTAGCTGTAGTGCTCCTGAAAAGTATCAGATTGGCAACACCATAAACTGAAATCTTATGTCTCTACAAAACAGATGCACATGACCAATGGAAATACACATTTCCATCCAAACATGGAAACTAGTTCTAAAGTTGAGAGCAATTCAATCTCCATGTCTACGACCCCTTGCTTTGTCTGCTGAGTCTGTCAATAAAGGTGCCAAATTGTGAATGTGATGTATGCTTTCAGATGAAGAGGGTAAATACTATGCACTGATACAGCATTTGAGCATATACAGGAACTTTATCCATTAATAAAATAAAGATGCATAAACAGATGGAGAGGTTAAGTGACTTGTCTAAATTTAGCAGCAGTCTGATGGGGAAACCAAGAGTTCTGAGAGCCCATTCCTTGCTCTAACCATTAAACAATGCCTAGCAGAACTGCTGAATAACTATCTGAAAAAAAGGAATGATTTTGCAGGTAGAAGAGATACTTTACATGCCAATTAAAAATCAAGTTTGGCTGTTCACATTACCTCACGCAGCTGGAGGAAACAATAAGGAAAAATAAAAGGCTGAAAATATGGTTTTAAACAAATCTAACCGTAAGTTAGACACAGAACATTAAGCAGACCCAATGAAAAAAGTAGTATCTGTACTGTTATTCTTCATGACAGATCATTAACCTAAAATTTCACATGAATTTTTATTTCAAACTTAAATTTTATGTTTTCTATACATTCAATGTAAAAATGAAGTTGAGTTTTCTAAGACAACGATCCAATTTTTCTTTCTTGCAAATGAAAACTGAATAGTTTTCACTAAGTTCTCTTACAATACTTTTGGTTTGCAATTGAAGAGTTTTCTTACAGAAAGTTGCTTAAGAAAAAGTATTGCCTTCGTTCAAAAGAACTGCAACAACAGCCAGAGGCTTCACGTCTTAACTTTGCTCCGATTCAGACAGTCTAAATGTACAATTTCTCATTTCACATACGTACAGATATAGTCCAACAGCATTTAACAGCAAAACAATTTCTACAAAAGAAATCAAGCTTTTTTTGGTCCTGAACACAGCCACTATTCTAGGAGTAAGAGCAGTGAGCAGTAGCAATTGCATTAACATTGGCAACACAGTGTTACAGTTATAAGCATATAACACACAAATCATGCCTACAAGTTTAGTGTTGTAATAATTTTTTCATTTCACTACACTTATCTTGAGCCACGCGTTTATTTAAAAGAAAGAGGAGGATCTCTTCATGTTTTTCAATCTGTGGGGGAAGGACAGAAAGATTATATAGTAACATGCTTGCTGCTAAAGTATTATGTAAATGTTCCTTTTTAAAAATTAATCAAATCAACTTGAGAGCTACTTTCAAAAAGTAATTTTAGGTACCAGAAATGAACCTGGGTCTCCATTCTAGTTTAGTGAATGCACAACTACCTTTCCCTGTTTTGTGAAAAAGTACAACATGGTGCATCAAATGATCTTGGAGGGCGCTCAATTTTTTTTTAAAAAAGATACCCCCAAGGAGAGCTCTGATGAGGTGCTAGAGATGATGTCGTCAGCAGATCAATGGCTCAGGCCAACAGGAAGTGAACCTAGCCCTGTCACCAAGTTCTCTCCTTGCTCCCATTCAGTGGTGTGCTACCTACCTCTAGAGTTATTTCCTGGAAGCCCTTTGAAATGTATTAAGTCTGTCTTTCCTCCATCTGTCTCAGGGGATTCAGAGCCAGACCCCTTCCATGGCCTGTCCCCCACTCTCCCTCCCCCGCAACATTCATAGGGCTGGATACAGAAATTTGGCTGGATTCTTCATGGCTACAGTTCAAAGGGCTACCTGGGAGAAAATGATTTTGCTTCACTCTGTAGTGGGACAGGGAAGGAGCAAGAGTAAGCTCAGTAACAAGATGGATTTACTCTCTACCAGCCTCAATCCCTGGCATCAGCATTCCCTTTATGAACGTCCCGGGCTTCTGTGACAACCACTGTTCAGCAGAAACACTCTCCTTTTTCCCCAGAGTCATCAGAGCAGTCAGAACCCATGAATGCTTCTGGCTCTACTTCCCGCTCAAAGATAGTAACTCTCACTAAATATAGGGCTTCTCCTTAAAAATGAGAATGGGCCTTTGAGACTCCAAAGGTAAGATTTTAACACTGATTTCACTCATTTTTATAGAAACAAAACAAAATCTAAGTTTGCTTATTACCTGCAAAAGACTTGATAAGATTATTTTAAAAAATACAAGAGTGGAGGCATTACGAATGCCAAGTCACACCCACAGTTAATTTTTTCATAGGCACATTATTAACCCTTAGTTATATGAAAAGGCTGGTAGTCCTTTGACCATATAATAGTGCTGTTATAATATTCTAATAAACGATCTTTTCTTTAAAGGTTGCAGGCTCTGCCAGTTTTACATAGCCTTAATTCCTATGCAACAGTTCCTAGAATTTTACTTAAATTCATTTTAATGATCCTACAGACATCATTGAATGTTGTTTTCATGTCATTAAGTCAGTTCTATACAAGTAGTAATGGTACTGTACTGTACTTTTTCTTACAGACACATAGTAAGCAATTCTGTGCTGGGGATAAATATTTTGTGGTTTTCTTTTAAAAACATAAAAATGAGTCCAACTCAAATGTCTTAATATCAGCAGCAAATTCTGGCTAGCTTCTTCAAGTACTTATGATGTATAACACATTGAAGAATATTCACAGTAACTTCTCATAGCATTCATATATACCCTGAACATTCATTTTTTACATGCATCTGTGATAAACTAGGAATTGACCAAGACTATTAGGCCAACCTATATTTTCCATGTTGCATGACATTCTGAATTATTTGACCATGTAAAACATAAAATAGGAAAGTTCATATTTTTAGAACACTACTTTTTTAATTTTATAGCTAGCCACAAATTACAAAAAAACAAAACAAAACCAAACCCCCCCTCCATACACACCTTTTCCATGCTAGTTTTAAAAAAAATATCAGTATTTGGAAAAGAAAAACGTAAGTTTAGGCTGAATCTTACTTACTTGCTTTTTTAATTCTGTGCAACAGCAACTAGCCTCATTTACATGGGCTATAAGAAAAAAAATGAACAGGAAACTGATCAGTAAAACATCATTATTGCCTCAGTAATTGGCTGAATACAATGAGATTTTAGAAGTACAAAGGACATTAGTTATGGATGCACACAATTCATTTTTGAACACTAGAATAAATTTAAGAATCAGAATATTTTAGGTGAAAAAACAGTTACCTTGGTGTAGCATACTTTGATTTCCAGAGTTGCTATATTTGGCTAAACCTTCCATTACAAATTTGTCAACTATACTTAGACTACTGTTTTGAAAACATTTCTCCACAGATACTGCATGAATATTCTCATTGATCCCTTTCACTGTGATCATGACACACTTATTCAATATTAATGTTTTCAGCAAATCTATTATTAATGGAGACCATTCCATGATTCCTGGAAAAAATAAAATGAGAGACAACTGAGTTCTAGTTTAGATTGTAAATAGTTTAGCTACATCCTCTACACCATCATTTAAATCTTAAAATTATGTAATAACACGAAAACCTAGAAAATGTTACAAAAACTTTTAAAAAAAAGCCTTATCATTAAATTAGGAGCATCCTAGTTTCCCAGTTATCTATAGATTTTTTTCCTGCAGTACCTAAACTAATTCCAAAAATTTTCAAGTTAGTATTGTAAAGTCTATTTTCAAACCCAGAAAGACTAATCTGTGTACTGTTTTGTTGAGTCCTCATCTAGATGGACAATATAACAGAGGGGTTAATGGTAACAACCTAAAAAAATTATGACCAAATAGTCTCTCTGCTAAATAGCCAACATAGTGTTCAGTTGTGTTTCTACCTGCAAGCGAACACTTAATTATCTGAAAAGGGAGCTTCAAGTAACGTGCAGTGATCGGCAGCACTCTAGAGAATGGTAGAGTTTCGGTGCATCCATAGTCTGCATATGCTACCTTCACCTCCGACTGAGAAACTCCCAGAACTATAGCTCTGTACCAATAGCCATCACCTGAAAAAAAAAATTGGAACAAAACATTTGAAGTGGTTTACTTTCAAACTGGGATCCAGAGTTACATAATAATCCATCTAAATCTATATAGTTTACCAGAATTTAAAGGAGATTATTCAGAATACATGGATACTGTAAAAACAAACAGAAAACGAAACACTACCATTTAGAAGTACACCTCTACCTCAATATAACGTTGTCCTCAGGAGCCAAAAAAACTTACTGCGTTATAGGTGAAACCGCATTATATTGAACTTGATTTGATCCGCCAGAGCGCGCAGACCTGCCCCCCCACCCCAGGAGCGTTTTTTTATCATGTTATATCCAAATTCGTGTTATATCAGATGGCGCTATAATGGGGTAGAGGTGTACTAATTTTTTTTAAAAAGAAAATCAACATCAGAAAAGAACTAAGCTACGTTACAGATGTTTCAAACCCTCCAAAACCTCAACTTTTCTAGTTACGAAATACAGCTGGTGTTCAAAATTGGATCGTATGCCTTGACAGGAAACTCTATAGAAGTCCTGGTGAGGGTATGGGACATGAGAGAAAGACTGAGTTTCCTCTAAATCGTTCCATCTGAGATTTCAGTTTGCTAGCCCAATCACCCTGAAGTAGGGAGTTGGAATGTTCCTCTTCACCTTATGTCTTGCAATTCTCAGAAGATCAAGGTCACCCAGGTAAGGCCATGTAAACATACACTGACTACTAGCTCCTGTTTGAGCTGTGCAGCCAAGGAGCTAAGTGATACTAGGAAAATCTGGCACAAGAAAAGGAGTGTCATAACCCATGGGTCTTGAACCCAGTTTCACAGGACCCATGGGGGCAACCATACTCCAACTCTTAATGTGACAGCCTGCTTGCAATGGCTTACCTGGGGCTGGGACCCATGAAGCCCAGCCTCAGGATAAGGCTCCACCTCTGAGCCCCAGAGTAGCTGCTGACTGGCACACTGGCTCTACTTAAGCCAGCAGCAGGAAAGGGAAGCTTTCCAAACTACTCTGCTCTGGACTTTGTGCCTTGTGCTTCCTGCTCCTGCTGCTTGATTTCCTGGCATCCTGACCCAGGCTGACTCTGGTTCCTAACTTGTGGTTCTGATATTCAGTTTGTCTTTTGCTTCTGATCTCCCGGTATCCTAACCCAGCTAACTCCTGTCCCGTGACTGTGAACTCTGGCTCTGACTACTACTTGTTTGGACCACACTAACCCTATAGGACTGATCCCGGTGCAAGGAAGTTGAACCCAACTGAACCACAACAGCCACCAGTGTACCGACTTGCCCGAATGGACTATGCCACTGATAATGGCCTTGGTAATCAGCCTGCTGCCAGGAGATTTAGTCTAATCCCCCCACTCCACCCGACCTCAGCACTGAAAGGCCATAGCTCTGTGCTGTCTAACTGGGATGCCTTTCTCCAGTCGATATCAGCCAACTTGGATGACCCACACCAAGTTTGAATGGCCAAGGGAGACTCTGGCAGGGTCAAGGCACAGAGGCCTCCTACACAGCACACTTCCGCTGCCTCACAGCGGATACAGAGTGGAATGAAGCAGAGCAGCTGCACCAGTTCCAAGGCACTTGCAGGAGGAAATGAAAGACAAACTAGTCCGCGAATCTGGCCATGCCATCTTGGCCTGCCCAGTAAAAGAGCCGAGGAGGTTGGGGAAAAACAAGCCAGCCCAAGCATATTGGGAGGAAAACAGACCCGTATCCTAGTCCTCTCTAAAACACACCCTCAGCCCCATCTTGGGGCTTTCCATTTGCAGGTGCCTATCCAGCTGCGCATCCCAGGGGACCCCCTGAGTGATGAGGATGTGTTGGAGGGGAATCTATCAGGATCAGCAGACAATTTTACGGATGCAGTTACAGCTCAGGCCCTTCAGATTCCCCTGCTACACAAGGCTGTACCTGACTTGATTAACACAATTGACAGATACCTGCTGTCTTCAGGTCCAGTTGTGGAGGAGACTATCCCCCTATGGCAGGAACACTAAGCAATAATACAATTTAGTGTGATCCATTCCCTGCATTTTCCCCTGATCCTTGGCATCTCCTGGATAACCATGCATTATCATTTCATTCACTGGTGAGAACAGTGGTCACTTTCCCATCATAATTCTGCTGACAACACAGCCAGAGACCAGGAAGTGCTGCACCCAGACCCTAGAGGGTTCAAGTAGATGTAGTCACCTGCACTGAAACACCTACTGGGGGAACTATGGAATATGTCCTTGAGAAAAAGAATACAGAAAGCCTCCCCCAACATCTGGACTACAATGCCCCACAGAACTCCAGCCAGGGTGAAAATTCCATTTGAGCAGATACGCCGAGTCAGAGCCTGAACTGGCTATGTTGGGAGAATATCTCCAAGATAACCTGGCCCTGGGGTCCACTTGCATGTCGACTTCACCAGCCAGTGCCCCAGCCCTTTCCATAAAAGCAAAGGGTGGCAGCCCCTGCTTCTGTGTCGATTACCAAGCTGTAAATCAGATAATATGAAACCGTTACCCACTATCATTTATCCCTGAATTGTTGGAAAGCATGGGGGCCATGCACACATTCACTAAATTGGATCTCCAGGGAGCTTACAACTTGTCCACATCCAAGAGGGGGGTGAATGGAAGATTGGACATAGCAGGTTTGAAAAACACTTTGAATATTTAGTTATGCTATTTGAACTGACTAATGCCCTAGTAACATTCCAGCACTTCATTAACAATATGCTATGAGACCTACTGAACCAGTTCACAGTGGTATACTTAGATCATATATTGATCTTCTCAGATGACATGGACCAACATACCATTCACATCCATACGATCCTGCACAGATTAGGACAACAGAGTGTCTATGCTCAATCCACACAAGGTCTGGTCTGCCCGCAACTGGGCAGCCCTCTGCAACATGCATGATCGAGGATATTTTTAAAGTTGGCAAACTTTTAGCAGAAGTTAATTTTGAATTAAAAAAAACAAAAAAACCATGCCCTACCCTGGAAAAACACTCCGTTCCACAGGTCAACTGAGGCCCAGCGTGCATTTGAACAGCTAAAGCTTGCCTTCACCACTGCTCCTGTATCGGCCCTCCCAGACATGATGCAAGTTTTGTAGTAGAAGTTGACACATCTAGCACAGTGACTGGGGCAATCCTCTCGCAGAGCCATGGAGCCAAGCAAATACTGCACCCCATCATCTACTACTGGAGGAAGCTTATCCTTGCCAAATGAAACTACGAGATCTTGGACAAAAAGCTCTTGGCAATTAAGACTGCCTTCAAAGAGTGGGAGTATTTGGATGCGGGCTCTGGAGTGGGTCTAGGGATAAGGGGTTTGGGGTTCAGGCTTCCCCGGGGCTGTGGCAGGGTGAGAGGACCCCCACAGCCCAGCAGCCTGGGGGCCGGGGTTGAGGCACCTCTCCCTGGCCATGGCAGCTCCAGTGGGGCCATGGCAGAGGCATCTCTCCCCACTGCCTGCCTGTGCGTGCAGCCCTTAATGGCCACGTAGCTTAGAGGGAACTTAGGTTCACAAAGTCCTCAACTTTAAGATTAAGCTGGACAAATTATGGTACTCACTGACTGGGAAGGTTACAGCCTAGAGGAACACACTTGGGAGCCAGCTGAAAACATTCATGCTCTCACCCTGGTTCAGGCCTTCCATAGGAGTCATCCTGAGAAAAACTTAGACCTATGTTGGCCAGAGGGTGCCGCTAGGGGAAGGAGTGATGTCATGACCCATGTGTCTCGAACCGAGTCCACAGGCTCCAAGGGAGCAATCATACTCCAACTGTCTAGATCAGTGGTCTCCAAACATTTTTGATTGTGTACCCCTATCAGTAAAAATTTTTTGGAGCATGCACCCCCTGCAGTGCCGAATAAGAAAAAAAAAAACAAAGCGCCACTCGGACCCCTGTCTGACGAAAAAAAATAAAAACAAAAACGATCCTACTGCCGCGGACCCCCAAGGATCCTCTTGTGCACCCCACTTTGGAGACTACTGCTGTACATGGCAGCCCACTCACAATGGCTTATCTAGGACTCATGAAACCCAACTCCAAGACAAGGTTCTGTCCCAAGGTCCAATTGGTCAAGCCCCTGGGCAGTTGATTGGCCCATTGGTCCTACTTAAGCCAGCAGCAAGCACAGGAAAGTATCCAAAACAAGCTCCACCATGCTCTGGACTGTGCACCTTATGCTTCTTGATTTCCTGGTATCCTTACCCGGCTTGAATCCTGGCATCTGACTTGTGGTTCTGGATCTCCAGTTTGTTTCCTAGCTCTGGCCTCCTGGTACCCTGATCTGGGCTTAACTCTGCTTCCAATTTCTTGTTTGTCTTCTGATCTCCCGGTATCCTGACTCAGCTGACTCCTAACTGCTGTTGCATGACTGCGGACTCTGGCTGCAGCTACTAAAATCTAACTACCCATGACCTGGCCTTGACAAGGAGAGTTCTTCACATCCCAGCACAAAAGGAGGGGAAAGATCTGCACACAATTTAATGAAGCATCAACTGCACCACTTAAAGCAGCAATTACATTTTACTAACTGCTGTCTCAGTCTTAACTATAACATCTCTGCTGTAACATTAATTGTGTTTTCTGGGTGTTTAAAAAAAATACATAGCATTTCTATAATTGCCTACTCCTTTGACCTACCACAAGTGCTAGCTTCTATTTACTTCTAAGGGACACAAATTCCTCAACATCTCTTTTAACCCCCCACCTCATTCAAATAGCAAAGTAACTCAGAACTTCCACTCTGTTAGCCATCTTTTCATCTAGTACTTGACTTCAGTGCCTATATTTAACACTGTGTTTTGTAGTATTTCTGTTCATCTCTCCTGGAACCATTGACACATCTGACACCCTTGTGATTCACTTTACAGGAATGTTCTGTTGCTTGCAGCTATACCACTTTGGACTGTGATCTTGACACCAATGTCCAATCACATAAGCAGGTGCAGGCCTGGTCAGTACTTGAATAGGAGACCTCCAAGGAAAATTCAAGTGCTACAGGAAGTGATGTTTATGGATTTCTTTGGCAGAACTCTTCTTTGAAACAATACTGAAATAAATGACTCAGTCAAGACTCCCCTCTGGGATGCGCCTGAAAAAATTCATTTTGGATAACATATAAAACTGCTTAGGAATAGGGGAGTTCACTCAAGTAGCCTCACTGAATTCCAGTTTAGATCATTATATTGCCCCTCCTAAAACTCCATGGATTTTCAGACGCATGAGGCATCCCTTACTTTCTAGCCTAGACTGTCACATATTGTTTGTAACTAAACAGAAGCCACATATAAAATGAAATATGGCAATGTTCTGCGGCACATCAAGGATTTTACAAATCTCTTTTCTTAAAGGTTTGGACTTTGCCATCTATCCTTTATAACATGCCCAAGTTTTGCAATTCAGAAATTCAGATAACTTTTCCTTTTTTAAAAATTAGCAAGAATTCTCTCTCACCTGCAAACTTGGCACAACAGGCTTCACCGACTTTTGGTCTGAAGGAGTGATTGTTCTGAGTGTTGCAATATTCTACCAGTTCAGTCATCAACCTACACAACTTCTCTTGATCTACTAAAAATAAGTGAACAGAATCTGTTAGTACTTCATGATATTTCAAGCATGATAAATATACATACCATAGGAAAGCTTATTATTAGGCCTGATTTTACCAAAGTTACCGCAAGGCTTTTTTAATAAAAATATTTATATATCTGCATTTTTCTTACTGTCTGAGATGTATTTTGGTAGTCTCTCAATCAGGGGCGGCTCCAGGCACCAGCGCAGCAAGAGCGTGCCTAGGGTGGACTGCTGGTCGTTGTGAGTGCAGCAGTCAGGCTGCCTTCAGTCCCATGGCTTCGGCGGCAATTCGGTGGCGGGTGCACTGAAGGTGCAGGACCGGTGGACCTCCTGCAGGCATGCCGCCAAATCCGCGCGACCAGCAGACCTCCTGCAGGCATGCCACCGAAAGCCGCCTGACTGCCATGCTTGGGGCGGCAAAATACATAGAGCCACCCCTGCTCTCGATTAATTATTATAATCTTAAACATCTTGAATCCGTCTTCCAAATATATTGCTACCAACTAGATAAACCAAGAGATTTTCTTCATTTCTTACCTCTGGTTTCACTTGGTAGAGCATAAAACAAGTCTGGACTTATCACTTCCATTACACGGACCGATACAGTTTCATTGACAGGCAATTCTATTGTCTGCCACTGCTCAGAAGAGGTTTCTAAAGTAATTAAACACAAACTAGTAAAGCACAGAGCAAAGCACTTCTACACATATATACAAGTTCATCACAGTTGCACATGTCTATCCACTTAAGTAACATCTCCAGTCTATCAACATGTTCCAGTCATTTTAGTGTGACTGCAGTGAAATGAAAACTGAACACTGACACTAATACACTGGATATTCTGTTCCTCAGAAAATATCTAATTTTCTTACAATCAATCAATGCTAGTTAATTCTAATATTGCTGAACATAAGATCCTACAACCCACTATGCAATAGACGCTTTAGTCATAATTCAAGTTTGCTATAATTTGTTACAGTATATTTAAGTAATAGTTGTTTAACACACAACCCCAGTGACTTGCACATGTACCTATCATGCCTCCTGCAGGACAACCTGCACCCAATCACAAGCTTCATGATGTATTTAAAACTGATATATTTATTACATTTTAGACATGGTCAAAAGGAGAGTCAGGTTGAGGGATACTCAATTTTCTTATCATTCCAATCCAAAAAGAAATTAACAAGACTGCTTTGGTCACCTTGAGGCTCTATTTTCTCAGCAGACGTATTTGGTAGCCCATCTTTATTTGGCAGACCTTCCTTTAAAGCTAATTTTTCACTAATTAAAATTTCACTGATTATTCTTGGACAAGCTGTGGAATTATCAATGAGCTCTATTCCAGCACCACTTTTGTTGAAAGAAACTACTCTGGCTTGAAGTTTAATTCCTGCAGTGCACATCCGAAATCTTGCTGTGGCTTCTGGGACCCATTTCTTGTTAGCAGGTTTTACACCTAAAGGAAACAAGACAAGATTTTAAAATATCTTCTCATTCACAATTAAAAAAAACCACAAAAACAAACAAAAAAAAAAACTCAACCAATATTAGTTTTACCCAAATTTTTAAAATATCCTGTAGCTAGAAAGATCACTTCTGCTGCGATAAGGAATGTGTAATCTAAGCGTATCTAATGCAAAATGAGTTGAGGCCCCCTAAGTTTATAATATTAAATTCCTCTTAAAAAATCATCTTGATTTTATTCCTAAATCCGTAAGAGATTCTGCATGACTGTCAATGAGTCGATCTCCTCTGTACCTCTGTTCCCATTGCTATCTGTAAAAAGGGATGATACTACATGGCAACACAGGGTCTGTAAAGCAGTTTAATATCCTCATTTGCAAAACACTAAAAAGGCAGAGTATTAATTGACAGAAAGGAGCAGTTGTTTTTGAGTCTCAGTGCTCTTCCTCATCTAATATATATAATTGGAGTCATAGGCGTCGACTCTGTGGGTGCTCAGAGGCTGGAGCACCCACTGGGAAAAACTGCAGCTCGTTGACCTGCCCCGCCCCCCAGCTCACCTCCGCCTCCACTGTGCCTCCTCCCCTGAGAGCACCGCTGCATCCTGCTTTTCCTCCCTCTCCCCAGCACTTGCACTGCAAAACAGCTGTTTCACATGGCAAGTGCTGGGAGGGACAGGGGAGGAGGAGGAGGAGGAGGAGGAATGCGGCACACTTGGGGAAGAGGTGGGGCTGGGATTTGGGGAGGAGTCCAATACGCATAGGGAGGGGGCGGAATTGGGGTGGGGCCGAGGTCGACACGAGCATCCACCGGTGCCAAGGAAAGCTGGTGCCTGTGACTGGAGTGGTAGTTTAGCAATGTAACCCTGCGAGCCCAGATCTTCCTTTTGGAAAAAAGGTGGGTCAGGGAAAATGTCAGATTCCTTGCCAAATAAATATTTCAATATTTATTAAACTAAGATGAGATCCTGAAACTTTCACTTTGAGCATGCTAGGGGGACTTCTTCCAGTTCAAGGCAGGGCAGGCAGAACCGTAGCTCCACATCCACTCTGTACTGGCCTGTATCCAGGAGTGGCTTGGCTCTGCATTGCCCTTAGGTAACAATAAGAAAAACTAGGGTGGAGCTTAGAATGAGGCAAACTGTAGGCGATAAATGGAGATGTAATTTTGAAAAGTTCACAGGTGATGAGAAACTTTGCCATTCAGTTCACAAAGACAAATCACTTCCATTTAACATAGAAGAAAATATGTTCAATTTTTTTTCTTTTTTTACGTTTAGTTAAAAACATGCTACATTAGAAGGTCTAACATGCCTGAAATGCCATCTGATTTCTAAATATAAGAGTAGTTCTGACACAATGCTTAGCAGGTGCAGAAATTATTTCCAAAACATCTTTAAATGAAGTTTTACCTGATAACCAACACTTAATTCCTTGAAATGGAAGTTTTAGCAATGTTGATGAGATCTGTCGAAGTTTATCTGGAGTTACTGTCTCAACATTTCCATAATCCACAAATTGCACTTTAATAGCTCCATCTGAAGAGACTTCTATGACCAAAGCACGATACCAATTGCCATCACCTAGGATTTAAAAGAATTGTGATTTCCCACATTTACCTAAATCATAAGCAGAACTAATTTACTTTCCTTGGCAGAGAAAATTGGCCTTAATTTCTGTTGCTTCGCACAGTATGTAAATCGGTTACATGAATTCAAAGTAGGTGTAAAACACTGCCATTCTGATATGATAGAATTTTATATTCATTCTGCACTGCTTTGAGTGACTACACAAGGTGCAGGGAAACGGACAATCAAGCCCTTCCACAATATCGGTACAGTTTTCATCCAGAAATGAAAGTACAGAAAAAAAAAGTGATGCAAGTAACCTATTAAAATCCCATACAAACTAGTGGAAAATCCAATATATACTTCCTGGAAAGGCAGTAACTTTCTCTAAGGTAATAATAATGAAACCTCTTTCTCTATACTGTTTACTTCTGTTCAATCAGACTATATATTAACAATAACCAATATTATGATATATTTAAGTGTATATCAGATCTGAAAGGTTCCTAACTGTTCACTCACTGGAGTCACTATTCACATATACTTTGTTTACCATTGTCAACTGCAGATCTATTTTCTTTCCTTGTTCAACTTAGCTACACACCAAACACATCAAGACCATGCCCAAAATACCTGACAAGATTTAGAAAGCTATATATTAAACAGAACATTTGAGGAATCAAAGATAAAGATGCATTTTTTATTTAAGGACATTTTTGTAAATGAAAAAATGAACAAGAGTAGGTGGGAATATTACTTACCAGAGAAAAAAGCACAGCAAGGTTCTCCCTCTGAAGGCTTGAAAACACTAGTAGACGTCTGCTGGCAGTATTCTGACAATGACTTGTTGAGTACGTTTAGAGCAAGTAAGTCTAAGCAGAATGTAAAAAATAAAAAAAAAACCACACCCAAAATTAGTATATCTTTAGAAGCAACAAGTCAATGATTTGGAGTTACCAGGCAAAAATAAGACTGTGTCCTGCAGAATGTCAATCTTATTTATTGGGTCCCATTAAGAGCATATTTAGAAAGATATTTAAACATCTCAAGGTGCCGCTGATTTAGGGTAAAACAGTATTAATAAATTCACGTATAAAACTCTAACACTGTTATATTTTATTGACCAACTAAAACTGATCAGAAATCTCTTCCCCATGGAGGTACTTGCAGGCCATGTCACCTGTTAACTTTCTCTTGGATAAACTAAACTAAAGAGACAGCTCAACCTAAGCTCAATAAGACTTTTTCCACCACTTGAAATATTCTTGTGCCTCTTTTCTGAATCCTTTCCAATTTTTGAACATGTTTATAGAGTCCTGACACCAGAATTGGACACAGTATTCCAGTAATGGTTTTAATAATGCTGTATACAGCCCTACTCCTACTTGATATTCCCCTGCTTGGGCCTCTATAGGTTGTATAAGTCCTCCTAGCCACAGCATTGCACTGGGAGCTCACATTCATCTAAAATTACCCATAATTCCTTTTCAGTGTCACTGCAAACAGGATATGATCTCCCATCTTGTAAATGTGACCAACATTCTTTGTCCCTAGATATCTGATCTCTGTTCTTATTAAAATGCATGTTCAAATTTAGACCTACAGGACTAGTATGAATTAATTAGGAAGCTCAGATGTAAGCTTTAAGTATGAAAAGTCCACTAGGAGCATTGGTGCATGAAAACTACATTGATCCCATTCCAAAATATTTTACAAGTTAATATGCAACAAGATTCAGGATGAGAAGACAGACAGTGCACACAAAAATGAAGGCTGAGACAACTTACCATCATCTAAGATCTGACAGAAGAACTCTCCAGGATTGTTCACTGTACACAGCAAGACATTTAATGTCTGGTTAAGAGTCAGCTTAACCCATGTCCAATCTATTTTATTTATTGTTTCTCCTACAGCTAAAGGGTGCATGGGAAAGAGAAGAAAGCAGGGTCAGACGGACATACAAGGCAGCATTATAGGGAAAGAAAATGTACATTCTGAATGCCAAGTCTTGGCCACGTAACCGACCATACTCATTTCAATTATGCAATAGATTGCTGTACATCTATTGTACTGCATTATAGATAAAACCAACTTCTATAGCAACTTTTCATGTACTTACCACTTCCTTCTTTCACAGTGTTAACAGTTTCATTTATTGTCAAGACATCCTTGGAATCTTTCACTGCATGGCCTGATTCTAAAAGATGTTTAGATACATTTATTACTGGAGTAACAGATTCATCTGCAATCTCTACCACAGAGCTATTCTCCTTTTTGTCCACCACTCTTATAGTGATCATTTTATTTTGCAATAGTTGTTTCATCAGAGCAATAGCTTCCCAGGACCAGGTTCCTGAAAGGGGCTTCACACCTGAAAGTGAAATTTAAAAGGAAAGAATTATCTTATTTCAAACTGGACTGTAGGTATTGGGAGTTGTTCTCCCTCCATTCTTGAACTAGTTCATTCTTCATTTTCTAAAGTTGTTTTATGAATAACATTGTCAATGGTTGAAATTACTTGCCATTTAAATATGCATCAAATCAATAGCAGCACATGCCAGTGATTTAATGACGGGGTTATAAAATGCTGAAGGGAACTATTAAGGTAGTGTCTAGAGCAGTGGTTCTCAAACTTTTGTAGTGGTGACCCCTTTCATATACCAAGCCTTTGAATGTGAACCCCCTTATAAATTAAAAACACTTTTTTGTATATTTAACACCATTATAAATGCTGGAGGTGAAGTTGGTTTTGGGGTGTAGGCTGACAGCTCACAACTCCCCATGTAAAACCTTGCAACCCCCTAAAGGGTCCCGACCCCCATTTTGAGAACCCCTGGTCTAGAGCCTAGAGATCAGAGCTCCATTGTTACATATGGTAAGTGCTACCCCAATACATCTCAATATTGCAGAGAGAGAGTTTTAATGATGGAAACCCTTAAAAGAAAGGTTACTTAGTAATTTTATCTCTTAGTTGAACATGACTGACCCATGTTCAACTGCTGTTCACATGGAACCCTTCTCCACTTAGGCATTCAAAGTTCTCATTTGAATATTTAATTCAAGTAATTGTAGTTGTAGATTATTGCCAGTATAGATATACCTGTGTTTTGCAATACACTCTCAGTGCCAAGTAAAAACCCCCTAGAAAAGCAGTTGTCATTGGGCTTCAGGATGCAATGGCTGGACTCAGGCATATATTAAGATGGAATCCCCAACACTCCATGCGCTATTGGAATCTTCAGCACTGCTTTCTGCTTTGCTATTTCCCTGTGTTTTGTTTTAGATTTTCAGTGGTAGTTCTAAAAAGTTAACATTAGACTTCCCACTGTATGGTGTCAGATGGCTCAGTGCCAACTGTTGGGTCAATTCAAGGCAAACATCTCCACGTTTCATGTGGTATTAGTCTACTCTGTTCTTCGTTCTTATCAATGAACTGCTCCAGTTATAGGAATTGCACTGCAATACTGACACAGAAACAGTCAGATTCCAAAACATACACCTCTTGCAACACCAAAATATCTATTGCTGATTTCATCCAGTGTGATTTGCAGGGCATGCTCCATATGCATGGATTCCGTCCCTAAAGGAGCAAGCAATTCTTTAAGGTTTTCTTCTTTTACAAAGCTTTAGAGCCTGAGCAGCATCTCAGCCTTGTCCTTTAGACAGGATTAAATTGAATATTCCTTACTGGCAATGTTAAGAAAATGCTCAGAGGCTTTAAAAAAGCCACTGTGATCCAATGGAGCATCTGATCCAGAGTTTGCCAAAAAGTACCATTCAAGTATTCTGTGCTGTCAAATTTAACAAAAAGTGGTTTCATTCAATTTGTCCAAGAAGAAACAGATGAGGTTTTGTAGATTACACTATCAGAAAATTGCGCTTTGAACAGCTGTGTCTCTGCCTCTTCAGTTCAAAGAAAGCACTGGCTCCAAGAAAGAATTGGTGCCTAAGCAAGTCATTGCAGCCAGTACCTCAACACATTAGAACCAAGGGCATATGCACAGTGTCCAAGTACATATTTGAGGACAGTATAGCTCTTCCAGTATATTTTATTCCTTTTTACTAGATATCTTTATTATGTACATCTGAAAGGAGTTTAGCTTTATGAATTTTAATGTTCCTGTTATCACTATGAAGTGCTAATTTGATTTTCTACAGGTAGCTTTCCACATTAACCTCACCCTCCCTCCCTTCCTCCATCACACAGTAGCTGCATCTGGTCTTAAATTAGGCAAATTCTGAGAAAATTTCCCCCCAAATCTGTTTTGAACTTTATTTTTCATCCCATCTGCAATAGCTTGTAGTTCATTTCATACCTGCTAATGTACACTTTATAGCTTGCACTGGCAACTCCAATAATTTTGGAATCATAGGGCGAAGTCTAGCCACTTGGAGAACTTCAAAGTTACCATAATCTATATAGCCCACTAAAGCAGTATCTTCAGAAGTATATGCTAGAACAGAGGCACGATACCACTGATTGTCTTCTGGAAGGAAAGATGCAGATACAAACATTCTGTGAATAATTAATTCCTAAGCACCAAAAGGATTTATTGGCAATACCTTAATACAAAATGCAATGGCTCTGAACTATAATATTGTCATGGGTTGAGTTAAACCTTGCTGAAACTGGTAAGTATAACAGCCACCCTTCATTCAAAATCAATATAAGAAAAAATATAAGCTCCTTAATGGAACCAGACAGCTGAAACAGATGATTCCACCCGAAACATGGGCACATCACTGCCCAAAACAAAGGTACACGTAAGTCCCACCAGAAACAGAGCTATGTGGTCAGAGGGGTTTCACTAGGTAGTGCTTGATGGAGAGTCGTCTGTCAGAAACAGCAGAAAGATGACAGAAGAAGACAGAAAAGGCAACAAGAAAGCGAAGGAGACAGCCAGAAAAAGCACTAGGAGCATGGCCCTGAGAAGAAGCTAAGTTAGAACATTTTAGGGCTAAATGCTAGCTGGAAAGGGGCTTAGGAAAGTGGGCAAATAACCATTTCCTGTTTAATTCCTACTGCACACAGGGAAACAGGACTTCAATGCAATCCTGTTTACTGATAAAGAAATACCAGATGATCATTTTTTCATCCTCCTGGAAACAATCTGCAGGGCCAATCATTCAGGTCAAAAAAGGGATAACACAATTTAAACCTATTGCTAAGGCATTTGGAAACTTAAAGTGAGATATAAGCTAACTTTACTACACTATCACAACTATGTTCAGTGAAACGGATGAGCAAAGACCAAATCCCCCCGCCAATATCAAAGTAAACACTACTGGATGTTGCACTGCTTCTCTGTTCCCCATTTTCTTGTTTCTTGTATTATGTATCCCATACGGTTTCTGAACACAAGAAAAACTGTTTATTTAGCACATCGGTAGTACTCTCTTCCTCCAGCCTAAGGGCTTTTCCCTCAAAGTCAGCTAGCAATTTCTTCAGGATTTCCCTAAAAGCATTTCTACCCAAGAATTTAGCCAATGCTACGGTTTCCTTGGTGTAAGTATGCTCTCCAGGCTCTTAATCACAGCTGGTGTCTGGTCACAAACACTGGTTACCATAGATGTGGCTGAAAATTCTGTGTTCACAGGTAAACTAGGTCCAAGTAAAATGATAAAAGCCCTGTCTACATACAGAAATATCTTTGAATTAAATATATGTCTAAAAAAGTTTAATCGGTGCAACTCTTAATGTAGACACTCAAATTATTTAAGAGTACTTTATAGAGATTTAGTTTAATTGAGTAAGAAATTAAACATAACAGCGATTAGCCATTTAGAGCCTCCGTTACCTGTAAACTGGGCACAACAGACATCTCCAACAGGTGGACAGAAATTTGGGATAGTAGGGATTTTGTTACAGTATTCACCCAAGGATACTTGAAGTTCAGCAAACTGGTCTGTTGACAATAAATGTTTTTGGAAAATACTCATTAACAGGACTTCTTTAAGTAAGCATTACAAGACAAACCCTTTTAACTCAAGGCACAAAATTAAGATTACTCTATTACATAAAAATCAGTGTTAGACTCCTTTCTGTGTCAAGAAAAGGATTTTCCAAAAGCTTGAAAGAACAGAGGTTTTCTATAATCAATGGTATTCCTCCAGTGGACAAAAATCAATTTCTTTCTGTATAACTGGGCGGGATGGTTTTTCAGTCTCAGTGCTAGAACAGATTTGTCAAAACTTGTGACAGCAAAGGCACATCAGCTCTGTAAAAATCTAATTCAATGACAAACTTCATTAATGCAGAGTTAAATTTGGCTGCTGGTTCCTAGTGCCCTTCCAGGACATTCCAGGAGTTCAGCAAAATTCAAACCTCTGAAAACCAAAGAATAAGGAATTAAGGAACAATTCTAACTGACCCCTGAAGCTGGCAATAGGCACTGGGAATTATCAGCATGCACTCCTGCTGCATTCACTGTTAGGTATAGCATGATCAAAGGAAAGAGATGCATATGTACCTTGAGAGATCTAGTATGCCTCATTTCAGCAATGAGTTCTGTAGGCTGTGTCAATAGCGGTACAAAGTGATCTTCTTGCCAGGGGACTGGCAGTAGTAAGGTAGGATACGAGTGGTCTGTGGGTTTAATGATGGCTAAGTGAAAGAACAGTGTTAAATACCATCCTGTGCCTAATGATGATGGGGTTATAAAATTTAGCAGGTGTATGCTGTTTCTGTGGAGTAAACTATGTTTGAGTGAAGGTCAGGTGTAAGTAGCTCCTGTTCTGTACAGCTCACCTAACTATATGTTTTGCCTAAAGAGGTAGTGTTAGGGTAGGTGGTCACTGTTGGACTGTCTATTCCCTAAATTTCTCTGCAGATAGTGCTGAAAAGTGAGTGAGTGTTATGGATCTTATTGAGGCATTGCTCAAAGAGATCGGAGGTAAGGTTGGGCTGATGTGTCTCTTTGTTCTATTTCCTGGTTTTCAGAGGTCTGAGTTCTGCTTGAAATACAGGCCAGGCCAGGCCTTCCCCCACCCTGTCAGCCTCCCACCCTGCATAGGAGTGATAGGTACTTTAGGTTTGTATTTCCTAACTTTTCAGAGGTGTAAATCAGGATTACTTTCAGCACTCCTGCTCTTCCTGTCCCTCCCCCACCGATCCCAGCTCACATGGGAGGCAGGGAGACAGGCTCAGAGGAATAGGGCTCCACCAACTCCTAATCCCCCCAAATCCTCCTCCCCACATCATCCCACCCTAAATCTCTACACCTATTCCCTCCCCCATCTGCTTGCCCTCTCAACTCTCACAGCCCCAAGCACTTTATAGCAAATATTTGTATGTCATTTTCCCCATCAGTTATTTGAGCCCCTTCTGAACTATCTGCTTTACTTAGATTATATTAAAAAACCCCACAACCCTTGACAGAAGTGGACAGTAGCATCAGGTCTACAGAGCGCTAAGATTTCTGCCAAAAGGTAAGATTCAAACTTACAGTGCCTTGGTATAACTCAGGCTTTGACAGTCACAGCATGTCCCCTTGAGCCACCAAGGGACATGTGAAATTTGGTTGGGTGGAAACACTTTTCCCTAGTCTTTCTGCACATGCACATTATAATGTGATGTGTGAGTGTTTAGCATATACCATCCTAGAGAACTACATACATCCTTTAATAAGGTTTTCAATACTGCTTCCTCAAAGGAGCTGCGGGTGCCACGCACTAGCTGTGCTAAAATGTCAAGCAACAGATTAGGTGGGGGATGATCCAAGCCCCAGGTGTGTGCGCAAAAATTTGATAGTTTGTGGACTACATGAAATGCTTAAGGGGCGGGGAGTTCCTCAGGAACCACTTGCTCAAATGACCCCAAATTTGGATCACTAACCGTACCCCACACTCCCGTAAGGCACAAGACATTCTAAGCACATCTGACAACAAAAGATTTTTAGAACACTACAATTCAACCTTAACTAAAGCAGAACTTGACTCTATTACAATAAAACTTTGCACATCTGTTCCACAAAATCTTTTACTTAGGCTCTAGATGAGAGAATTCAAGGCTTTACAGAATTTAAAGAGATTCAAGGACCCCTCATCAGACTGTACAATGCAATCTGCTTCCTTATGGTTTGCCATGTCTGGAACAAAAAGCAGACTTTTTTTTCTCATTAAAGTAACCTTTGGTCTCAAATCACAGGATAGAGCTCTTCATTCTTTTGGTTCAAGAACTGGGTCATCAGAAATGGATTTAATATAATGCAAGAAAATCTTATGAGCTTCAAATGGAGGAAGTCTGGTATATTTTTGACTGTCTTCTGGAAGACTTGTCCCTCATAGACTCATAGACTCTAGGACTGGAAGGGACCTCGAGAGGTCATCGAGTCCAGTCCCCTGCCCTGACCAGCCAGTCACCAAGACAGGAAATCTTTAAGATTCTCCACTTCTGAGATTTATTAAACTTATCAGTGGTAGCTGCCAACTTCCAGAAGCTCCTTCCCAGATGAAAGGCAAAGTTAAGTATTGGAATTACAGGTTTGCAGTAGAATCAGGTATTTTTGTGCTACGGACAAGATCTATGAAATCCAAGAATTTCTTCAGAGCACCAGCTAAATGACTAATCATGGAACCTTCATCTTGAATCTCTGGAGATGACGAAAGTCTAACTATCAGGCCCAAGACTGTTCAGAGATGAAAACATGAGGAAAAAAACAAAACACACACTGTTCTGTTTTGGTATGTACATGCCTGAACACCACATATCACAGAAAGCCAATCTTCACAAGAGTGATGAATTCTATTCAGTGATCTAGAGGATGAACTCCTGTTAGAAAATTCCCAGCCAGGTCTAGTATATATTTTTCAATCGAAATTATTCTTCAACATAAAATAGTTTTTGTAAAATCAAAACTCTAAAATGAGAAAATTTTAATTTACTAAAATGTTTTGATTTTTCCATTGGGAAAACTGAAAAGTTCAGCTACTTACCCTATAGTAACTGGCTCTCCAAATGTGTTGTCCACACAGATTCTACTCTTGATACACAAGTGCCTTACACGCACAAGAGAGAGAGAGAGAGAGAGAGAGAGATCAGAAAATGGTGGGGAAGGGACAGCAGAAAACTGGAGAATCCTCACGTGCGTTCTTGCCCAGGGCACTATTCCAACGCAGGACATGATCATCCCTACAACATTCAGAGTGCCTACCCATGTCCTCTGGTACCTCCTGAGGAGGGCTAATTGCTGAATTTATCTTGTCTCATTTTTCAGCTGACAAGGATTTTGTGGGCCTCTGTGTCTATCAACACACCAAGATTAATTAGGTGCTAAGAAGGCTAAAGAGGACTCATTTTTGAAACTTTTCTATAAACCCAGGCTGTTGCAACGTTTGGATTTTTGTTTGAGCAGCCAAAATAGACCCCTCCTCTGAGGAGCCTCTGACTAGAATAACGTCCAGGAAAGGGTAGATCTGTATCCTGTTCTGCCTGAGAAAAGCCACCAGAATGAGGACTTTTGTGAGATATAGATGACTGTCTGAAAGGCAGCATTTTGTATAGAAAACAACGGATCCCATGAACGAAGCATAGAAATCTCCTGTGTACTTGGTGAACTTGCATATGAAGTTAGGCCTCCTTCAGACTGACTGCTGTAAGGTAATCCCTCTGCCAGATCGCCACCACTATGGACTTTCAGATCTCCATCTTGACTCTGGCCCTTCTTATGGACTTGTTCAGTTTTAGTCCAACAATGCTCTGTCCTTCTTGGATCTCTTGGGTACAAAACCAAGACTGAGTAGTGTTCAGAGAACATCTCCACCTTGGTAATTATCTTGCCAATTTTCAGAAGATGATTTATGGCCTTTAGAATATTTTGCCTTGTTTGTGGATTTAAGGATACTGGAGAAGGGAGAAAATGAAGATTCAGAATATTTGAAAATTCTATGATGCACCCTTGTCAAAACACATCCAGGATCCATCAGTCTGATATGGAGAAAGATCACTGGTCTTTGAATTCTAATAGTCTCCCCTGAGTTGTTGCTCGTTGGAATTCTCCAGACTTAGTCATTGTTTTTAAGTGTTGGAATCTGCATTGCAGGAAGACTGATATCTACCCTTTCAAGGCTTAGATTTGCCGTAATCTTACCTTCCATACTTTCAGTAGCCAAGAAAACAAGATGCACACCCATAATAAGGTCAGCTATTCTTTTCCCCAGATTTGGAGTAAGGAGGGTTCTGTAAGATTTTCTTTGATTAATTTGAGGATTTCAGCATCACCTTGTCTTGAACAGCTCTCCAAATAAGCCACCTCCTGAATATTTTGAAGACACTAATGTGATTTTTGCTTGCATATTGCCTTTCCAGGCTCAAACAGGGATGCCATCTGGTCACCACGCTGGAGGCCGTGGCATGTGCTGAAAACATCAAAGCATCCCTGGTTTCATTGGTTATGAAGGCTGAAGCCATTGTGATTTTCTTTAACTCCAAACCTAACCAAAACAATTTCTTAACCGCCTTTTTGGGGGGTGGGGCAGTCTGGCTGCCAAACTGTCAGTCCAGGCCAGGACTGTCCTTGCACAACATAAGAAGCCCTCAGAAAGGAAGATGCAGCCTCAAACATAAAGAACAATGGTATTTCCATTCTGCAATTGTTGGGTTCTTTCAGGAAAAAAATCCCCTTGCATTAGGATAGCCGCATCTTAGACTAGTGCTGAAATTGCTCTGACACTTTGGGAAGAGACAAAATCTCCTTTACTACGGTGTTCATTGTAGAATTTTTTGATATACCTGGATACTCTCAGGTTTTGACAGTTTCTCTGTGCCAGGATGCTGTCTTTTGATGTGTCTGCCTCTAGTGGCCAAAGGACTCTCCATTTTGACTCCATCCTTCAAGACATTCACAGGCTGGCTGTCAAACTCCCTGCTAGTGGGGAACTAGCTCCTGGGTCAGAATAAGGCCACCAGACAATTTCCAACCCAGAAGATGATGCAGCTGCAAAACAAGGCACAAACTTATTGCAGGGATGCAGAACAGACGTAGCCTTGGTCTCCTGTCTGGACCTTTCGCCATCATTCTCAAGGCCCGTTACTTGAGCAGTTGGGAGTGGCGCTGTATGAGAAACTGCATCTTCATATTTTGGGTTTTGTTTTCCCATTCTCTCTTGCAGCAGGTGCTGGATTCCAATTCCCTGCCAGTAGCTACTGGAGGCAGAACAAACCCAAAACTGAGGGAAGGGGGTCTCTGGAAAGTAGGGGCTAGTCTCTTGTCTGCTATCCAATCAGCTTTGATTCTGTAGCAGTAGGGGGCAGACAGGCAATGACCCATACTGACAATCTGTGGATTTAGCTGAGAGAGAGAACGGGGGCATTAAGAACTCAAACTGCAACTGCTGTAAGGAAATATTGCACTATAAGTATTAGTTTAGAATCAGTTCAGCATTAAACAATATATTTTGGTTCAGTTCAACAAATCAAAAAAACCAACTTCTTTTGTACAAGCAAGGCAGAAAAAAATAATTCTGTCAAGTGACCACACAAGAAAGCTAAACTCTGTGCCATAAGATACTGCTGTTTTCAGCCTCTTCCACTCTCATAGGATCCACTGAGTCCTCACCAGGTATTGTAGGCTTCAAGTTGCATGCAGCCCTTATTCTGGGGGAATAAACTAGGAGCCCGAACTCAATTTCCCTTCCTTCTGGTCTCACCTTTTTCCCCTGGGACCTTCAGGTGCTTTTTGTTAAAAAGAAAATACTATACATAATTGTAATTTACCATTTTTGCATAAACAATTATGTTAACACTTTTACTTTAGAATGACCTGTATGAATATATCCACTTACGACCATTATGCATCTGTTGACAGAAAAAGTCTTCTGGCGTTTGAATATGGGCAACTACACCAGAAAATGTATCTCCCACGGATACGGAAACAACCTTTATGGCTAAATCACTAATCTGAACCAGTTCATCTTCAGCTGTTTTTTCTCTTTCTCCCTCAGAATCCTTTTGTAACACAGTACCTGAGGAAATACAAACATAATAGGACAAGCTATTTTACTGAGTGAATATTCTAATAAGAAAACACACATTACAGTTAACGGTGAACTGAAGCTAGTTCCACTGTCCAACATCTTAAGTAACAGTTTGAAACAGAGGGCAACCTAATTTCACCATTATCTCCACACCATCCAAAATAGGAAAAGATATCATTCCCAAATTTCAGATCAATCTGTCAAAAGCCTAACTGGTTTACTCACCTGTCTCTGGGTTAATTTTCTTAGTTTCTTTCCTCTTTGGACTCAATTCATGCCCCATTTCGAGAAGTATTTTATCTAGGTGTTTCCCTAAGACACATATTTATGAAAATTAAAGTAATTTAACATACAAAGGCAGTCTCAGACTAGCTTTTTAAAATCATGTTTTCTGAACGCACTCTCTAAACTACTAACCCTGGAAAATCTGACCTAGAATATGTCTATTTTACTTGTTGGTCAAGCATCTAGCATGCCGTGGGTGTTGAACAACATTTTTATACAGATATATATACACACATACACGTCTCTGAGTAGTATGACTACTCAGAAGCTTCCTAAAAACACTCATTTCTCAAATATTGCCTTGCTAATTTCACTTCACCAAAATATGTATAACAATCGTTACTGAATTTATCATCATGTCAGGACTCTATAGTTAAGGGAGGATTCAGCCTCTCCAGATCTTCCCCAAACTTACAGCACTTTGAGTACAGAATGAGGCCTGAGAATCTACAAGTAAATCCATTAGCTCATGACTTAATTAAAAACTGGGTCCTTTAAGATCTTCAGCGTCTGACAGTTTCTTCTCTTTGTCCCAAATGAGTAGAACACCACAAATACTTCAAACGCTCCAATAGACAAAATTAATTTTATCTTATGCCCGACCTATATTTGAAGAAGTTGGGTTATAACTAAGCTAACTTATTAACAATCGTATCTGTTATGATTATACGGGCTACTGCCAGGCTCAGATAACTTAAGTGGGGCCACTGTAATTCAATCAGCATTCTTCCTTTATAGCTAACAATTCTATTTGCTATCATTACTCAATAGCATGCAGGAAACTAGCTGCATGTCAAGAGTTCTCTTTGGTAAGTTAGCTGGCTCAAATATCACTACTCTTTAAAGGCTCTGGAGGTGCAGGCATAGTATGGACATCAGTAACTAAAAGACTAGATCAGGGGTGGCCAACCTGAGCCTGCGAACGAGCCAGAATTTACCAATGGACATTGTCGAAGAGCCAAGTAATGTGTTAGCAGGCCCCCCATCAGCACCCACTCCCAGCGCCTCCCTCCCACTGGCAGCTCCGCCGATCAGCACCTCCCCATCCCTGCACCTCCTGATCAGCTGTTTCATGGCATGCAGGAGGCTCAGAGAGGAAAGAGCGAGGACATGACAGGTTCAGGGGAGGGGGTGGGAAGGGGTGGAGTGGGGGCAGGGCCTGTAGCAGAGCTGGGGGTTGAACCCCCTCCCCAGCACATTGGAAAGCTGGAACCTGTAGCTCCAGTCCCAGAATCGGTGCCTATACAAGAAGCCGCATATTAAGTTCTGAATAACCTCATGTGGCTCTGGAGCCACAGGTTGGCCACCCCTGGACTAGACAGTACCACTGCCTTAACTTCATGGCACACCAGCACAGCACAGCACAGCACAATAGGGACCCTAAAAGAGCAGGTACAATAGACCCGAGCTCTCCCTGCCTCCCCTCTTCACATAGCACTGGTTTCACAAAGAGCTCTCAAAACCAATAAATTTATTGCAAACCTAGGTCCAGATCCACTAGTATATCTCAGCTGTTATAGCAATGCAAGGTTGGGTTTACAGCTGCTTAACTGGCCAATACACTCGGGCTGCTTCATGCTACTCTTCTCTACTGAGGACTGTGTCCTTATCATGTAAAGATTTAAGGTTGGTATTATGTCTTCAAATAATTAGAAATATCACACAGTAGCATTTGGGGGGGCGGGGATTCTTGTTTAGTTTTTATGTTATTTAGTTTAGTATGTAATCTTAAATACATTTTTAAAAAATAAGGAGTCTCCCAGGAGGGGGAAAAAATCTCTTAGAAGTTGGGTTTAAGGTTGAGAGTATGTACCAGTAATTTTAGGATTAAAAAAAAAAAAGTTTTCAAACCATGCATTAAAAAGTCAGGAAATTCAAAGTTAAGGTAATAATTAAAAGTAATCCAGACATGTTAAGCTAAGCAATGCAGAGTTTAGGGATTCAAACAACCTTATGTCTGCCCTGTAGCGATGGATTGAGGGGAAAAATAAAATCAGATATGTCTTTGAGAATCCATTGAATGTATACTAGGACCACAAAAACTAAGACACATTAGTCACAGTCATATTATTACTATATAACATCATTACAGCACAGAGTTACAGTTGTTCCTGGAAAAGGCAACTACCTCAAAGTAAACAGCGTGAAAAATGTTTTTACTATTACAGTAAGAAATTTTTTTTAAGGAAATAGCCCCAAGTCACTGCATGCCAGTATACAAGGGCGCTATAAAGGGGAAGAAAATTAACAAGATCATTTAGAAAGTCTGGATAATAAAAAAAAATTCACTATTGAAGCATTTAAGTTTATAAAGGTAGTCAAAGCATGAGACTAAGCCAATCAAGACACACAACTTCTGAAAACAAAGATCTCTATTGCAGCAATTCAAATTTCTAAAACTAGAAAACTAAGCATTTTAGGGTAATAGTGTGAGATCTCATTTCTGTAGAGCGCTTTAAGGCAGTGTTTCCCAAACTTGGGATGCCGCTTGTTTAGGGAAAGCCCCTGGTGGGCCGGGCCAGGCTGTTTACCTGCCGCGTCCACTGGGAGCTGCAATCAGCCGAACCTAAACAAGCGGCATCCCAAGTTTGGGAAACACTGCTTTAAGGGAACAGAAATGAGAATCACAACAGATCATTTTGAAGACATTTCCCTGAACAATCAAACCTATCTTACCAGAACCTGGCAGGATAACATCTACAGCGAAACAAGTCATCATCTCCTCCTGTAATAGGTCAACAACAGTCACCGAACAGTACTGTCCGACGAGCAGAGGGGTAATAATGCTAACACAGTCTTTGTTCCATCCTCCTTGTTTTGGAGCAACATTAGCAACACAACACTTAATGGCCTGAAAGAGAGGACCATAAAGAATACATTTTTTAAGAAAATAAAATTAGGGCTTGCAAAATCTTTGGCTTGCAAGCAACAGTCACTGGTTCTTATTTTTGTTTTTGCACTCAAGTCAATGAAGTCCATATTAACGATTCAAGTTGTTTACATAAGGTACTAGGGTTACAGGGGAACTAAGTGACAATATATTGTAATTCTTGTTCCTGTTCTTTCCCGGCCTTCACTGTTATCCTCACTGATTGTGCCAGACTCTACAATAAGTGCAGATGTGTCTTCAAGACCTAGTGTGCACACCAGAAGTGGAGTATATCTGGACATGTGCCCCATGTAAAAGACTGCCCTTGCGCCTCCCCTTCCCTTCCGCCCTTCAGTTCTTTCACAGACAGAATCCAGGAGCTATAGAACTTCACAGGAGAAGGAGGGAGGGCAGTGGAATAAAATCTCAAAGGGCCAGTTACTGTAGAGCAAGTAACTGTTCTCTCTAAATGATTGTCAATATGTATTCCACTTTTGGTGACTAACAAGCAATGACCTAGTATAAAGGAGGTGGGTGCTCAGAAAGTCTACTTAAAGGCTGCAGGACAGGTCTGCTAAAGTGGGTTTCAGATCCTGATGCTCCAACTAGGCTGTGTAACATGATAACGTGTAAACATGTGGACTGATCCCACAGTAGCCACTCTGAGGATTTCAGATAGGTATGCATCTCAGGGAAGCCTGATTTCCAATCGAGTTGGCTCTTACCTGCATGGATGGATGTGATCTTGTTAGCTCATAGCATACCTTAATACAATTAGACATCCACACACTTAGCTTTTGGGTAAATCTTGCCTGAACTTTCACCCTCTCTGTGAATGCTACAAATAGTCTCAAGGAGTCTGAAAGGCTTGATCTTGTCAAGGCAAAATGAAAGAGCCCTACAAACACCAAATGTGTACTTTCTAGCTTCTCTTTGTAGTGGTCCTTAAAAAAAAAACAGGCAGAAAAATCATCTGATTTAAATGGAGGGCTATCACTGAGGGGAAAAAAATGTAGTATGAGGCCTTCAGGTACTGTGTCCTAATGGAACACAGTAAGACGGAAAAGACATAAAAGAGCCTGAATTTCAAACTTTTGAGTTGATGTTATAGCCACTTCAGTTATGTCTGCACAGCAGCTAGCAGGTGCAAATCCTTTCACATGCAAGCTCTACTCAAGTTATCATGCTAACAATAGCAGTGTGGCTGTGTTGGCACAGGTGCTGGTGTGGGCTAGCTGCCAGAGTACATATCCATGGGGTCATGGATTGTATGCGGGCAGCTAGCCTAAGTCACCACCCAGGTTGCCACACTGGGTTTTTATGCCTCCTAGCTACTATGTAGACATATAAGGCCCTCTTCAGAGGTGGATGATAGAGTGAGCAAGAATGACCATGACGAGAAGGACTCAACAAGGAAAACCCATTAACCCAGCTAAGACTACACTGGGATCTCAGGAAGGAGAGGGCTTTGGGACTGGGGGAAAATAAGAGCCTTAAGGAACCTAGCTACTGTGGGAAAGGAGAATACAGTGTGACTCCCGGGTGAGGGGATGGTGAGCTGATATTGCTCAGTATACTCCCGTTGAACAGACTGATAGCCCTAAGATAGTTAGTGAGAGTGCATCATTCACAGTGGCAAGAATAGAAGTCTTCAGAGGACATAAATGGCATTGCTCTGCCCAAACAAGGCATCTTTTCCACTTGGCTGCTTACACATTAGTCTAGTAGAGTCTTTTCTGAACTAGTATGCTCTGACCTCTTTAGAGCAGCTTCTCTCTGTGATGATTAGCAAGCCAGCACCCACCCCCATCAAACGCAACAAAGCTGGCTCCAGATGTAGAAAGCGCCCTTCATTCTGGGAGATTATTATAGTTAAAAGATGAGGATATCTGTGGCTGAGTGGACAAGTTCATGAAGTCCCAGTATCGGAACTGACTGTGCTGGTTTTAATATGATCATCACCGCTGAATCCTACAATGTGGTTTCTGAAAACACTTGGTATTAATGGTATCAGTAGATAAGCCTAGATTATTCCTGAAGTCCATAAGTTGAGGAAAGGACTTGTCAGAGAACCTGGCTCAGACACTCCCCTTTGAGCAAAACAGCTGACATTAACCCTTGAGGAGAATAGATCTATAGTCAGGTGACTTCACTTACAGAAAAATGTTCTGGATGACAGAGTCCATGACAGTCCATCTGTGGTCTGCTTGTGAACTGTCTGTGGAGATGGTCCTAGGACACTTTATAATTCTGGCAGAAGCAGAGCTACTGAAATGATTTGATGACAAATGCACCGGTTCCAAAAACAGTTTCCTGGTGAAGAGGAAATGATCATGTTCCTCTCTGTCTTACAAAACATTACTACATTGCTGTTGTATTGAGTGGGAAGGGATAGCTGTGAATGCTAGACCAATAGCTCTGATTTCTAATCTATATAATAAGATTCCAGCATTTTAACTCTGAAGCCTACGTCTTGAGTCAGCATGAAGTGATGAACAGCAACAGCATACTTGAGAGCTTTTTGTTTAGAATATCATAAGGTGCAATCATTACTGGGATTCACTGTCTGTTACCATCTACTTTAAGTTCTCAGTCATTTTTGGCTTTTTTAAAAACAAAACACAGCTTTATGAATGACAATTGTATGACAGGATAGGTTATCAGCAAGTGTATTTATATGAAGGTGAGTCTCACGGGAAAACCAGAGGTCTTGGGTCTGAAGATGTCCCAGGGGAGTTCCCCACCCGAACACGGAACCATGTACCATGAGCATCTTGGTAGGAAGCTATGGGCAAAACAGTGCTCCCTTCTTGCACATCTGGAAAGGGTGCTTCCGTCAATCTAAATAAGAGAGCTTCTCAAGAAACCTATACTTGAAGTTTTGAGGGGAAGGATGGAAGGAAGGAAGGAAGGAGTGGCCTTTGTATTTAAGGGTGCATATTTTGCCATCCCTGTGAAAAACTGCCCAAATGTGGCCAAGTTTTAAGTCTCTGGGGGGAAGAGTCAAAGCTCCTCATACATGTCCAGAAGAAACTTCAGATTTTTGCAGCTAAAATCCCCACAACTTCATCCACATTGGGTATGCTCAACAGTGTTGATGAACCACATGGGTATCGACATGATGCCAAGAGATGGAATTTGTTTTTCCAGTTTGCTTTTTAAAAATCTGGGAAATTATATACACAAAAAGCCATTTTAAAAGAACATTAAGGTTGCAAAGTCAAGAGCCCAAAAGAAAGGAAACACCAGAATTAAAGGTGGCTTTTGCAATTTTAATTTAGTCCTACTGTATATATGTATCATAACAGTCCTTATTTATGATCACATACCATTTTGCCTCACAGGATTCTTTCTTCATTCAATGCAGAGTGGACCTGCTCTAAGGATACAGAGCTGCACAGTAAAGGAGACTGTCTTGTCCATGAAACCATCTCTGTGCAGAAGACCCGGGAGCTTTGGGCAAAGACTGACTGATGTCTCCTGGTTCCATGACACTTTTGAAGTCAGTCTCCGCGTCTTGTCACAGCTTTCCTTATATTAGCTCCAAAGACTGGGATGCTAGCAGCGAACAACACACAGAAGAAATCTGGCACAAGGGTAGAAGAGGCATAGCTAAAACCCAGAGCTTCATGCGCAAGTCAGAACTGCCTCGATTTTCAGGAAGAGAACCAGCCCAAATGTCATGGACATGGGAGAGGACAAGGTCCAAAATATAGCTTAAATAACCCATAGTGTATGTGTTAGGTAAGAAGAGAATTTTTTTTATTGCCGTCATTCTTTACCTAATTGCTGGGAAGTTTACAGCCGGCATTGAAATCATTTACAGAATGGATGGAAAGCTGTTCACGCTTAGCAGGCTGAAAGCCAAGAATAAGATTTCTACAACATCTATTGTGGAACTTCAGTATGCTGATAACAATGCAATCTTTCCCCCACTCTGAGAAAGATCTTCAAACTATCTTGAATGTGATTGCCGATGCTTACGTATGTCTTAGTTTCACTCTTAATATCAAGAAAACTAAATTACTCTATCAGCCCTCTCCAAATGAGGTATTACATGCCTCATCTATCAACAAAAATCAATGGAGCAGCACTGGAGAATGTTGATCACTTCCTCTACCTTGGAAGTGATCTTTCATCCCAGGCAGATATTGATGCAGAAACTCAACATTGCCTGAGCTGTGCCACTGTAGCTTTTTCTCATTTACGGCACAGGGTTTTTGAAGATCACGACATTTGAACAGACACCAAGCTTCTTGTTTATCAAGCCATTATTCTCCCAACCCTGTTGTATGGTCCGAAAATTGGACAACCGATAGACACCTCTTGAAAGTCCTTGAGAGGCACCATCAATGCTGACTTCGTAAGATCCTGACGATCAAATGGGAAGAGAGGTGCACCAATATTAGTGTTCTGGAAGAGGCAAAGACCACCAGTATCAAGGCAATGGTCATCCATCAGCAATTCCACTGGACTGGTCACATTGTCCAGATGACAGACCATCGCCTCCCAAAACAGGTCCTCTTCTCTCAGCTGAAAGAAGGATACGGTAACATGGGTGGACAATGGAAGTGTTATAAGGACTTGCTGAAGGAAAACCTAAAAAAGCATAATACTGACATTGACACTTGGGAGACACTTGCCAGGATCACTTAAAATGGAGCGAAGTCCTACGTGATGGTCCCCTGCATTTTGAACTTGCTCGCCGACAAGCTGAATAGGACAAGAGATGCAGGAGGAAGGAGAGACTGGCTCCTAGTCATGGTCAACAGCCTCCTGCTGAGCCTGAAAGCATCTGCCCTCATTGTAATAGAGCTTGTGGTTCAAGGATTGGCCTTATTAGCCACCTGAGGACCCATAACTCCCATGGAAAATAATCATACTTGGTCATGAGTGACTGCCCATCATGTGGTAGGTGTATGGGGATAGAGCACCGGTTTGAGATCTCAGTATAAATTTTCAAGTGAAAATGAATTTGGTGGACTCATTCCAGATAGCAAATTAACATTTGTCCAAACACTACAGCCACCAAGCAGTCTAAAATGATTAGAAATCTGTAAAGGTCCAAAGAAAAAATATTTCACGAATGCTTCAGCATTAGGTGAGATGTGTGGGTGACAGTATGTTATATGATGGGCAAATTAGCTGGTGTTTTTTGAGATTTAACAAGCACTGCTTGGAGAAGGTTCTACTGTCTAGCCTGCTCTGGGTGGCACATCTTCCATGAGTGGAAATATGCAGAGGCCAAAATTCTCTAATAATTTTTGACAAATTTTCAATTACCACATTTACTTACTCATGCTAACACTTTCAACACTTGCATATTTTTCTATCACAAGCTTCACGAAACCAAAACTTTGAATCACTAATAGTTTTAATTGAATCATTAGTAGGCATACAATTCTGTCATGGTGGTCACCATTGTCATGGAACCCAGGAATTCTGCCATTTACTTCAACTCCACCATGAAAGCTCACCACCATTACAGGCCACGAATTATGACATTTATCCTGCTGCCATGCATTAACACCTCATTAGTTCATTTTGATCTAGTCCTCTTTGAACGCCCGCCACCAGTAATCCCATTATCCCTCAACCCCCTTGATCTCTGATCCCATTCTGGGCCCAGTTCCCCCTACCCCAGCTTGTCACCGGAGGAAGAGTGATCAGGATGAGATGCAGCGGGCTTGGGCTGATCTTTGCAGAGCAACTGGCCAGAGCAGCGCTTTTCCTGCTAGGACGAAGGGGCTTCTCCAGACTAGGCCCTTGGAGACTGGGACCTGCCAAGTGAAGCACCAAGTGCAGGTAACAGGTCCCAGCAACCAGCTAGGGAGGGAGATAGGAAAATGGGGGAGAAATTGAGGTCCAGGGGACCTACAAGAAGGAAGAAAATGGGAGCTGCCACCACAGGGAACCCAGCCCTGCCCTTCTAGGAGCTCTATGTTGAGTGACAGAGAGGACAGGGTATCCCCCTCCCTCGCATTCAAGTGCTGATTAAGTTCGCTGGTTCAATTTGATCTAGTCCTGTTTCAAAGAGGAAACAGGACTAGATCAAATTGAACCAACTAACTGTTAATCAGTGATTGAATTTTCAAAACAAGCTAACTGCTAATGCATGGCAGTGGGTGCACAAGGTTGCCATGATCATATGGTGAAGTTATCTATTTTTTACTGTGACTATGTCATGAATTATGTGTAATTGTACCATGACAACATCATATAATCATTAGAAAAGGAATGATACCAAACTACCCTTGCATTATTATCTTTTTACAAAATGTTGTAGTAACTGCAATTATAGCATGCCACTAGAAACAGTGATTTAATTGACAACTGTTCATTTTAAATACAACTTTTGCTCACCCAACTAGCTGTTAGAAGTTAAAAAGAAATACTCACACAGGGAGGAAACAGTTCAATGTCTTTGTGGAGTGGTTTAATCCAATCTAGTGGAGCATTTTCTCCATTGCCATAATCGATATATAACACTTGTGCTTTCTTCTGTAAGATATCCACCTTTTTTACCAGTACTCTGTTCCAGGTCTACACGTGAACAAATGATATTCTGGATGTAAAAACACAACTACACACTCATGATATTCGCCACAAAAGGAATAAGTTCAGGAATTACTTTTATTCCACCACGTTGGCAACAAACTAAAAAATATTGATCAGTTCTGAAGTAACAACTGAACAAAAGATTCCTCGTATAGCAATAGTTTTAGGCAAAAGCCACCTGAAAACAAATTAGTTCGGTCACTAAGACAAGGTTCATTTCAAAGCAAAAAAACATTCAGGATTCACAGCAAGTCTGCGCCAAAGAAATTTCCATCTCCTTCCCCCAAGACAGACACCACGTATCATTACAATGCTTCTAACAGCCTAAGAGTCTGGTAGCATTGAGAGAAAGAAGAAGGAGGAGGAAAGAAGAAAGTGTAGAAGATGACGAAGGGGAGGAATAAGTTCTTTTACTAACAACAGAATTGCTGTCAGGCAAGTCAGGCCACACACCAGCTAAGACTCAGAAGTAAATGGGGAGGGTCAAATGACTTGCACGAAGGTTAAAAAAAATTGAGGTATAGCCTTTATTTGCAGGTTGTCCCTTTGTACTAATAGCAAGATAGTCCATCCTGGTAAGTATTTTGACTTGCTTAGGGTCTGTTTAAAAGAAAAAAAATTAACAAAGAACTTAAAAAAAATACATGAAAATCATCTGCTCTTGGACAAAGAAAACTCTCTCAAAAAGACAAGAATTTCTACAAAGCTGGAATTCAGAATGTCCAACAGTACAGTATAAGCTACACCCACTTTCAAAATGCTACAAAAGATTCATCACTCGATGCAAGTGCTGATAACAATGGGAGTTACATGCAACACAAAACAGAATATATAAAACTGAGTGAACACACACAACTTAAAAGGTATTTAAAACATTTAGATATTTACAGTCCCACATTCTTTTAAAAATGTTTACCAGGCCCCAAATAAAAGAAAGTTACCTGATCCAGAGAATATTTTGCAACACAAACTTCCCCTTTGATAGGAATATATTCCTCTTGGTTAACAATATTTGCATAACAATCTTTCAGTTTCACAGTAAGTTTGCTGATATATTCTACAACTTCTGAAGAATAGACCTGTATGTAAAATTCACTTGGGTTCCTGAATTCTGTGACTGTACCCTGAAAAGAAAAGCCATACTACTAAAGTATCTAACATTAATACTTATCATCAATAACTTACCATGTTTACTATTTAATGGACACACAAAGAGCATCTATATACTATAAATATTCTGTATCAGTTAGAGCTGATAAGATGTATACTACTGATGCCAGGAATACCCAATTCTAGAATACCACCCACACCCCTTTTATAGCAGTTCCATCTACAGATGGAACAACTCTTAACAAGATGGGCCAGGATTGCTATCCACATTTCACAGGTGAGGAAACAGGCATACAGTGGTGAAGTGACTTGTCCAAGAAATAGATATGAACAACACAGAAGATGCTGAGAGTGAAATGTATCTATTTTCCAAAAATAAATTTAATCATGCAATGAGTGGCAAGGAGAAAGTACCTGTATTTCCATATCTTTTTTGAGCCCTAGATTTTGCAGGTCAGAAAGCATTATTTTCTTGATGTCATCTTCTATCTTGTGTGCATCAACAGGTGTCACACTGCCCTATTTAGAAACGAATATAGGTGACTTCTAAATTGGAATTGTCTACATATTACCCACTCGAAGACAGCCATTTAAAGCATTTATGCTTAATTAATTTTCAAAAGTACCCAAGTCCAACTTTCAAAAGTGACTTAGGTACTGAAGAATTTAAGTCTCAGAGAAAATCAACTTAGCTGCTTTTGAAAATTTTATGCCTAAACACTATAAAGAGCACAAAGACACTACCTTCCTTCAACTCTTCACCGCTTCCTCAGAATAGCAACTCTTCTGACAAGAGTGAGCACCGTTCTATACAGAGTTGTTTGAAAGCACCAGGTACAGGCATACAGTTTTGAAGTCTAAGCCCTGGTCTACACTATGAGTTTAGGTCGAATTTAGCAGCATTAGATCGATTTAACCCTGCACCCATTCACATGACGAAGCCATTTTTGTTGACTTAAAGGGATCTTCAATTCTATTTCTGTACTCCTCCCCAACGAGGGGATTAGCACTGAAATCGACATTGCCAGGTCAAATTTGGGGTAGTATGGATACAATTTGACGGTATTGGCCTCCGGGAGCTATTCCAGGGTGCTCCATTGTGACCGCTCTGTCTGGACAGCAATCTCAACTCAGATGCACTGGCCAGATAGACAGGAAAAGCCCAATGAACTTTTGAATTTCATTTCCTGTTTGACCAGCATGGCAAGCTGATCAGCGCAGGTGACCATGCAGTCCCAGAATCGCAAAAGAGCTCCAGCATGGTCAGAACAGGAGGCACTGGATCTGATCGCTGTTTGGGGAGACGAATCCATGCTATCAGAACTCCATTCCAAAAGACAAAAATGCCAAAATATTTGAAAAAATTTCCAAGGGCATAATGGACAGAGACTACAACAGGGACCCACAGCAGTGCCATGTGAAAATTAAGGAGCTCAGGCAAGCCTACCAAAAAACCAAAGAGGCAAACGGTTGCTCCAGGTCAGAGCCCCAGATAACGTCGCTTCTGTGATGAGCTGCATGCAGTCGAGGGGGGGGGAGCCCTACCACTACCCCACCCCTGTCCATGGACACCTGCAAGGAGGGAGTCTCATGCAACAGAGAGGAGGATTTTGGGGATGCGGAAGATGAAGATAGTGCATAGCATGCAAGTGGAGAAACCATTCTCCCCAACAGCCAGGAATTGTTTATCACCCTGGAGCCAATACGCTCCCTACCCTCCCAAAGCAGGCTCACGGACCATGAAGCCAGAGAAGGCACCTCTGGTGAGTGTACCTTTGTAAATATAATGCATGATTTAAAAGCAAACGTGTTTAATGATTCCTTTGCCCTGAAGACTTCGGATGCATTCGCAGCCAGTACAGCCCCTCCTTTTAAATGGCCAACCCAATGGGTGCTTGGTATAGGAAAGGAGGGCGCTGCTTTTGAAACCAATCCCACATGTTATGAAAGTTGAAGAAGCCGAAAGACTATGGCTTACCATGGCTGCCAGCAAGCTAAATTCTGTTGCCTGGCCCCGTGTGTGTGATCCGTCACACCAAACCAGCAGGCCCTCAATATAAGAGGCAAAATGCCATCTTGTACCAAAAGTACATGTGCTATGTAATGTTAACAGCACGGTTCACCATGAAAGTGTCTACCCATTGTTCTCTAAAATCTGTCTTTTTAAATACTACTCTCCCTTTTTTCCTCCCGCAGCTGCAAATGTTTCAATGCTCCCCCATCATCTCCACCCCAGATGCTAGTGCAGATAAGGCAGCAAAAAAACCCACACTAGTGATGAAATGTTCTGAGCTCATGCAGTCCTCCTGCACTGAAACAGCTCAGAAGAATGCGTTGAGGCAACGAATGTCAGAGTCCAAGAAAGCAGAAAATGAATGCGAGGATAGGAGGGATAAGCGAGATGAGAGGTAAAGGATGCAATGTTGAGGCTACAGGGGGGATCAAACTGATATGCTCCAGCATCTGGTGGAGCTGCAGGAAAGGCAGCAGCACAGACCACTGCTGCTGCCCCTGTGTAACCGCCCATCCTCCTCCTGAAGTTCCATAGCCTCCTCATCCAGATGCCCAAGAATGCGGGGGCGCTCCATGCACCCAACTACTCCACCTCAGAGGATTGCCCAAGCAACAGAAGGCTGGCATTCAATAAGTTTTGAAGTGCAGTGTGACCTTGTCCTTCCCTCCTTCACCATCCCACCCGGTGCTGCCCTCCTCCCCAACCCCTCCCAGGCTACCTTGGCTGTTCCCCCCCATTTGTGTGACAAATTAATAAAGAATGCATACATTTGAAACAATAATGACTTTATTGCCTCTGCAAGCAGTGATAAAGGGGGGGAGGGGAGGGCGGCTGGCTTACAGGGAAGTAGAGTGAACCAAGTGGGCAGGTTTTCATCAAGGAGAAACAAACAGAACTTTCACACCGTAGCCTGGCCAGTCATGAAACTGATTTTCAAAGCGTCTCTGATGTGCAACATGCCCTACTGTGCTCTTCTGATCGCCCTGGTGTCTGGCTTTGCATAATCAGCGGCCATGCCATTTGCCTCAACCTCCCACCCCGCCATAACTGTCTCCACCTTACTCTCACAGATATTGTGGAGCACACAGCAGTGGCAACAACAATTGGAATATTGGTTTCGCTGAGGTCTAAACGAATCAGTAAACTGCACCAGCGCGCTTTTAAGCATCCAAATGCACATTCTACCACCATTCAGTTGAATAGCTCCTTACTACTGTCCAGGCTGTACCCCTTAATGCCATGAGCCATGGCATTAAGGGGTAAGCTGGGTCCCAGAGGATAACTATAGGCATTTCAACATTTCCAACAGTTATTTTCTGGTCTGGGAAGAAAGTCCCTTCATGCAGCTGTTCAAACAGACCAGAGTTCCTGAAGATGGGAGCATCATGGACCTTTCCCGGCCAACCCACGTTGATGATGGGGGGAGGGATAGCTCAGTGGTTTGAGCATTGGCCTGCTAAACCCAGGGTTGTGAGTTCAATCCTTGAGGGGGGCCACTGAGGGATCTGGGGCAAAAATCAGTACTTGGTCCTGCTAGTGAAGGCAGGGGGCTGGACTTGATGACCTTTCAAGGTCCCTTCCAGTTCTAGGAGATAGGTATAGGTATGTCAGTGAAATGTCCCTTATGATCTGCCAGTGCTTGCAGCACCATTGAGAAGTACCCCTTGCAGTTTATGCACTGGCTGCCAAGGTGGTCCAGTCCCAAGATAGGGATATGAGTTCCGTCTATCGCCTCATCACACTTAGGGAATCCCATTGCAGCAAAGCCACCCACTATGACCTGCACATTTCCCAGAGTCACTACCCTGGATAGCAGCAGCTCAGTGATTGCCTTGGTTACTTGGATCACAGCAGCCCCCACAGTAGATTTACCCACTCCAAACTGATTCCCGACTGACCGATAGCTGCAAGCTTCCAGAGGGCTATCGCCACTCACTTGTGAACTGTGAGGGCTGCTCTCATCTTGGTATTCTTGCACTTCAGGGCAGGGGAAAGCAAGTCAAAGTTCCATGAAAGTGCCCTTACGCATGCGAAAATTTCGCAGCCACTGGGAATCACACCAGACCTGCAACACTATGCGGTCGCACCAGTCTGTGCTTGTTTCCTGGGCCCAGAACCAGCATTCCACAGCACGAACCTACCCTATTACCACCATGATGTTCAAATTGCCAGAGCCCGCGCTTTGAGAGAAGTCTGTGTCCATGTCCTCATGATTATCGTGATCGCATTGTCGTCATCTCACCTGCTTTTGCAGGTTCTGGTTCTGCACATAACGCGCAAGGTGTTTACAATGCTCACAACAGCAGCGGTGAGCTGAGTGGGCTCCATGCTTGCCATGGTATGGCATCTGCAGGAGAGCAGAGTTGCAGCGGAAGCAGTGGATAACAACGGATGCCACAAGAATAGATATTTATACCAAATGACAAGAGGACCTGCAAGGTGGATTCATGGCACCAAGAGAGCAGCAGAAGCAGTGGTTGGATGACAACGATTAGCAGTCTTACTGCACCATCTGCTGAAAGCAGCATGGCATCTGCACGGAAAAAAGGCGCGAAACGATTGTCTTCCTTTGCTTTCATGGAGCGAGGGGCGGCTGACGACATGTACCCAAAACCATCCACGACAATGTTTTTTGCCCCATCAGGTATTGGGAGCTCAACCCAGAATTCCTATGGGCAGCGGAGACTGTGGGAACTGTGGGATAGATACCCACAACGCAAAGCTCTGAAAGTCGACACTAGCCATGGTACTGTGGAGCACTCCGCCAACTTAGCGGGGACACACACAATCGACTGTATAAAAATTGCTTCCTAAAAATTGACTTCTATAAATTCAACTTAATTTCGTAGTGTAGACATACCCTACAAGAGCAGCAATTGCCTTTGGTATTGGATAACTTACCAGTTTAAAAAAAAGTAGGGCTGCTTTGCTTAAGAATTGAACATGACCTGCAAATCTAAATGAAATTAAATGTGACTTGGTCTTCCTGCAGCATTAGAAATGTAAGCAGAGTCAAGATGAGCGCTACCCTGATATCTGGTGGTGAACTGTAGAGAGTGTGGAAAGAATTTCAAGAATTTGCATTGGCATCCACCCCCCATTTAGCATAACCCCACAGCAGCCTGGGATGGTTATTTTAACAGCTCTGGGATCCCCAATTTCTTTGTTATTGGGGCAGGAGGAAAAAAAAGTTTGTCACCCTGATTGTGTGAATGTGGAGCTGTGGGACTGCTTTGTGACAGAAATGACTCAACCTCAATTGGGTGGTACTTGCTAAATATGGGACATGGGTTCCAAAACCCCATGAATTGAGAGAGATTGGGGACTGGTGTGTGTACCTAATGGTATGGGCCCCTTTTGAGGGCCTGGAACACCAATTGCACATCCTCCTCTCTCCAATATTAAAGATCAGAGGGGTAGCCGTGTTAGTCTGGATCTGTAAAAGCAGCAAAGAATCCTGTGGCACCTTATAGACTAACAGACGTTTTGGATCATGAGCTTTCGTGGGTGAATACCCACTTTGTCAGATGCATGTCATGCTACGAGTAGAGCTAAATTTTGATTCTATTAGGAGTCCATCTAGAGACTGCTGAGCTGAATTCATGTTGGGCCAATGGTGCACTAGCACCAGGGCTCCCCTACTAAGAGCTGAAATCACTGAAAGAGCTGAATTGAGATCACGGAGTGCTGTGTTAATGAGTGGGGGAGCCTGAAGACCTATCGTTAAGCAGCTGGCAGAACAGAGCAGTTTGCAGCGTGTTGGAGCAGCCCATGGAACAGTGAGTGGAGTGAAGCGGTTTGCAGGGACAGCTGGAGGAGCGGCACAGCTGGTGTGGTGGAGCTGGTCATGGTGAAGGCTGCAGCAGAACTCCATGGAGAGGCAGAGCAGTTGGCCCTGGCCCATGTAAGGTGCCTCTTAACACCCTGTGTGGACTTCCCCCCCCTTTCCATCCAGGCTGGGGGGGAGTAAAACTCTGTAGATAAACTCTTGAATTCTGGGGTGGCACTGACCAGAGACTTTCGGGTTGTTGGACTTTGGGGTGATTGGGCTTAGGACCCTAAGGGGGAAAGGACATTGCGAAACGTACCTGGGGGTGGGGTTTTTTTGTTTATGGTTTGTGTTATAATCCTGTTTGTGATGTTTCTCCAGTGGGATGCTGCACTGTTTCCTTCCTTTATTAAGAAGATTTTGCTACACTCAGACTCCGTGCTTGCAAGAGGGGAAGTATTGCCTCCTAGAGGCGCCCAGGGGGGTGTGGTATGTAAGTGTCCCAGGTCACTGAGTGGGGGCTCGAACCGCTTATGCATTGTGTTTTTGAAACGGAACCCCTGGATACTGAACCCAGCCCTTACTGCTGCCAATTCAGAGGGGCAGAAGGGTTACAGAAATAACATAAAAATAGGACTCAGATGCTGCTAAAGCTCCAATACAGTATGACCACATATGCCTTCTTTCCAAGTAGTTTCAAAAGCCCACATCGTCAAAAAGGTATTTAGGCACTTAACTCCCACTGATTTCAATATAGATATCTAATTTGCTATGACCATAACAAAATGGCACCATATTTAATTTGTACCTTACTATAATATCATAAAATACTCTCTCTTCTGTACACGAGAAAAGGGAATCCAATAATAGCTTATCAGCCTACTCGTATACTGGGATCCATATCTACTAAAGCTTTTCTTTGACATCCTATATTGTAAGATGCATTTTTCAATGCAAGAATAAAATGTATTAAATTTCCTTTGCTGTATTAGCTGGTAGTGCATGTAGGATTTGAAGTAGAAAAAGTAAACGGAAAGCTAATCTTACTGGGAAGGGCAGATATATTTATACCAAATAGTTTGCACAGACTAGTTTCCCTCCATTTACCTTCCAAACAGGAAAAAAGTTATGATGGAAATTGGGTGAAACCTTGATGAAGCTGATGGCCATGACAGTGCCCTTCATTAATGATAAACTTATTTTTACAGTAAGATAACTGAAATAATAGGAGCAACTGCCCAAAACACAGACAATATGCAAGGCCAGCTGAAATCTGAAATACTGGAGATGGAATACAAACACAAGGACTGGGTATTGTCTGCTGACAGAAGCAGCAGAAGAGAAAGCTAAGAGAGGGCTTTTTGACAAGAGTGCTAGCTGGAAAGAATCCTGAAACTACAAGGAAAGAAAATACCTTCTATTTTCTTACTTTGGGTAGCAGGACTATGTGTACATTCTAAAGCAACAGTATTGCACCAAAGAAATACTGGACTCATCAATTTCTCTTCCTAGTGGAAACAACGCACACGTTCCCAAATAATGGCTAACCGCCTAGGCTAAAAAGGGTAACAATATACACTGTGTTAGGAAACGTCAGCATGTACGTAATGTTTCAGATTTAGACATTTTAAATTTGTCTCCCCTCCAATCAGAACCTCCACTACCTATGCCATCTATCATGCCCTCTCCTGACACAGGTAAGATCCAGCAATAACTGAACTCTACTTTTGTAAAAAACTTCAGTTTTAACAAACATTTTGGAATGCTGTTTAGACCAGCTTGTTTGATTTGAAGCAACGGTGTATTTTGAAGCAATCAAAATTTCTTAACTTCCTATTTCTCTTCACTATAGTGAGTTGAGCATTAGTGTTTAAAACATGTTACAGTAACACATTAAATTTAAATACATCTTTACTATATCCAACCTGCAGTGGGCTTCTCCGAAAACCAGAGCCAATTAAAATAAACGTTAACATTCTGTACCTTAAAATCAATGTTATTCTTAATTTCACCAGGCAACTTGGCATTATCTTCACTTTTCTTTAAACTGAAATAAAGCAGTTGATTATACTATTAAAGAATGTCACAACAGTATTCAAGAACAAGAAAATAAAGAATCAAGCCATTTTAGTAATAGGTACTTACAGCAAAGTGAGTTAAGTGTTGTAAACATATGAGTATCAATCTGCATCCTAGATCTTCAATAAAGACTGCTTAATAAAGTAAGGTAAAGGCCATCTTACTTTATTTTTTTAAAGCATACTGCACAACTGGTACCTAGCAGTAACAGTTCTTGCATCTGAAATCAACTGGGGGAGGTTTTTAAACGTATATTTAATATACACGCATGCTGAGGTGTGTCTCACTCTTTGTAGTGATACTTTTTAAAAAAATCTGATTATTTTACTTTCTTGACATGAAAATTAATGCAACATCACTGCTAATTATTAAAGAAAGGATATGAACTTAAAACAAATAATCTGGGCCAAAAAGTTCCGATTACACTGAAAAGCAGCAGTGTGGTGTACCAGCTCCTCTATGAAACTTGTCTTCTCCAGAATCTCAGCTCTCTTTCTTCTTTAAGTCTCTAGTTATGGTTGTAAAAAACCTCAAAACACTAAATGAGAGTTTAGACTTGACCTCAAGTTAATTGGCAATTAACAGGTTTGTAAATGTTAGTGTGGATGCTCCCCAAGGGTCTGTTCCAGGGTACAAATGTTTGTTCTTTACCTTGACTGAATCCCAAAGTAAAGGGCAAATGTTTGCATCCATGGAACTCAGTGGTGAGCTGGAGTCGGTTCACACCGGTTCGCAGTAACCAGTTGTTAAATTTAGAAGCCCTTTTAGAACCGGTTGTCCTGCGCAGGACAACCGGTTCTAAAAGGGCTTCTAAATTTAACAACTGGTAAGCTGAAGTGATCCAGGAGCATAGCTAGCAGGGGAGCTCCCTGCCCAGCTCACTTCTGCTCTGCCGCCGCCTCCTTGGGCCTGAGCGCGAAGCCGCCACTTGCTTCTCAGCCCTCCCAGGCTTCCCACGCAAACAGCTAATTCGCAGGAAGCAGGGGGGGGCCTGTGAGCTCAGCCTGACCCAGTGCTCCAGGCGCTGTGCGGCAGCAGGGCAGGGGTTCCAGGGGGCCATCAGGAATGAGAGGAGGGGTTGGATGGGGCAGTGGGGGGCAGTCAGCGGACAGGGAAGGAGGATGGATGGGGCAGGAGTCCCGGGGGGTGGGCCATGACCCCCTTGCAGGGTGAGGGAACCGGTTGTTAAGATTTTCGCAGTTCATCACTGACGGAACCCCTCTCCTCTCACAAGACAGCAAACATCATTCTTGGATGAAATTCTATCCCTACTGAAGTCAATGGCAAAACTCCCATGATTTAAATAGGGCAGGATTTCATTCCATGTAACCACAGTTATTGCACATATGGAAGAGTAGAATAAAGCAAGCATGTAATAGATTTGAACTTCTTCTAACACTATGTAGCAGCTGAAAATAGAGGCAGCACCATAGTGACATGTACGCTCTGGCTGCAAAAATTTATATTAATCAGGTAACAAGAGGCAGAAAAAAAATTCAGCTTGACTGTTCCCACCCCAAATTAATTTGCAGTGCTGTAACCTACAAGAGAGAAGTTTTCACTTGTAAACTCAGCAAATTTTATATTTAGCCATTCAGGGACAGTATAAAGCTGTAAGAGGTCATTTTCAGTCACCTTTCTGAGCTCTTATTTTAAAAAAAAATTCCAGCCCTCTCCTGCCTCATTTTCTTATGATGTTCTTTTTTACAATGATGTGGAATATCTTTCAGTATAAGACCAGGCAACATAGATCATCTAAAAGTATTTGAATTATAGTTAAAAAAATTAGAATTAAATCAAGAGTAATTCTCATTGGCCTATTTTTAAGATTCTCTGAGTTACAAGATATTGCTTTAACATCGTAAACTTACTTTTGTTTAATTGGTTTGCATACAATACCATGTACAGACCAATCTTTCTTCTGGCAGTCTGTAGAGCAATAATATGTCTGTTTACATTGAGAACATCTCAGGTCTCCTAAAATTAACAACAACAACAAAAAAAGGTCAGTATTGTGCCTAACCTAATGAAGGGAAGAGGCACAATGTCAACAAAAAAAAGTCATTTGTAGTGCTATATCTGTGTTGGACCCAGAATATGAGAGGGATAAGATATATGAGGTAATATCTTTTATTGAACCAACTTGTGTTGGTGAAAAAGACAAGCTTTCAAGGCTCGAAAGCCTGTTCCTTTCATCCACACAAGTTGGTCCAATAAAAGATATTATCTCATCCACCTTCTCTCTCTCTCAAAAAGAACTGTCAAGTTATAGAATACGCATTTATTATTAACTTAATACACCATTATCTTTTTGTTTTAGAAGGCCAGCCTGTACTTTGTTAATTTTTCACTTAAGCATTTGCTTTTTCATCTGTGTGGTATCACTGCGGATTTTTCAAAGTATGGACTCATTGATTGATTTGCCTGATTAATAGTTTTGTCTGATGCTTTTGAAATCCTTGCTATTTATATGTTTTACAGAATTACTATGCCAATTTAAAATATCACTTTCTTTCAAAGTGAAAGTCTGGGGAAGATGGCTTAATATCTACATTTTTATAAGAGCGTTTTGCACATATATACTTGAAAGCCTAGTCCAACTTGAGTACTGTGTGTGCAGGCCTAAAGGATAGTAATAAAGGCTTACCATACAGACCACAATGATGACAAGTAGTTATCCGAGGGGTCGGCATTAACGAATTAAATAGTTTTGAATCGTAGCCTATAGATAAAATATTCTCAGGGGAATTCTGTATCTTTTTCTGCTTTGTGTGAAGCAAGTCAGAATTGGAGCTCTGTAAGAGAACACAAATCTCAAATAATATTTTTTAACAGGAACTCAAAGCCCTAAAGCAGTAATAGTCCAATACAGAACACCTACAATTCTAGAACTGCTTACCCTAGTATAGAAAAGTTCTCAAAATCCCAAAGCACATATTATTTTCTTTACAAATAACTGCAGACAAAGCTACCAAATTAAGTAAGTTTTATTCAATTAAGGTCCTGATCACACTTTAAAATTGCTATGAAAATTGAGACATTTAAAGCAGATTCTTAATTTTTTTTAAACTAACACAGAGCTGTTTCACTTAAGCAAACTGTGGATCATGATCATTTAGGGGTACCATTTGATTAACAAGAGAAGATGCCAGGATCAACAGAGAAATTTAATAATTCTTTTCATAGTACAAATTTGTCTAGCTCCTAAATGCTTTAATCCAGTAAGAAATCTCAACCCTTTAAAATGTAAACAGTTTTATTCCTTCAGTAAAACAATTTATCTGTTTATAAACTTAAATAATTATGCCAGCACATCTGTTATGCTGCAATTGGGTTACAGCAATATTTTGGATTACCTATATAATAAGATTCACCCATTTTGACCCTAAGGGGGATATACACTTACAATAAGCGGCATACAGTAACTCCTCACTTAACGTTTATTTTCCACTACATGCATCCGATGAAATGGGCTGTATCCCATGAAAGCTTATGCTCAAATAAATTTGCTAGTTACTAAGGTGCCACAAGTACTTCTGTCCTTTTCACTTAACGTTGTAGTTATGTTCCTGAAAAATGCAACTTTAAGTGAAACGATGTTAAACAAATCCAATTTTCCCATAAGATTTAATGGGAAAGCAGGGGCTTAGGTTCCAAGGAAATTTTTTTTGGGGGGAGGGGGCAAACAAAAGGCATTATATACTGTACAGTACTGTACTATGGTTGGGAAGTGCCCCTGGCATACCCGACACAGGAACAGCCCACTGCAGGGAAGGATGCTACGAAACACCTTTGCAGCAGCAGCTTCCCCAGAGAAGAACAGGCGCTGACTTTGCCAGGGGATGCTCCAGGCCCACCTCTTCCGGTCCCCGCTCCATCTCCTCTCCCAAGCACGCCGCATCCCCGCCCCTCCCCACCTGCCCCAAAGTTCTAACTGCCACCAAACAGCTGTTTGGTGGCAGTTAGAACTTTCTGGGAGGGAGGGAGGGAGTGGAGTGGAGATGCAGCGCTTCCCCACTCCTCCCCTCCTCCCAGAAAGTCCTAAGCGCTGCCAAACACTTGATGCTGGTGGGGGAAGAGGCAGAGAAGAGGAACTTGTGCAATACTCTCTTGTAAAGTCACTGCTTTTCCACAGAATCTTACAAGCAGTGGACAAAGCAGGCAGCCAAACAATGTTATAAGGGAGCATTGCACAGCTTTAAGCAAGTATGTTCCTTAATTGAGCAGCGATGTAACTCTGAAACAATGTTAAGCGGGAGGACATTAAATAAGGAGTTACTGTATCTGTGCCATGCCAAGAGTCCTACACTATTGTGATATCAGAGAGAACAACTAATCATCACCCTTACTCTATAATTAATTTTCATGCTCTCATACAACCAATAATATTGTTGCATGAGAGAGACTACACAGATGGTATATTACTTGTCCTAACTACCACTTGCACAAAACACAACCCTCAGACACAAGTCTACACAAATAATATACACAATAACCCCAAATACACACAGGCCCCCACTGCAGCAAACACTCATTCTCCATGCACGCAAAATTCCTACCACAACCCTGCCCCAGATACAAAACAACTCCAAACATCACTCTGAAGCCAAGAATGCCTGTTGAGTCATTATGCAGTGATAGAAACAGCTACAAGCACGTTTGAAAACTTTTTTTAATTTGGAATATCACTGGGATTCACAATCTGTTACTGTCCAATTTTTAAGTTCTCAACCATTTTTGGTTCCCCCCGCCCAAAAACAAAAATTATGCCTATGCAACAGCATGGCTTTCATCTACTAGTTTTATTTACGATTCTGTAATTAGACCATTTAATAAATAATGTATCAGTAAATAATTTTACATTTCATTCTTACATCTAATTAGATAACAATTCAAACAAAATAGAGAACAACAATAAGGGTCATGCAAAAGCAAACAAGATCTCAAACTGCAACTTTGCCAGCTACTATCAGTATTGTGACAGAGTAAAGAGTAGGGGATTTCAGCTATGTCTACACTACAGACCTTACAGCTGCACCACCGTTAAGTTCTCCCGTGTAGCCGCTCTATGCCGACAGAAGAGCTCTCTCCGTCGGCATAATAAAACCATCCCCAACAAGCAGTGGTAGCTATGTTGGCAGGAGAGTGTCTCCTGCTGACATAGTGCTGTCCTCGCTGGTACTTCTGTCAGTGAAATGTTTTTTTCACACCCTGACCAACAAAAATTTTAGCAAGAAAAGTGCTATTGTAGACACAGCCTTCATATGCTATTTAGTAACTCTTTATGAAAAAAGGTACGTACACAGCATTAGTTCTGAAAAAATGTCAGTTTCAGGTCTCACATGTGCAGGCCTCATACAGATTTTAGACATTTAAAATCAAAGACTTTACCTCACTGTAGCATGAAGGCTGGCCTACATACAGTTTTTTCAACAATGTAACTAAAATAGGTTGGTGGCAGTTTAACTTAAATCAGTGCAAACCCTAGTGTGAACACTCAGATCAGTGAAGAACCAAATTAAGCTAAATCGAATAAAGACATTTTAAAAATCTTATTGAGAAAATGCTTTTAGCAAATTGATATTTGTCAATAAGTTAGGGAACACTGTTTGTTCAGTGTGCCAGTGACTATGGAGAGAAAAAAAAGATATATATTATAGGGAGAAGACAACCAATAAAAAACAGAGCAAGACAACAGCTAGAAAAGAAAAAGATCTACAGAGCACAAATTTTGAAAAATTAATAGAAGTGAGAAACAACATAACTAGCCCAGAAAGAAGGAATTTACAACAGACATGTACATTTAAAAGTAGGCATATCAAAACTTCTAACATTTGTCAGTTTTTCTTTTTTCAAAATTTCTACACTTTATTTCATGTGAATACAATAGTCATTTGACTGAATGGCCAAATGTTAATTGTTACTTACCTGCGTTAAGTTTGGACCAGCAACCTAGAGAGAAAACAGGATAGAGAAACTGGGTAATTCAGTTTTCCTACATTTCAATGCACCTCAAAAACTTAACATTTATGACCTCTTCGAGAGTATGAACATTTTAGGACTCACATCAGTCTTACATTCTTACAAATTCAAAGATTATATTTAGTCCAGGATCTTTCTAGACCACTAGCCAGTGAAGAAATCAATTTATTGTCTTAGTGGAAAACAGATGGCCTTTAACAAAACAAGGGTCTTTTAAATTTCCATCTTTGTCAAGTCAGTGATTTTCAGAGGCATATTCAAGAAGCTACATTATAAGATAAATATTGATAGGGAGGGAGTTTAAGTGAAGCTCTCAAATTATGGCTTTAATTTTGACCAGCACACTGTATCTGATACTGTTAGAGAATCACTATTCCAATGCCATTTTTAAAATTTGAGCCAGAGGTACCTTCTCATTAAAACGCTTAATATTTTTTCTGATATTTACTTGGCAGTTTATCGACTACCCGTAAATAACAGTGAAAATTTTGCTGAACTACTGGGCATTTATGTTTTAATTTATTTTTAATGTGAATTTTAAGTTTATATTTTATAAAGTACACAAATAAGGTCACTTGTAAGCAAGAATATTGCCTCTGCAAACAACAAACAAATGGTTAATTGTAAACTGAAATGTGATGTCAACAGGAAAAAATGAAGCAAAAATAAACACAAATGCAAATATTCTAGAAAGGCATAAAATATATGGTGATCATTTGTCAGCATTATACAAGCTACCAATTTGGCACAAAACCCCAACTCACAGCATTTTCCTCCTTAGTTGAAGGTGTTAACAGCAAACTACTTCTATCGCTTATGCTTTCCACTGACTTTCCTAAAAACAAAGAATTGTTTACAAAATGGTCTGATTTCATAAAACCAAAGACAGGTGTAGTATTAACAGATTGTTTACAAAAAGTATGAGAAAGTTTCAAACAACATTTTGTCTAAGAAAACTGAAGATCTTCCATTTCTACAAATTAAGAGCAAACAAATATGAAAACGCAAGTGCCACAGCTTTTTGTTTTACAGTTGACTAACAATTTTTGACACAAATCATTCTTACCAAAGATATCACTGAAACTCCTCATATAATAAAAACGAGATCAGTCTATCACTTGAAACAAGACTTTGGATGAGTAATTAACAAAATCATGCACCCTTATCAATATAAATTATACTACTTAAGTCCATGGGTGTGACTTTAAAAGAGTATGACCCCAAACACAAGATTTAAAGAGAGACCAACTAAACATTCTGAAATGCCATTAGATGACCCATTACGGGAATAGAAATAATAGCTAAAATAACTGTTTCTAGTTTTACTGCACAGTTAGCCTAGGTGATTGGCACGAAGGTCTGAACATTCAGGTTAGTCTAGTCTGCATGTGAATGTCCCCACAGCAAAGCTATACCTGCATTACTGTTTCACACTATTTCTGCACTCACCCATATGCGTAGGAGGGGCATATCCCATGGTTCTTTGTGTTGAGACACTCAAGAATTATTTCCTAGGGCTTTCAATAATGGGGGAAGCTGTTTATCCTTGCAGCCCGGGGGGTGAGAGAAGAAGATTGAAGGAAAAGCACTGGAAGATTATCAGCACTCAAATGATTTTGCCTGCATCCTCACTGCTCTGCCAGGTCTAGAAGCCCCCAGCAGCTCTGCAGGGCCAATTTTGCAGGAGAAAAATAAAATTCTGCACAAAACATTCCGTGCAAATTCTCAATTACGCAGTGGTACAGAATTCTCCCAGGAGTCTTGTACGCTTGTTGCTGTTTGAAAGACTTACACAAGCAAGGGGAAACCTCTAGTTATCAAGACATAAGCGGTCCCTGAAATTAACAACTTTTTAAAGTGACTAGATAACAATTTGATAGTTTCCCTTTAATGGATTTTATTCCTTAGTCAGATACATTTACAATTGTTGTGCATAATTTTTACATATATACATGCGCATGGCAAATTAATGTTATCCCATTACCAGGTACTCTATCTGTATTCAGATTGATGACCTTTATCAAACTGGAATTTTAGATTAGTGAGGAAGTTTACGAAATTAGTCTTTTCCCTCTCACCTGCACACTACATATATGGGCATGTTGTATAGTGCTACAAAAAGGTAACCCTTCACATAGCTTACCCTATTTAAAAGATGTTTTCTCTCACCTGTTAGTGTTCCCTTGCTCATCTTTGATCCAAACTCTTCCTTGTTAAAGTCATTTGCCACTCCACTCTTGCAATGAGAGCTAGCATCTCCTAAACCATTCTCACGACTATTCAAGAACTGTTTAGTTTGCTCACAAAATAAGAAGTTTTTGTTGGATAATCCAGAAGTTCTACCTCCGAGGGCAGAGCTTTTCACCCAGAAGTTGGGGTAGACGAGAGGGCTTCTTAAGGATTCGTTTGGGGCTTTGATCCCCTTGCTCTTTATATGACATTGTCGGTTTATCTTGTAAACATTCACATCCAAATCATTCCCTGACATCCTACAAAGTTACTATTCTGTAATTACAAAAACCTAGAGGGGAAAAAAAGTAGTTGAAACGTGTTAAACTGGATATAGCATTCAATTCTGACTTCTAAAATACTTAAATATAGCTTAATTTTAAGGAAAATTTTAACAATGCTTATTAAACTAAGAAAATAAAGTATAAATGATTATCCTAAAAGAAAGGTGTATTAAGTTTCTTCCTTAAAATTTCAACCATTTTTGTCATTCCTGACCAAGAATTTGTTAGTAAAGAACCCTCAAAGGGGTAGTGATGGTGGACGGAAATAAATCTCTCTCTCATTGAGCTATCCATATTTTTAGTAAACTCATGTCTATGTTAAGCTAATACTAACAGCATAATTCTGAAAAAAAAATGGAGACGTAACACTTAATTTTCATACTCCTCTGTTCTTAAAGGACTAGAGATAAGCAACTGAAGGCAAGGGTTCTGAAGTATTACAAGTCGAAATATTAGGAAGAAAATCCAAATTTAATTGGCAAGGATTATCTTGGGAGTATACTGTACCAGGCTCTGCTTTTCAATGATTTTTTTGGCATTTGGGGCTGGTCTCCACTAGAAAGTTAGGCTGACATAAGTCACCTTATATGATCCTAGAAGTGCATGTGTCTGCACTCAAATTTATCTCCAGACGCCATAAACACACTGTTACAGCGACGCAGTAACACCACCTCCCTGAATGGCATTGAGCCATGGCCAACATACTGAGATTGACACAGAACAAGTGTAGACACTGCATGACCTATGTTGACCGTTACAGGCCTCCAGCAGCTGTCTCACAATGCCCAACAGTGACTGCTCTGGTCACAACTGTGAACTCCACTGCCCACGGGTCATGGAGACCAGAACCCACTCCTCAAATGTTTATTTTTGAAATGCCTTTTCCCAACTGTCCAGCTAGCAGCTCTCCCTTGTTGTGCGCAACTGCCCAACTGGTCACGCCACTTACACATTCTAGACACTCGTGTCTGGAGGCACTATGGCCTGAGGAAAAGAGGCTGTGCAGCCACAGCCACAGAGGAGTTGTAGAAATGTGGTCATCTATGAAAAACTGAATAGGGGAGGCAGGCAAAGGGAAACAACAGGGATCAGCAACAGTACCACATGAAAATGAAGGAACTGTGGCAGGCATCCCACAAGGCCAGGAAGGCCACCAGTTAATCTAGTGCCTAGCCGCAAACTTGCTTTTACAACTAACTGCATGACATACTTAGTGGAGATCCCACCAGCACCTTGCACAGCACTGCTAATACCTCGGAGGAGCCCAATGGAGACACCTGGCACTAACAGCAAGCAGGAGGAGTATGGAGAGGGATGTGCAATGTGGCATTGGAGGCATCCAGCTATGTCCCAAGCTAGGACATGTTTGAGACTACACTACAGTCTAGCCCAAGGGTCGGCAACCTTTCAGAAGTGGTGTGCCGAGTCTTCATTTACTCCCTCTAATTTAAGGTTTCGCGTGCAAGTAATACATTTTAAAGTTTTTAGAAGGTCTCTTTTTACAAGTCTACAATATATAACTAAACTATTGTTTATGACAAGTAAATAAGGTTTTTAAAATGTTTAAGAAGCTTCATTTAAAATTAAATTTAAATGCAGAGCCTCCCGGACCAGTGGCCAGGACCCGGGCAGTGTGAGTGCCACTGAAAATCAGCTCATATGCCGCCTTCTGCATGCGTGCCATTGGCTAGACCAGGGCTAGGCAATCTATCTCGTCAGCGGAGCCTGATGCACGGGAAGGACCCTTGGGTAAATATGTGAATACCTTTTCCATTACAATGTTTAAAAGTACAGATGGTGCCAGACACCAACTTCACAGGACAAAGGTATGTACTTTTCCTTGTTTTACTTGTACTAGAAGAGGTAGCAATCCAACATTGGCAAGGCAGGGTCGGAGAGAAAGAGATGTGGAAATGTTTATGTACACAGGGATATCCCCTGAATCCTCCTGAGAGATTTCAATGAAACTTCGTGGACGTACTCTGCAATCCTCTCCTGAAGATTTCTGGAGATGGTAGTCTAATTTCTTCCTCTGCAATAGGACACTTTCCTGTGCCAGTCACAATGACTTTGGCAGGCACCATTGCTTTAAACAGGCTAACAGCATGCAGGCCCAGGAGGTTTTGGAATGCCAGCAGAAGCTGTGCTCTCTGTGCCTGTGTTACTCTCAGGAGCGAAATATCAGCTGAAAATCACCACCACCGGTGGAAAATGGTGGCACTACTCAGTGCCATTGCCCTGCACTCATACATGGAAACAAGGACCAAAGTTTTATTGTTTCAGGCAATCAAACAATTCCCTCCTCCTCCCCCGCATTTCCCTCATAGGGCATACTCACTGTGCCTGGGACCAGAGGGTGGTGCTGTGCCAAAGTGCTCCAAAGCTGGTGTCAATAAGAATGTCTTGTTTAAAACTTTTATGGGATGAGTTCTGAGCATTAACTTTCACCTTCTGTTGTAACTAAATACAGTGACGAGTCTTTGTGTTTTATCTGTGGCTATTGCCGTTGCAGCCTTGAGGGACGTCCCCTCCTTATCTGTGAAACACCTGGCTCTGATGAGGAAGAGAAAGTAAAGAACATGGAAGGATATGCTCAACAAGATCCTGCAAGTCAGTGCTGCATCGGATTGTGAACAGAAGGCCTGGAGGGCGAATACTGCTGACAGTATGGAGAAAGAATGGATAGCAGAAAGGCCCAGGAGACATGGCAGGAAAAGTAGAGGGAAATGCACCCAGACATAATGGGACTTCTCCAGCAGCAAGCACTAATACTGCAGACACTTGCTGACCTAAAAGTTCAACAAGCATGGGCTCTCCTCCCTCTGTAGTCAATGCAGAACTCCATTTTAGCACCTCCCTACACCCTCAATGTTCCATGTGACATCAGAGGCTGCGTTCCTACCCCCACCACTCCATGCCAGGGGACAGTACAAACAGCCACAGCTTCACGTACACGGGCCACAGTTGCTGGATGTGTAGCAAAAATAGACTGAAATGGAGATGAATTTTCTTTTCCTTTGTTAAATCAATAGAGCAGAATTTATTTTATAAGTTTTCATTGCATTTGTTTTTTAACCAGTTTTTGTTGCAAGTGGTTTTGATATACAAAACATTTTTTTTAAATATCTGCCCAAGGCTACTCAAAGCACCCCACTACTTGTGACTGTACAGAGCAAAGGCTCTCATAGGATCAGTGACAGTGTAATACACCTCTACCCCGATATAACACTGTCCTCCACAGCCAAAAGAATCGTACTGCATTATAGGTGAAACTGCATTATATCGAACTTGCTTTGATCCGCCGGAGTGGGCCCCCCCCCACCGGAGTGCTGCTTTATTGCATTATATCTGAATTCATGTTATATCGGGGTAGAGGTGTAATTATAAATGTGCAGCAAGCCCTGTATAATTAACAGATGCACTGACTGTATTAGTCATATAAATGCACACCAAGTATCACATAATTCCTAACAGGCCCCAAAACTTCATGTCCAGGTAGAGCACAATTCACCACACTCCATTATGGTGGCTGACAGTTAAAGTGCTCTTTCAAGGCCTCCCTCACTCTCATAGCTCTATTTTGTGCTCTTCTAATAGCACTTGTGCCTGCCTGTTCAAACTTATCAGAAAGCTGCTCCACCTCTGCCCTCCACCCAAGCTGCAACTTCTACCCTTTTGCCTCACAGATATTATACAGGACACAACAGGCAGCTATAATCATTGGGATATTATTTTTGCTGAGATCCAGTCTTGGAAGTAAACACCAGAATCACTTCTCTCTACCAAAAGCACATTCAATTGTCATTCCGCTCCTGCTGAGATGGCAGTTGACTCTTTCCGTGGTGCTGTCGAGATGGCTGGTGTATGGATTCATGAACCAGTGAAGCAAGGGATAAACTGGGTCTCCCAGGATCAGTATTGGCATTTCAACATGGCCAGTGGTAATCTGTCAGTAGGGAAAGAATGTTCCTATTTGTAGTTTTCTGAACAGTTCTATGTTCTAAAGATGTTTGTGTCACGCACCTTCCTTGACCAGCCAACATTGATGTCAGTTGGTGGTGATCCACTAACAGTTGCATAACTATAAAAAAGGAGCTCTTTCTATTGATGTCCTCTGTGGCAAGGTGGGCTGGAGACAAAATAGGAACGTGTGTGCCTTCTATCACCCCACTGCAGTTTGGGAGCCTCATTGCAGAAAATCTATTCATTTTATCATGCACATTACCAAGAGCCACATTCCTGAGCAACGTAAGTCTATTAACAGCCCCCACTGTGGATTTTCAAACTCCAAAATGATTGTCCACTGACTGGTAAGAATCTTGCATTACAAGCCTTCACAGTCCAATCGCCAACTGTTTCTCAATTGCTTGCAGCTCTTTTTCTGCTCTCCACGAGTTGGAGCGAGATCAGCACACAGACAGAGGATCAGCCACTGCTTGTAATCCCAAACCTGCATTATGATCCACTCCCACTGGTCAGTGCTCGTTTCTTGTGCCCAGAAGTGATATTCAACAATCTGCAGCTGGTCCATGAATGCCACCAACAGCCTTGAATTAGTATTTGCTATGTCCCACAGCAAATTGTCCTCCTTGAAACGATTATGTCTCCCCATTGCTGCAGTTCTTCCTGTGGTTCTGAAATTACTGGAGGATCCTGTCATGTGTGTTGCAAACGCAATAGTGCATAACTGTGAGGGCTCCATGCTTTTATCAGAGACGGCAGACAGCAAGAAGTGCCACGTGGATTTACAGAATTTTTTTTTAAAGATACAAAACCTATGGGATGTGGATAGTAATATGGGATGGAGAAAACTGCATAATGGGAACTTGACCCCTTGCTCCCAGTCATCCCTGCATGACTCGTTTCTATCTCACCATGCATTGTCAAAATTTTCCAAAAGACAGTGGATGGAGGCAAGTGGCACAGTGCAATACCTAACCATAGTACACTGAGCATTGACACCAGCACACCTAATGAGTACACAGTGCTTACGCAAAGAGTCAGATATGAACATACACATGTGATGTGCTAACAGATGTATAAGTTCTCCAACAGAACTTATAATGACCAAAAACTTTGTAATACACACCTGGCCTTGGGTTCCAGAAGTTAAAGTACAATGCAGTACTGCATTATTGTATACGTTAAAGAATTTGATAGTTGGAAATAAATTTGCAAGAAAGCCAAGTACTGTATCTCAGGATATATACAATGAACTACCAACACATGCTACATACAGTCCATACTGTAATTAGGCCTTCAAATAAGTAGTTTCTGAGCAGAAGCTACTGAAAGCCCCTTGTCTCTGTAAGAAAAAAGCTGCCCATACTAATTTAGCTCACTCTTCTTGTACAGAAGTAAAACTAAACCTATTACCCAAAGTGAGCAGCAAACTGAGCTCAATGGAATCCTAACAAACCAACATAATTTTATTCCTCAAGTACACAGTGTAATGAGACTAAGAACTTGTCAAAAGCCTTGACGGAAGCTATAGAACATTGATAAATACATGCAGAATTATTCATTCTTGTCCCTTTTAATACCAGGGCTGGCCAGAGGATTCAGGGGGCCTGGGACAAAGCAATTTTGGGGGCCCCTTCCATAAAAATAAATTACAATACCGTATTCTCGTGGGGGCCCCTCTGGGGCCCAGTGCAAATTGCCCCACTTGCTCCCCACTCGTGGGCGGCCCTAGGAAAAATAAACCTTCTGCATCTTGGCACTAATCCAGTTTTGAGAAAACTTCTTTACAAGGTATCACTGGTTCTCAGCATCAGCTAGTGCTAAAAGGCACTAAAGCTCATTACAAGGGTTGGACAAATATGTGCCGTTAAAACTGTTTCTGGATCGAAAACTAGGGGTTTTTAAAAAGCAGAAAAAAAATCATGGACAATGTCTGCTTTCCTTCAAATTTTATTGTGCTTTTTTTAATTGAAAAGCTGAAATTAGTCTGCCATAACCTGAATATGGTTTGGGGTTTCAGAAGTGTGTGGCCAAATATCTGCTGCTTGCTGTGTTTGATTGTTTAAAGAAACAATAAAAAAATTCTGCTTTAAAAAAAATCCAGAACTTTTGAACCACCTCAGCTTGTGACCAAATGCCTGAGCCCATCCAGTCAGAGATTTTTCCAGGTTTCTGATACTCTGTTGGCTTCCTTGACTCATATCTGTCTCCATAACAGCACAAGAAGAAGAACTCCACATGGACTCCTCCTGAGAGTCGAAATGACAGTCTGGACCTCTACATTGAATGCTTCCGCCGACATGCACAGGCAGAAACTGTGGAAAAACAACATCGCTTGCCTCATAACCTAAGTCGTGCAGAACACAATGCCATCCACAGCCTCAGAAACCACCCAGATATTATCATCAAAGAGGCTGATAAAGGAGGTGCTGTTGTCATCATGAACAGGTCTGACTACCAAAAGGAGGTTGCCAGACAACTCTCCAACACCAAATTCTACAGGCCACTTCCCTCAGATCCCACTGAGGAATACACTAAGAAACTGCAACATCTACTCAGGACACTCCCTACACTAACACCGGAACAAATCAACATACCCTTAGAGCCCCAACCAGGGTTATTCTATCTACTACCCAAGATCCACAAACGCGGAAATCCTGGACACCCCATCATCTCGGGCATTGGCACTCTCACTGAAGGACTGTCTGGATATGTGGACTCTCTACTCAGACCCTATGCCACCAGCACTTCCAGTTATCTCCGTGACACCACTGATTTCCTGAGGAAACTACAACGCATTGGTGACCTTCCAGAAAACGCCATCCTAGCCACCATGGATGTAGAGACTCTCTACACAAACAGCCCACACACAGATGGAATACAAGCTGTCAGGAACACTATCCCTGATGATGCTACAGCACAACTGGCTGCTGAGCTCTGTGCCTTTATCCTCACACACAACTATTTCAAATTTGATGACAATATATATCTCCAGATCAGTGGCACCGCTATGGGCACTCGCATGGCCCCACAATATGCCAATATTTTTATGGCCGACCTGGAACAACGCTTCCTCAGCTCTCGTCCTCTCATGCCCCTTCTCTACCTATGCTACATTGATGACATCTTCATCATCTGGACCCATGGGAGGGAGTTTCTGGAAAAATTCCACCATGATTTCAACAGCTTCCACCCCACCATCAACCTCAGCCTGGACCAATCTACACGGGAGGTCCACTTCCTAGACACCACGGTGCAAATAAGTGATGGTCACATTAACACCACCCTATACCGAAATCCTACCGACCGCTATGCCTACCTTCATGCCTCCAGCCTCCATCCCGGGCAAATCACACGATCCATTGTCTACAGCCAAGCACTGAGGTACAACCGCATCTGCTCTAACCCCTCAGACAGAGAACAACACCTACAAAATCTCCACCAAGCATTCTCAAAACTACAATACCGGCATGAGGAAATAAGGAAACAGATCAACAGAGCCAGACGTGTACCCAGAAGCCTCCTACTGCAAGACAAACCCAAAAAAGAAACCAACAGGACTCCACTGGCCATCACATACAGTCCCCAGCTAAAACCTCTCCAACGCATCATCAGGGACCTACAACCCATCCTGGACAATGATCCCACACTTTCACAGGTCTCGGGTGGCAGGCCAGTCTTCGCCCGCAGGCAACCTGCCAACCTGAAACATATTCTCACCAGTAACTGCACACCGCACCATAGGAACTCTAGCTCAGGAACCAATCCATGCAACAAACCTCGATGCCAACTCTGCCCACATATCTACACCAGCAACACCATCACAGGACCTAACCAGATCAGACACACCATCACCGGTTCATTCACCTGCTCGTCCATCAATGTAATATACGCCATCATATGCCAGCAATGCCCCTCTGCTATGTTCATTGGCCAAACTGGACAGTCGCTACAGAAAAGGATAAACGGACACAAATCAGATATTAGGAATGGCAATATACAAAAACCTGTAGGAGAACACTTCAACCTCCCTGGCCACACTATAGCAGACCTTAAGGTGGCCATCCTGCAGCAAAAAAACTTCAGGACCAGACTTCAAAGAGAAACTGCTGAGCTTCAGTTCATCTGCAAGTTTGACACCATCAGCTCAGGATTAAACAAAGACTGTGAATGGCTTGCCAATTACAGAACCAGTTTCTTCTCCCTTGGTTTTCACACCTCAACTGCTAGAACAGGGCCTCATCCTCCCTGATTGAACTACCTCATTATCTCTAGCTTGCCTGTATATATATATACCTGCCCCTGGAAATTTCCACTACATGCATCTGACGAAGTGGGTATTCACCCATGAAAGCTCATGCTCCAAAAAGTCTGTTAGTCTATAAGGTGCCACAGGACTCTCTGTTGCTTTTACAGATCCAGACTAACAAGGCTACCTGTTACGTGCCTGGATGCTCTGCAAGGACGAGGCCCACACACACAGGTGAATTAATTGGCTTTAATGAAGGTTAAGTGACACACCCGCAACGGGAACTCCACGCGTTGCTGCCACTGGCTTGGGGAGTCCAACGTCCGAACAGCTCGGTCAGGTGCGAAGTTCAATGCGCAAGCGCTAGCCCTTAGCAATTATATCATGCTAATAGCATGCAAACTAGCCTTATAGATATGCAATAAGGGACTTTCCAGCAGCAATGGCCACCTCCCCTGGCCTTGGGCCAGGGACTTTCTGCAAACTTTTCTGCAGTTCCTCAAAACACCGGGCTTCCCACACAGGGCGGTTTTAACTGGTTAAAAGCAGCAGCTGCAAGCAACTTCTGTCCGCTCATAACCTCTCCTTGAGAAAGCGCAAGCCCTAGCTCATACCGTGACAATATCTTCCAGGGTCCCTTACACTACACCTCTGATACTTGACTCCATAACTTTGGGTTCATTTAGGTTAGAATATAAGAACTGCCATATTGGGTCAAACCAAAGGTCCATCCAGCCCAGTATCCTGTCTACCGACAATGGCCAATGCCAAGTGCCTCAGAGGGAGTAAACCTAACAGGCAATGATCAAGTGATCTCTCTCCTGCCATCCATCTCCACCCTCTGACAAACAGAGGCTAGGGACACCATTCTTTACCCATCCTGGCTAATAGCCATTAATGGACTTAACCTCCATGCATTTATCTGTTTCCTAGAGACTGGCTCCACGGGGTCCCTCACAAACTAGAGATGGTTACTGTGGGTTTGTCTTTAGTATAGCTTATGTACATACTCCACGAACTGAGCATTTGAGCTTGTTCCAAATCTGGGATGAGCCTATGCTGTGAAAACTGAAATGCTCAAAATAGCACAGGCATGTGAATGGACATAGGGTGTTAAAATTAAATTACCCCAGAGGTTCTCAAACTGGGGGTCGGGACCCCTCAGGGGGTCACGAGGTTATTACTGGGGGCCGCGAGCTGTCAGGCTCCACTTCAAACCCTGCTTTGCCTCCAGTATTTATAATAGTGTTAAATATTTAAGAAAGTGTTTTTAATTTATAAGGGGGGGGGTCACATTCACAGGTTTGCTATGTGAAAGGGGTCACCAGTACAAAAGTTTGAGAACCACTGAATTAACCCCTCTGGAACTTCAGGAAATGTAGGGGATGGGGGGTGGGGTCTCTCTTGGTAGGGTTGGGAAGGAGGTAGATGGTGTAGGATACTGCTCTTCCCATGTGATCCCTCCCCTAGTGGCTAATTTTAAATGAAGCCAGCCTCCCCTGACATGAATCTCCCTATGGCACAGAAATTAAACATAGACTATGATTTGGCATTTGAGAAGTGAAAGGGATGGTAGCTCTAACAGCTTGACTCTTCTGCAAGCCTCAAACTGCTGAATGACCTTTAGGGTAGGGAAGGCTGTGCCTCCCAAACAGCCTAGCCCTGCCCCCATCCGACCCCCACTCACTTCCTGCCCCTCGTCTGCCTGCCTCCCTCAGAATCCCAGACCCATCCTGCTCCTTGCCCCTTCACCGTCCCCCAGAGACCCTCACTACCACCCCAGGACCCCACCCCTGCTCCCTGTCCCCTGACTGCCTCAACCCCTATCACCCCCTCGCTATGTCCTGACAGACCCCTGGAATGCCCACGATCCAACCCTCCCGTTCCCTGTCCCCTGACCGCCCCCCACAACCTCTGTCTCCTCCCTGTTCCCGGGACTCCCTGCCCCTTAGCCAGCTCCCCTGGCCCTGGTCCCTTACCCCTGGTTCCCCTCTCACTCAGACCCTCAGTACACCAGGAGTTTCGCTTGACAGCGGCAGCGTGACTCAGGCGGGGCCTGAGCTCTGCCCTGCTCAGAGCTGCGTGGTCAGGGGGCGGGGCTGGTTGATCCACACTGAGCTCAGCTTCCTTCGCTCAGCCTGGAGCTCACAGCCGTGCCCCCTCACCACGCGGCTCTGAGCAGGGGGGGCTCAGGGGCCCCGCTGGAGCCATGCTGCAGCTGTTCGGGATGCTGCTGGATGGGCTGAAGCTCCGGGAGTGGGGAGGGGAGGAGACAGGGCTGGGGAGGGAGCCTCAGTCATGTTCGTGGGGGGCCCTGTGGAGCCCAGGGCAAATCACCCCACTTACCCCCCCTCGGGCAGCCCTGCTTAAGTTTCAAAAAGTGTTGCAGTTATGCAAAGC